>NC_091767.1:103184382-103490710 GCF_029378745.1 Bos indicus | reverse complement strand
TTGGCCCCAACATGTAGTGACTGCGTATTCCAGGGTCGCCATCAGCTGGAGGAGACCCGAGGCCCTCCTCACCTTCCAGCATGCCCACCCCAGGGTGGCTTCAGGAGGACGCAGGGGGCATTGCCCAGGACCAGCCCTCAGTGGAGCAGGCCCAGGAGCTGGCTTCTCAGGCCAGCCGGTTCCTGACCAAGGTGAGTGGAACCCCAGCTTTGCCCACGGGAGACAGACTTCCTTTGGAGAAAGCAGACCTTCTACCCACTTGGGGGAGGGGCTGTCTGTGTGCCCGGCTCACTCATCACTCCCCTGCAGCAGTTAACTTGGGACTTTCCTGCTGGTTTTAGAGGCCACAGAGCTCCAGCCTCCTCCTTGTCCCCCAGCGCTAGGTTTAACTCCCTTTTTGGCACTGTGTCTCATCAAACTCTGTCTAACTGTGCTTGAAAGTATCTCCTGGTTCACTCCTGGGGGAGACTTTCAGCTTTTTCAGGATTCTGGAAGGTTTATGGAACCTTTACTTTCCGTTTTCCTCTTTGGATCACCCCACTTCTCTAGTTCTTTTCATTATGGAATCCATTCTCAGTTACTTCTCAAGAGGCCTTTTCATTTTCATCGCAATAACTATGAGTTTGTTATTGTTTGTAACTATACGCTTGGCCTTTTTCCAAAAGTACTTTAAAGCGGCTTAGAAAATACCCGCATTATAACCACATTCTGAAAACAGAAGCGAGGAAACTGGGGTAAAGGGGAAGTATGCGTAAGAAAAAAAATAAAATGAACTTAGGGAGAAGTGAACAAACAAAGACCCTGAACACTTCATCAGATTCACGTTTGGCTTTGAACTTCTTAGTAGTCAATGCAAAAAGGGAAACGCAATAGTTTCGTCACCATGTCCAAAAAACAAATTCTTTCAAAGAAACGCTACCATTTTCCTTTCTTTCTTTCTTTCTTGGTAAAAACTTTACTGAAATATAATTCACATAACGTGCAGTTCAGTCATTGAAAGTTCATGCTTCATGGCTTTCAGTCCTTCATAGTTGTGTTGCCATCAACACGATCGATTTTAGAACATCTTCATCATGCACTAAGGAACTCCATATCCATTAGGCAGTCACTTCCCATTCCCCTTCTCCCCAGCCCCAGTCAGCTGCTTATCTACTTTCTGTCTCTTTGAATGCATGCTAAGTCGCTTCAGTTGTGTCTGACTCTTTTCTAGCTTGCCAGGCTCTTCTCTCCATGGGATTCTCCAGGCAAGAACACTGGAGTGGGTTGCCATGCCCTCCTCCAGGGGATCGCCTCCTCTCAGGGGTCGAACCCTTGTCTCCAGCATCTCCTGCATTGGCAGACAGGTTCTTTACCAGGAGCACCACCTGGGCTTCCCTTCTGTCTCTTTGAGTTTACCTGTTGTGGACATTTCGTATAAATGGATTTGCGTACCGTTTGTCCTTTTGTGTCTGGCTTCTTTCACTTAGCACAGTCTTTTCCACACTCACCCATGTTGTAGCAACATGAACTTAATTCCTCTTCATCCCCGCGGTTCTGGGCCCTGTAACTGGAGAGACATTTCTCCTTGTCCTGTGGACTGTAAAGCATCTCAATACCTTTTTTACATTTGATTACACGTCAAAATAGTATTTTAGGTTTATAAAATATCTTATTAAAATTAATTCACCTATGTCTTTTCACATTTTTAGTATGGTTACTGGAACATTTTAAATTACATATGTAGCTTGCATTATGTTTCAGTTTTATATGTTATATAAGTTCTATAATGTAATTATATTAGGAAAAGTTGTATATTTTGGCACTGATCTAGAGCTTTCCTAGAAATCTACAAATAGTCTTTGCCTTTTTTCCTCTAATTAAATTTTTTTTTGGTAACTGTAATAGATACTCATGGTAAAGATCATCACACAGGGCAAAGAATATACTCAGTGAAATTTTCTTTCCCACTCTTGCCCTTCTGCTTTGTACCAAATCTTTAACGAACACACATGTGTTTATAGAAATGGTCACATAAGTATATACACTATGTTGTACCTGGATTTTTTTTAATGTCCCAAATTTGTATATTTCTGAGTAGGCAATAAATTCACTTTGTTCAAAGTTCAGAGAATACATATAGTAGAAAACCTTCCTCCTCTCCCTGTCCTCCCACACCATCCAGTTCTCCTCCCCAGAAGCAGTTAATATTTTAGTTTCTTTCATCCTTCTAGAGATAGTTTATAATATATAAGCAATAGTATTTGCATTTTCCCTTTTTTATTCTCTCTACATTTTATAGCAGATGGCAGCATACATACACACTGGCCTGTACCTTGATTTGATGCTGAAAAGTAGTTCGTGGAGGCATTTATACACAGGAACACACACACACGTGCCTCCCTCCTCAGGATGGCTGCATACTATTTCACGGATAGGCGTCCAGATTGCTTCCTGTCGCCTCACCCCCACCAGGATGCAGCTAATATCCTGCCTCATAGGTTTCATGCACATGAATGAAATAAAATCAAATCCTGGAAGCTCCGCTTAGATTTTCCCCAAGGCTGCCATGGCCAGAGCCAGTGCTGGAGCCTGTTTCTGGCACCTGCCTCTCTGTGCTTGTCAGAAAACCCACATCCCAAGGCGGGACCCAGCTCCCTATGCCAAAGTGTGACTGTGGCTAAGTGTGGGAGTTGGCAGAGCTCACCTGAGCCTGGATTAATGGAGTGTGTTTCTTTCCCCTCCAATGCCCAGGTGGAGTCCTTTATAGAGCTGATACACGCAGGACGGCTGACACCCCAGGACCAACTCAAGGTACTGTCCTCTTCAGAAGCTGCCCGCTGAGCTGCTAGACGACTGCTCTGTGTCCCATAGCACAGTCTCCAAAGCCTTGTTTGCTGCAAGACGGACCGGGGAATCCCAGACACCGTGTCTTCCTTTTGAACAGACAGCCCCGCTTAGCTTTCCATGATAATGATCGCTAGAGCACTTATTATGCAGCGGTGGTGGTGTACCAGGCTCTGTGGCAAGCCCTTGATGTACATTAATTCATTTTATCATCATAAAAACCTGGCGAGGCAGTTACAGTCATCGCCCCCCATAAATGGAATGAACTGAAACCCAGAGAGGTGACTTGAAGACCACACAGCCAGTAGGGTACAGCCCAAATGGAGTTCTGTCTGATTCCCAAGTCCAGGGTCGTAACCACTGCCCTGCCCAGCTCCCCACTGATTATCCTACCTGTCAACAACCAGGATAAGGCATTTCCTTTTTAAATTTTCTTTATTATAAAAGCGATTGCTAAAGCTTGAAAACTGAGGATGGGGAGGCAAAGAGATCCCCTAATCTAACCATTATTGGCTTATTTCCTTCTGGACTCCAGTATTTCTAGGTAACTATGGTCACTCATGGAGAAGGCGATGGCACCCCACTCCAGTACTCTTGCCTGGAAAATCCCACGGACAGAGGAGCCTGGTGGGCTGGAGTCCATGGGTCGCTGAGTCGGACACGACTGAGCAACTTCACTTTCACTTTTCACTTTCCTGCATTGGAGAAGGAGATGGCAACCCACTCCAGTGTTCTTGCCTGGAGAATCCCAGGGACGGGGGAACCTCGTGGGCTGCCGTCTATGGGGTCGCACAGAGTCGGACACAACTGAAGAGACTTAGCGGCAGCAGCAGCAGCATGGTCACTCATAAAATTTAGATTTCTGCTGCATCAGACAGGGTCCCAGGAAGGAGCAGTTGGAGCTCTCAGAGCTGCAGGTGTAGGGATCAGTGAAGGAGCTGTTAGCAGGGGTGTGGGCGGCAGCCTCAGGGGGTCCGGCAAGGGACAGAGAAGCCCAGGGACTCACACCTGCCTGAAGCTGCTCTCTCCCAGGTCTCTCCCCTCCCACCCTCTGACCTCTAACAGATGCCTCCCCTAGAAAGACCCCAGGGGAAGGTACAGCTGGGAGCTCAGCTGAGGCTCAAGGCATAGAGCAGGGTGAGGAGAGGATCGGAGGGGGAGGACTGGGAGGGGCAAACGCAACATCCTTGGTTTGACCGTTTTCACTGTTATTATGTAGCAGTTGCTGTGCTGTTATACGGCTTCCCAGGTGACACTGGTGGTAAAGAACCCACCTGCCCTTGCAGGAGACGCAAGAGACGCGGGCCCATCCCTGGGTGGAGGCGATCCCATGGAGGAGGGCGTAGCAGCCCACTCCAGTATTCCTGCCTGGGCAGTCCCACGGACAGAGGAGACTGGCCTGTTACAGTGCACAGGGTTGCAAAGAACTGGACACAGCTGGAGTGACTCAACAGGCATGCATGCTGCACACATGCTCCAGTTACAAGATATGTCACATGGATAGCATTATCCCATTGAGTAGGCAGTCAAGGACCTTGAAAATCAAAATTATTCTTTTTCTTCCCCCCTCTTCTAATTCCTCCATATCCAGGGAAGTTGGGAGCTGTTGGAAGATCAAGCTAGACTGGGGATGAGTCTCTAGGTTGTCCTTGGCCGACCTCTGTCATCAGCATAGAATGAGTGAGATGAGGATAAGAAGTCAGGGATAATGGTCCCACCTCCCATGGTTCTAGCCAAGAGTTAACTAGCATCACGTTTACTATGGGGGCCTCGTGCAATGGTTGGGACTATGAGCTCTGGAGCTCGAGGGCCTGGGTTCAAATCCTAATTCTACAACTTGCTCACTCACTGTGTAACCGTCACCAACTTTAGTAACCTCTCTGTACCTCAATTTCCTCCTATTTAGATGAAGATGATAAATTACCCCTCTCGTTAGGGTTATGCTGAAGATTAGATGAATAACGCAGCGTCCTTTAGACAAAGCCTCAGTGCTTCGTAAATGTCAATTATTGTTATCAATAGTATGACGGTGATGATAATACATCTGTTGGGTGTATTATCCAACAGGATGTATTGGATTCAGGAGAAGAGTGACTAATATTCCAAAACCCACAGTTTTGAGAATCAAGTATGAGGAACTAAGGCCTCTCAAGAAGTAGGTCTTTATGGCGATACAGCAATAGTATATTTGACACTGTGACCATCATGAAACATCAGGGTTCTTGTGGGTCTACCCAGGGAAGACTGGCACCCTCTGGGGCTCATGCCAAGGCTCTAAGCCGTGCCTCTGTCCTACCAGTCTAAGGGCAGGGAGATCAACCAGGGCAAACAGGTTCCAGAGGCTACCAACCCCAGCCTTCCAGACAACTCAGGAGCCCAGAGGTCTCTGCAGTCCAGGGTGAGTCCCGTAGCCATCCCACGCACCCGCGAGCAGCTCATGCACTGTGTCTGCAAGGACGGAGCCCACAGGGCCTAGGCACTCGAGTCTTACTGGCCTGTCGGGTTTCAGGTCTTCCAGCAGCTAAAGGCTGCCCACGCGGCCCTGGAGGAGGACTACCTGAAGGCCTGCAGGGAATGGCACCTGTCCCAGCAGCTTGCCGGCTCCAAGGGGACACCCAGGAGATTTGATCCTGACAGGTACCTGCTGGGGAGGGAGGCCTGCGAGGACAGATGGGCCAGGCCCCAGGTCCCCGCCCAGAGGGGCACGCTTCATCCTTATAATTCACACACTTGGGGAGCGGCGAGAAATCCCATCCCAATTAGCAGCACGTCCAGATGGGGGATACTCAAAGGCTGAGTTCTGTGTACTTTTAGACTCCCTGCCATGAGAAGTGCCCTTGGAGATAAGAGTGGAATCCCCTCACTAGAGAATGGGGAAACTGAGGCCAGAGGGGAAAGGGATGTACTCAAGGTCCTATACCCAGTTGGTGGCAGAAAGGAACTTGGGCTGAGCCTCCTTATTCCCAGTAGAGTCTGCTTTCATCTTGTTTATTTATAATCTAAATGATGATGTCAGATGGGCCCTCCATGGGCATTTCTGGGGCCTCTACTCTAAAGCACAGCCTTCGAGACCCGCTGATGTTTCCTTGTTCCAGGGAGGTGGAGGCAGAGATATTCCAGCTGGGAATTCGCCTGGATGAGCTGAAGGACCTCATGGACCACAACGAGCAGGAGCCTGGGCAAGTTGGGTCAGACTTGGCTCTGGACAGCCCCCCAGCCACGCCCTCCCCCCACCAGCCAACAGACCTGCCCTCTCCCTTGGAACAAACCCGCACATCGGCCATCCAGACCCTCGGCCCTGAGGTACCTCTTTACTCAACCGTATTAGACTGTTCCTTCATTCACTGGTTTCTCCATTAGTTAGCTTCATGACGTTTGAGAAGTTTGTACCATATGCCGACACTCAAGACACATGGTGGGAATTCAGTAGAAAACAAGCAAAATAACCGGTGGCCTGTGCCCTCATGGGCTCCTCTGGTGGCGCAGATGGAAACGAGTCTGCCTGCAATTCAGGAGACCCGGGTTCAATCCCTGGGTTGGGAGGATCCCCTAGAGGAAGGAACGGCTACCCACCCCAGTACTCTTGCCTGGAGAATTCCATGGACAGAGGAGCCTGGCAGGCTACAGTCCATGGGATAGCAAAGAGTCAGACACAAAGAGTCAGACTGAGCAACTAACACTTTCACCCTCATGGAATATTCTGTAGAGTTAAACTTGTTACTTGAATTTTGATCGGTGCTCTGAAGGAGAATTATGGAGTTCTACACCAAGTAGATAACAAGCTAACATATCTGAGTTCATTAAGGAGTCAGAAAAACTTTCCTGGAGGAAGTCATGTTTAAATGAAATCTGAAAAGGAGTAGGAATTACTAGGTGCAGAAGAGGAAAAAAAAATCTGGCAGAAAAAACAGCCTATGCAAAGGCCCTGTGGTTAGAGAATAGACAGTGAGGCGTGCATTGTCTAAGGGATCCACATCTAAGAGACGTGGCTGGAGAGGCAGGTAGGGGCCCCAGGAATTAGGTATGTGGTCACATCAGGGGGATGGTTTTAAACTGCTGCTTTTTCAGCAGGGGATGATATAAGAGGATTTGCAGGTTGGGCTTCCCTGGTGGCTCAAATGGTAAAGAATCTGCCTGCAATGCAGCAGACTGTCTGCACGGTGGGAGATACAAGTTTGATCCCTGGGTCAGCAAGATCATCTGGAGAAGGGAATGGCTACCCACTCCAGTATTCTTGCCTGGAGAACCCCATGCACAGAGGAGCCTGGCAGGCTACAGTCCATGGGATCACAAAGAGTTGGGCATGACTGAGAGACTAACACTTTCACCTTCAGAGCTGGGGAGGTGGTGGGGCAGATGCAGAGACATGCATGGACTTGAGAGAGGTTTAGAAGGTGCATTGGACTGGAGCTGGAGTGATGGTGAGAGGAAAGGAGCGAATGATGACCTCCAGGCTTCTAGCTTGTAGACGCAGGTGGATCTGGAGACTATTCACAGAGATGGCCACACGAGATAAGAACCATACATGGAAGGGGCTGTGTAGAATTGTCTCTTGCCCACGTCACAGCCCTATGGGAGATGGCCATCTCTGGTGCATTTTCTTGAGGGACTCCCCTGCTCCCACAGTGAAGGTGTTTTGAGTGGCTGCGTGTTCACACTGGAATGAAAATCTGGGTTCAAATCCTGGCACCACCCCTTGCTGCTGTATGGCTTTAGGCAAATCATTTGAGCCTCAAGTACCTGTCTGTAAAATGGGCTGTAATAGCCTGTATACTGGTGGGATTGTTGTCAATTGATATCTGTACAGTGCCTGGCACATAGCACATTCATGGCAGCTGGTTTTGGAGATCAGTGACCCAGTTCTTACTTTTACACACAGGAAAAGAGTAATAGGCCAGTGAATCTAACCTCTTTCTTGCTCTTCAGCACCCAGCGTGAGCCTGGCATAAGGTAGGTCCTTAAAGAGTGGTCTTAGGTATCTGCTGAATCTCTGCCCCTCCTCCTTTCTGGCCCCAGCCCGACGCCACCAGCACTGGCCCCCACCTACTGCCCATGAACTCGGATCTGAGCGCTCCCAGCAACGAGGCAGAGGACGGGCCGCTGGGCCTCCCGGCCCCGCTCAGGCACAAGGAGCTGCGGGTGGAGCAGGATTTCCACGGCCTCCTGGAGCGGTGAGTGCCCACCAGGCCCGAGGCCAGGGCGTCTGGCCCTGTGGTGGGATCTTGCTGGCCTTGTGGGTTGAAGTCACGTTTCTCTGTGTTTTTCTGCAGGTACCTCAGTGTGAAGTCCCTTCCAGAAGCCCTGAGGATGGAGGAGGAGGAGGCAGAGGGCCAGGGCCGCACCCTGGGTTTTGACAGGCCAGATCCAGCTCCAGGAAAAGCAGTGGCCCCAAGGCTCCCCACCAGGCAGCCCCTGGCGCAGGCTGAGAGAAGTCATGGGGTTCCCCTCGAGTAGGTCACTGAGCTTTCCCCGCTGGTCCCACACCAGCTCAGAAACCACAGGGGTAGTAACTGTCCTAGGAGCTAGACAGCCCTTTACAGTTTAGAAACGGCTTTCCCGACCTGTAGCTCAGTGTCTCTACAAACCATGAAATGTACACCATTGATAGCACTTGAAATGATTTCGGGAGGCATGGGATGAGATCTCTCATAGGAGAGATGCAGCATTAAATGGCATTACTCTTATTCTCAGTCTCAGAGATTCCACGTACAACAAGGAGAAAAGTCTCAGGGCTATAAATTCTTCAGGGCCTCTCTTGATCTTCCTTTAAAAAGAGAGAAAGAGAAAGAAAGCCAGCAGGCCTCAGGCCAAGAGCCTTTACTAGGCAACAGGATTTATCTAGACTATGATAATGCTGTTTTCATGTTCCTTGTACTTATTTGCAAAGTTCGCTTCTGTCTGTAACACAAAATACTGGTCTTCTGTTTACGATAGTGACATGGTCTTTTTGAGTAGATGGAAGTTGATGGAAATGGCTGGAACAGGAAAGAGGGAAGGCAAATTCCAGAAGCCTGGGCAAGGGTACTCTGGCACCTCTATTTCCGCACGGTTTCTGCCCTGGCGTATGGGGCGGGTTTGTCAGCACCCTCATTTTACAGTTGAGATAAGTGTGCTTCAGAGAGGGCGGTGCCTTGCCCAGGGTCACACAGCAAGAGGGCGGCAGCATTGGGTGACGATGGAGGGGTGCCTGACTCCAGAGCTCGTGTCCTGCATTGCATGGCTCCCGGGACAGAGCTGCCCAGCCCATGCCAGGGCTCAGGGGCACCATGCCTCTCCTTCCCTGCCAGGGAGACCATGGAACAGATGGCGCCTGTGAAGCCAGCAGATGTCTGTGCATCCGTGACCAGAGACGGGCACCTGCAGGGTCTGGGCAAAGCCGAGGAGGTCCCTCCCGGCCACAGCAGGCCCCCCCATCCTCGGGGCCCCAAGTCCGCAACGTCCCACCAGAGCAGTCTGGCCAGCTTCGAGGGAAGTGGCATCTCTGAGCGCCTCCCACCAAAGTCTCTGCACCAGGCCGGCGGGCCCCCGCTGGAGGTACGCGTGGGTGCGGGGCCTCTGCCTCCATCTCCCCCAGCCTCCTGCCTCCAGGCCTTTGCTCAGAGTGCCTGCTTCTCCCGCCTCTACCGTGGCTCCCCGCACCTCCACCCCTCTACCTGGACCTCCTCTTTGTCCTCTGAGACCTGTAGCTCAGTGCCTGTATCTTTCTGAGGCTGCTTAGCACAGCTGAAGGTGGGGGTGGTATCTTTGACTCCAAGTAGTTTGTGCCATGAGAATGGCACTTTTTAAACTATGACAGGAATCACAAATCACTGTGGAAATATGATTTATGGGATGGATCCTCCCCTAAAAAACCACATATGGGGATTTCCCAGGGGTTAAGACTTCGCCCTCCAATGCAGGGGGCACAAGTTCAATCCCTGCTAGGGGAGCTAAGATCCTACATGCCGTGTAGTAAAAAAAAATAAATAAAAAATAAAAGAGAAGCAATATTGTAACAAATTCAATAAAGACCATATAGTCCACATCCAAAAAAATAAACACATACATTTGCATGTGTACACACACACACACACACACACACACATACACACACCCCTATAGTCCTAATGAGCCCATGGTAAGGAATATGCTCTCGGCCATGAACTCATTGAGGGCAGACACCCGTGTCTCTCTGTTGGTGACCTTTGCCCCTTGCGTTAGACATGGCATGTTGGAGGTGTGCATGGTTGATCAGTTTGGTTTTCCCAATTCATGCTGCTGCTGCTAAGTTGCTTCAGTCGTGTCCCGACTCTGTGCGACCCCATAGACGACAGCCCACCAGGCTCCCCTGTCCCTGGGATTCTCCAGGCAAGAACACTGGAGTGGGTTGCCATTTCCTTCTCCAATGCATGAAAGTGAAAAGTGAAAGTGAAGTTGCTCAGTTGTGTCTGACTCTTAGCAACCCCATGGACTGCAGCCTACCAGGCTCCTCCGTCCATGGGATTTTCCAAGCAAGAGTACTGGAGTGGGGTGCCATTGCCTCCTCCAATCCCAATTTATGGCACCTGGGCATTTCTGCAATCAGGTAGAACACGGCATTCCAGGCCCACCCTGGAAGACGTGTGGATTCGAGAATCCCATTCTCGCAGTGGGACTGCTTTCTCCTCCTCCCCTTTCTATTTCTCAGCTCAGGAACTCTGTGACAGTCTCCCTCCCAAGGGCCCTGGCTCTCACCCCTCAGGGACATGGGGCATGCTCAGGGTCCTCTCGGGGCGTGGAGTCCCTGCTGTTGGCCCGGGGCTTATGCCAGGCCCTGAGTACCTCAGGACCCCGCACGCCCAGGGCCTGGCTATTGGGAGCTGGGCCAGCCTCCCTGTCTGTGAGCCTCTGGAATGTGAGGCCCAGGCCAGCACTGGGGAAGGGTTTCCCAGTGTTCCCCGGGCACATTCCTCAGATTTAAAGGGACACTGTCTCTTTCAGGAGCCCTGGATGGCATCCCCCGAGACAGACAGTGGCTTCGTGGGCTCAGAAACCAGTAGAGTATCGCCCCTCACTCAGACCCCAGAGCACCGGCTCTCCCAGATCAGGTAATGGGGACCCCATCAGTGTTACCCACTTGGGGTAGGCTGAGAATCAAAGTGCCTGTGAGCTCAGAACAGGGTCTGGGCATTCTCAGAGCCCCACACTTCATTCCCACCAAGGATGGGTTATTGCCTTCATGTTATGGATAGAGGGAAAGTGACTTGCCCAGGGTCACTCTGCCACGTATTGACAGACTGGGAATTTGTTGAACAAATGGGTGATGAAACGGTGAATGAATAAGATGTGCCGGGAGGGTGTCGTGACAGAGCTGCCAGGTTGAGTGACAGAGTGACAGAGTGACAGAGTGACAGACCCTCCAAAGCCAGAGGAAGGTCCCTGGGACTACCCAGGGCTGCGTGGGAAGGGAAGATTACAAACTTCATTGCTGTTTATATTATCTAAAAACTAAGTTGAGCTTTATGACTTTGTGTACATGAGTAGGCAAGTGTACAGCTCTGCAGTTTATAAAGAAAATGTGTGTGTAATGGAGATGCATCCTCAGAAATGCCATCCTGCCAGGGCTGCCGAGTCCCAAAGGATAGGATGGTCTAGCATGTGGAGGGGCTCAGAGGTTGTGGCCTCATTCTTTGTGACCTCAACGTGTCTCTCTCTCCCCCCCAGCACCCCGGGGACGTTAGTCCGGTCCTTCACTCTGCCTGTACCCCAAGATGCAGCCTCCCACCGCCAGACCAAGGGTCTTCCAGTCCCCAGAAGAACCTCTGAGCCCAGCGGACCCAGAAGCCGAGCCCAGAGGCCCCCATCTGGCCAGGACAGTCCTCTCCAGCAGAGGGCGCCCAGCTTCTGCCTGGAGCGGGCACTGGCGTCTGAGATGGGTGAGTGAATGTATCTGGGTTGGCCAGAACCTGGGGGTGGCTGAATCGCACAGGGTAAGAAAGAGCAATAAGAAAATCTGCATTACCCTTTAGGATGCAAAATATCATACAGGTTCTTTATAGGAAAATTTGAAAAGGGAACAAAAAACAATAATTAGCTAAAAACCATCATTGATGACATTTTAGTCTAGAACCTTTGAGCTGTTTTCTATGCCATTGTGTGTTTATTTGCAAATACTTAAAATGGAAGTGGGATATTATACATGAATGTCTTATAATTTTTTTTCACAAAATACTGTGTTATAAACACTTTCTGTGTCTATAAAATCTGTGATTTCTTTGTTTACTTTAAAAACATGCATGTGACCTTTTTATTGAAATAAAACAAGTATACAGGAAGGAACAGAAACTGATGAATTTTCCCAAGGTGACAGAAAAACTCCGCATGATCAGAACCCCAGCCCCCTCCAAGCCCCTCCTAGACACTCCCACCCTTCTCAAGGGTAACCACTGTTCTCAGATTAGCTTTGCCTCTTTTTGAGGTTCCCATTTAATTTTGAAAAATTAAACTTTAGTTAAAAGTTTAAAGTTTAATTAAGTCACATGCAGTTGTAAGAAATAATACCCAGAGAGCCTACGTGCCCTTCCCCTAGTTTTTCCCAACAATATCTTGCAAAACCATAGAGCAATGTCATAACCAGATTCTAACATGGACTCGGTCAAGACACAGAACATTTCCACCATCCCAGGGTCCCTCCTGTTGTCCGTTTATAAACACATCTAACCCCGCCTTAACTCCTGGTAACCACCAATCTATTGTCCATCTCTGTAATTTTGTCATTTCAGAATGTCATAGAAATGGAATCGTATAATCTTTCAGGATTGGCTTACTTTTCACTCAGCATACTTTTCTGGAGATTCACATAGATTATTCCATAAATCAACAGTCTATTCTTTTTTATATTGTTGAGTAGTCTTCCCAGGGCGCATTGTTTTTAATGCACATGCTGGACGAGTGATTTGTAACTCTGGTCACTCACCCCCGTTGAGAGCCTTAAGTTTTGAATGCTCCGAGAAACATGCAAGCAGGCAAAGCTGTGACTAATTTCAGAGGGAGGTGGAGGCTCCGGGGCTGGTCCTAGGGCAACCTGGTGATGTGCAGAGTCTGAGGGTCTATGTGGAGGAGAAGGGAGCTCTTTGCAGGAGGACAGCCTTGGAGACTGGGATCTGATGCAAAAATGGTGGATGGTAGGGGCAATCTAGTCACAAGGGCCTCCGCAGCTTTGCACCCCAAGCTCCCAGCAAAAACCACATCTTCTTCTTGTTTTGAGGGTCACTGGCCTCCACAGGAGCTTCATCTGTTACCTCAGCCGGGCCCCATCTCTTCACACCCAACATGCTTCCACCCACACAAGTTCACACTTCAAGGGTCCTCTCGGTGTAAACTTACTTTGGTCTCCTTCCGCCTCTCTAGCGGTCCCTGGCTCAGAGTTTAAGGGGCGGAAGCGGATTCCTGAACCAATCCTCCCCAGCGCGACAATCAGCCCACCTCCCACCCCTGCCCCTGTGGCTGCCACTCCACCCCGTGGACCCGCAGAGATCACCTCCACCTTCTTTCTCACCAGGACGGGGCGCGAGTAAGTTGGATGCTTGGGCGCTGAGGATTCAAGTGCATCAGAGAGACAGGAGGGTGATGCCCGAGGGAGGCAGGGGCTCCCTGGGGTCTCCATCCAGTGGTGGCTGTGCTGGGACCCAAGCATCCTGCCTCCCAGTTGATCCTGTGGGTCCTCCTTGGTGCAGACACTGAGGACACTTCTCTAGCCAGTAGGAAATGATCTAGAATTCCACCTTGCTGGTGCTAGAACCCCTCTCCCTGCCTCCCAGCATTTCCCTTCCAAAATGGGGCTACACTTCCCCGGAGTGTGTTTTCTGCAGTTTACGGGTTTATTATATGAACCAAAAAGAGAATGTTTTTTCAATTTTTTCTTTTTAATCCAAGTGCAGTTTTTCTACTAAGAAAGATTTTTCCTTGCTTCGCTAAACAGGAAAGGGAAAGGGGGTTAGTCCTCTTCCTGCTCTCCTGAGTGGCGTTTGGCCAGGAGTCAGTCACAGGCCTTTGTCGGGTTGGGGTGTTGGTTTCCAGGCCTGAGCTTAGCAAGTGCACTCCTGCAACCCTCTGTGACATCAGCAGAGGAACGAGAGGCTTGTTGTTGTTCAGTCACTAAGTCGTGTCCGAATCTTTGCCACCCTAAGGACTGCAGCCCGCCAGGCTTCCCTGTCCTCCACTGTCTCCCAGAGTTTGCTCAAACTCACGTCCATTGAGTCAGTGAGAGGCTTATTTACCTACAGCATGCCAGCCCCTGGGAATACAATAGTGGACAAGACAGTCCTTGACCTCGTAAAGCTCACCGTCCTGTAAGATGGACCAAGAAACAAGGTTGCACCCCCAGTGTGATAAGCACAGTGATAGCACAGGCCCGAGGGACCGTGGGAGCACAGAGAAGGGGCATCTGGCCCAGTCAGAGGCTTCAGGGAGGGCTTCCTGGAGGAAGTGGTGTCTCAACTGAGACCAGAAGGCAGAGAGCTGAAAGAGTATCCCATGTGCAAAGGCCGAGGCACCTAAGTTTGTTATAGCCAGATCCTCAAGTATAAGGTGGGCCGTTAAACAATAAAAGCAGAGAGGAAGACGGGGAGACCTGGGGGAGAGCTTAGAGAACCTCTGACACAGCTGGTGAGAAGTTCGGATGATGTCTTTGCTCAGAGGAGGTGCTCACTGAATATTTATGAATGTGGAAAGTCTCATCTAAGGATAATGAGGGAGGCTTTCAGTAAGGAAGCTGCAGGGTTGGATTTACACTGTAGCAAGAATTCTCTGGCCACCATGATTGTGGGTGTGGAGGCCAGGGACGGCTGAGAAGGCTACCACACCCCAGAGAGAGGAGTTGGGGCCGTCAGCGAGAGCAGGGAGTGCATTTGAAAAGGGGTAATTAGGCATTGGGCCAACAGGATTTGGGAGTTAGTTAACCTTCAGGGTGCTCAGGGGAAAAGAAAGGTTTAGAACGACTCAGATTTCTGGCTTGTCAACCAGTTGGATACCGATGCAGAGATGGGGAACTTAGGAGGGGGAGTGAAATTGCAGGGAAAGATGACTTTTAGGTGCCAGCTGGCACTCAGTCACTGAAAGATTAGGTCAGGAAGGCCAAGATTGTGATGGAAACAAGCCGGAGAGGACAAGTGACACCCAAGGGCACGGTCCAAATTCCAGGCCCTCGCTCAGCGGCCTCTGACCTGGACAGGGAGCCAGAGCCGCCCTGGTCTTGCACCGTTGCAGGGCCGTGGTCCTGCCTTTCAGGGGTTAATGGGTGGCTAGAATTCTTACTCTCCTGCAGCCGCCACCCTCATGGTTTGCCTTGGAAACCCCAACAAGCGTTTCCCTGGGAATTGCCAAGGGAACCAGCTGCCTTGGACGCCCAGAGCGCCAGGGCAAAGGCAGAGAGAGGTCTCCACTCCCTCTGGGCACACCCATCTGAGAGCTGATGTCTGCTGCAGGTGGCGCCAGGAGCCACCCCACCACGAGTCCAGGGACCACCAGGCAAGAAATAACCCTGAGGGGAGCCCTCACCCCGGAAGCTGGTCCAAACAGTAGACAGAGAACCTGTATCAGCGTGGAGGAACGCCATGCCGAACCCGGACTCTAAAGCCCCGGGTGTAGGGGGTTGTGTGCCAAGGTGTCTGGGTGGGATTGGCTGCCTCAATGCCAGTGATGCCCTCAGAACAAGACCCTAGAGATTCAGGGACCAATCAAGGAGAAACACAAATAAGATTTACTCCTGAGATGCTAGGGGCTCATGAGGTTCCTTACCAATCACAGGTTGGGCTGTGTTTGGGGGCTTCCCTGAGATGGCAGTCTGCTCACATCCAGTTGGTGATGGGTAGCACCACATGTCTCCTTGTCCCCTCTCCACACACACATCTTTCCTCTGCTCCCTCTTGGAGTCTGGAGGCCAGATCAGTGACAGTCCCTGAGCATCTGTGAGGTGTGAGGCTCTCAGGCGTTGTGAGATGGGGTGGTCTGCTTGGCCGCCAGGCGCTCGCCATCTGTGTCAGGAGACAGACAGACAAGCATTTTCTGCCTGGAGCAGAGTGCTGGGCTTGAGCAATTAAGGAAAGGTTTAGGGGAACCCTGTAGGGGGCCCCTAAGCAAGGGCGGGGAGGAAGCAGGCCTGGAGACACAGTCAGGGTCTCTAGAGACAGACATAGAGGAAGGGGAGGGCAGTCCAGGGCCTGAGGCAGATCCGAACTGAAAGTTTTTGTTTTGCTTAGGCCGCACTATGTGGCCTGTGGGATCTTAGGTCCCTGCCCAGGGACTGAACCTCTGCCCCCTGCACTGGGAGTGTGGAATCTTAACCACTCGACTGCCAGGGAAGTCCCAGAATTGAAATTTTAAAGTGCAGCTTTAGCCAATGCCCTCTTTACTCATCAGAGGATGAGATGGTTGGATGGCATCACTGACTCAATGGACAGGAGTTTGAGCAAGCTCCGAGATGGTAAAGGACAGGGAAGCCTGGCGTGCTGCACACAACTGAGTGACTCTCTCTCCTCTGCATCCTCATCTCAATCTTGAAAATTTGTCACTGGCATTTCAGAATAGCTACTCAGAGGCCCTGCATGCTAGGTTGGGTAAACCTCAAAGAAAGTTCTGCTTTGCTCACCAAATGTGCAGGGACATGAACTCAGAGAGCTGTTTAGATATGCAGCGAGGAAAGCGGACACTCAAGGGAGTTCAAGATCCCCTGACAGCAGAGTCAGACCGTGTTTGCTGGGAAGGGACAGAGACCTGGCACCCAGCGAGCGGCTGCCCTGTGTTCATCGTGCGCCTGTTCTTCGTTCCCGTCTCCACCCCCACCCCAGCCAGGCCATCCGAGAGCTGCAGGATGAGGTCTCCCGGCTCCGTCTGAGGCTGGAGGACAGCCTCCACCAGCACCCTCAGGGCCGCCCCACGCGTTCAGTGTCCAGCTGCGACCGCCCCACCCGGGCCCGGGAGCGGTCAGGGGACTCCTCAGCCGCTTGGAGCTCCCATTACGTCAGGTAGGTGACCCCCACGTTCCTGCCCCCGTGCCTTGGTGAGAGCTGCAGAAGGCAGAGTTAGCTGGTCTCTGGCTGTCCCCTGACATGTGGGCTTGGGCATAGTCATCCCCCTCTCTCACTTACTCATTCACGCTTAGACTTTTTTTTTGCATGTCATATTTGATGCATAAAAGAATAGACTGAACACATGTGTTACTAATAAAGCATGATACAGTGAATGTCCCCAAACTCATCTCCCAAGTGAAGAGCTAGAACATTCGCAGGACACTCACCCTCTCATGCACTCACTCTGCAGCTGCTCACCTATGATGACTTATAAAATCATCTCTAACTTCTGAGTGTCCCTATCGGGGGGTACTAGGTTAAGGTTTTCAAAGGACACTGTCTCATCACTTCTTCCCACGACACTTTGAAGTAATCGCGCCTATATCCCCATTTGACAGATGAGGAAACTGAGGGTCAGAGAGGCTCAGAGCCATCTTCTGTGGGTCTGACTCCAGAGTCTTTGCTTTTGACTTTGATGTTCTCCTCTTTCCTTATGTTATAAGCATTTCTCTGGGTTGGCCTTCTCACTGATCGTCTTTAAAGGCTGCATAAAACCGCATCCAGTGACATCATCGCTCTCTCTCTTTTGCTAGCAAATCCATGGAGAGGTCGTCTGGTGAGCCCGGGGGTGCCGAGCAAGCTGTCCCCGCCGGAAGGCGGCGAGCCAGGTCCTCCTCGGTGCCTCGGGAGGAGCCTCGACTGTCCCTGAGTAAGTGACCACCTGCCAGGACTGACTTTTGGAGGCCACAGTCTGGGCATGTTGGCTCAGGAGTCAGGGGCCACAGCAGCCACCCTCGAGGAAACCCAGGGAAGGTTTTGGGGCATCTTTGTCAGGCAGTCGTAGTGCTCTGAAGTGCCACGTGCTTCCAGTGGCAGCCGCAGCGTGCTGTGCCCCGGCTCTGTGCTGCAGTTTCTGTAAGGGTTAGAGCGTATGTGTCATCTTGCTTCGTCTTCACTGCAGGGTGGGTCGAATCATCCACCTTCTGCAGATCAGGACGCCAAAGCCCGAAAGCACAGGGGACTTGCCTGGAGGAGCATGGCTCTGAAGTCGGTGGCCCCAGCTCACGTCCTCCCAGCTGTGTGGCCTTGCCAGCTTGTGTACCTGCCCTGTGCAGTTAAGGGGCCAGCTAACAGTGCAGTGATCACAGTGTCCACTCCTGGGGCTGCTGCGAGGGTGCGTGACAGGGAGCATGCAAAGCGCTTAGCACAGGGTCAGGGGTCCGGGTGTGTCGGCTGTGATTACTAAGGGGCTGGGGGAAGGGGGGCCGTAGGCTTAAAATCCCAGAGCCTCTGGACTCGTGATCTGCCCAATCGCTTAGCTACGTGTCCCCCATCCCCTCCCCCTCTCATGCCCCTCTTTCCACCCCAGGTTCCGAATCTGAGCCAGCCTCCCCCAGATTGTTCTCTGAGAGGGGCAGGACCACCGAGAACAGTCCGCAGGCCGCTCGGGATGGAACAAAAGGAGTGAGTAGCACCGGACGGCCCAACAGGGTCACCTTCCGAGGCCAATACACAGGTGAGCCAGGAGGGGGCGCTGGAGGTGCACAGTCCCCAGGTGGTGGCTTCCATGTAGTCAGTGGGCCATTGAAATATTGTCTTTTTCTGAGTTCTGTGATACAAAAACATCAGGGAGCATTGTCTCTGTGAATCTGGGTGTGTTTGTCCATGGATTCACTCAGCAAACAGTTTCTGAGACCTCCGCTTTGTCGGGGCCTGTGCTGGGTTCGGAGAAAGTCCACTCAGCTGGTCAGTCATGAAGCGGGTTATGAAGAGCTTGCTGCTTGCGGGACCTGGGTGTAGTGAACACAGAATCACTTCCTCCTGGCCTTCCATTAAGGCTGTGATTCCCCAGGGGGCACCCGGCACATAGCGCGCGGTGACACATAGTAGGATTTCAAAGTGCATTACGTTAAATATAACCTAGCTTCCCAGGTGGCTCAGTGGTCAAGAATCTGCCTGCCAATTCAGGAGACATGGGAGATGTGGGTTTGATCCCTGGGTTGGGAAGATCCCCTGGAGTTCAGTTCAGTTACTTCAGTCGCTCAGTCGTGTCCGACTCTTTGTGACCCCATGGACTGCAGCACACCAGTCCTCCCCGTCCATCACCAACTTCCAGAGTTTACTCAAACTCATGTCCATGGAGTCTGTGATGCCATCCAACCATCTCATCCTCTGTTGCCCCCTTCTCCTGCCTTCAATCTTTCCCAGCATCAGGATCTTTTCAAATGAGTCAGTTCTTCACATCAGGTGGCCAAAGTATTGGAGTTTCAGCTTCAGCATCAGTCCTTCCAATGACTATTCAGGACTGATTTCCTTTAGGATGGACTGGTTGGATCTCCTTGCTGTCTAAGGGACTCTCAAGAGTCTTTTCCAACACCACAGTTCAAAAACATCAATTCTTCGGCGCTCAGCTTTCTTTATAGTCCAACTTTCACATCCATACTTGACCACTGGAAAAACCACAGCTTTGACTAAATGGATCTTTGTTGGCAAAGATCTCTGCTTTTTAATATGCTGTCTAGGTTGGTCATAACTTTCCTTCCAAGGAGCAAGCATCTTTTAATTTCATGGCTGCAGTCCCCATCTGCAGTGATTTTGGAGCCCCCCAAAATAAAGTCTGTCACTGTTTCCACTGTTTCCCCATCTATTTGCCATGAAATGATGGAACCTATTCCCCTGGAGTAGGAAATGGCAATCCATTCCAGTGTTCTTGCCTGAAAAATCCCATGGACAGAGGAGCCTGAGGGGCTACTAGGGTCACAAAGAGTCGGACATGACAAAGCATGCCCACAGGTCGAATATTAAATATGGATGTGGTTCCTACTTTCATGAATCTGACTGCACAGCAGAGAAGGCAGTAACAAATAAGCAATTATAGTAAGCATGTAAATTGCAGTAAGTAAATTACAGACTTGGCTCTCACCCATGTATCGCTGGGCAGGAGGGCGGTTAACCTCAGATCCAGAAGGCTAAGTGATGCAGACAAAGCAGGAAATGAGATACACATCTCCCAACGGAGCAAATAGACACTGAGGTTTAGAAGTCAAAACAACAGCGTGTCCAGGGTCCCCGGTGCAACACACACGGAGTATAAAGTGAAGACCCTGCATGGCAGAGGACAGAGAAAAAAATAATCAGGCATCATCCCCAAGGTCTTATGTGAGACTCAGGGATGGATAAGGCAGGGAATAGTGGAGCTGAGTGCAGACCCAAGAGTCTGTCCGATTTTTTGATAACCTTAAGGACCTGAAATCTGCGGAATGCAGGGCAGAATACATGGATACAGCCCCCCTCGGTCCTCCCAACAAGCCTGTGAAACCCACAGTATGACTCTCCCCATTTCCCAGCCACTTGAATCACAGAGAAAACACCACTGACTCCATGCCCAAGCCATTCTAATCCTAACGAGCAAGCTGGGGTCTGGGGAGTACCATCATGCTTTGTCATTGCTTATCCTGTCTTTCTGCCTGCTTTGCAGTCCTGACTGAGCCTGGGTGTGCTGATTTTTTTCCGTATGTCAAGAACTAGGCAGTTGGTTCCAATAGGATCTGAGATGAAACAGGAGTCTGGAAAGGGCTTACAATAAACAGACAGATAAATGTGTTTTATCTATATATGTATATGTACATGCACACTTATGTATCTACATATTTATGCACACGTTGTGTGTGCATGAAGAAAAGATTGAGAGGGAGACTGTTAAGCCATCTGGAGGAAGAAGAGAGATTTGTATTCTAAATCATCTCCAGTTCTGTATCCATGCACAGCTGATACTGTTCTGGTTTCTTCCCCAGGCCAGGAGTACTATGTTCTGACCCCCAAGACTGTTCCAAGAAGCAGTGTCCCAGTCTCCTGTCCCCACTGCCGACCCCCTAGGATGGAGGATCCAGGTAGGGGGTGGTACCTGGAGAAGCAGCCAGGGCCGTAAGGCTGCAGCTTCTTGCCCCTGGCTGGGGGGCAGGGGTGCAGCTGGGCCGGACATAGACTGCCCTGAGCCCAGTGGCGGGTCAAGATGCAGACGGGAGCAGGACTTTTCTGGACTTCTCAGCTTTCCCAGAGTGCCCTGCCCTCACACCTATTTCTCCAGGTGCTTTGCCTGAAGCCACTCTCCTTCCCCTTGACGTGGAGAAACCATGAACATGATTTCAGAAGTTCCTGATGCGGGGAGGGGTGTGAGCAGCAGGCAGGCTGGCAGCGATGATTATCTTGTCTCCCCTCTGTCTACCTTCCCAAGGGTTTAGGGGAAGAGTAGTCGGGGGAGCAGTGGTCTGAGAACATGGACACCAAGTTCTAGTCCCGGTTCTGCCACTGACATGCTGTGTGACATCAGACAAGTTCCTTAACTTCTCTGAGCCTTGGGCTCCACACCTCTAATGGAAGGTTTGGAGATGGTCTCTGAGGCTCTTTCAAGCAATGATGCTGATAGTGCTGTCGTTTATTAAGCCCTTACTTAGCAACATGATGAGGCTTTTACAAGCATGATCCTCACAACCCTAGGAAGTAGGTTTTGTCCATTTTATTACCATTCCCATGAGTGAAGAAACTGAGGCTCAGAGAGGGCAAGTGACTTGCCGAAGCACACACAGCTCACAAGTGGTAGACCCAGCTAGTTCAGTGGCTTGTTGGATTCAATCAATCAATAAATGAAGACTCTGAGCAGAGGGCCTGGCTCATGAGATGCCTCTTACTGTCATGGTAACCATCAGTATTATTGCCCAGTGGAGGCAGCTTGTCTCCTCTGCAGGGGTCCCTGAGAGGAGCTCAGTGCTGCGGGAGGCCTGTGGCAGGGCCTGGTGACTCAGACATCGTCCTCTCCTGACCTCCCTGCCTCCTCTTCCAGGTGATGCTGTCACCAGGGACCCCCTGGGACCGTCTGGCAGTGAGACCTTGCGATGTCCCCTGTGTAGTCAAGTTGGGTCCCCCTCTGAGGGGGATGGCCCAGACTCAGCCACCTCTGGTAGGACTGATGCTCTGTCTCTTTCCCGCTGCTCCCCTGGATTTGGGTTTGGGGCCCTGGGAGGGGGTTTACCCGGGAAATGACTCAGCAGCAGCAGCAGCAGCAGCTCGCCCAATCTGGGGTGGAGCAAACTGGATGAGAGCTGGCTTCCCAAAGCGAGGCACTCCCTGCGTGGCCAGCCCCCGCTCCAGTGGGGTTGGCGGGGCTGGGGGCCCTCTGTTCTCTGCCAGATCTTCCCAGGTTGTGAGACTGTGTCTCTGTTGTCCCTCCCTGACAGCGCCAGAAAAGGCCGCCACCAGCAGAAATGCTCCTTCAACGTCCAGCCCCAAGCAGAGGAGCAAGCGGGCAGGGTCGCCGCCCCGGCCACCTCCTGGACTGTGGTATCTGGCTGTTGCACCCTCGGCACCAGCCCCTCCTGCCTTTGCCTACATCTCCTCGGTTCCCGTCCTGCCTTATCCATCAGCCACTGTGTAAGAACCTTCCCTTCCAGCCCTCCTTGCCTGTTTGAATCGCTTAATAGTTAGCATTCAGCCCTGAGCTGGGTAGCTGAGAACTCAGCACTGAGTACTCATGTGTTTCTCCCCAACACTTGTGTAGTCACTCAACAAACCTTGAATGCTCCCTGGGTGCCAGGGAGACTGCTTGACCCTGGGGACCCAACAGTGAAGGAGCCCGACAGAGGGCATTGCCCTCATGGGGACTTAGAACCCTAATCATCTCCCATTTCCTTGTGAGTCTTCTTAGCAAGCAACTAATGCCCTCACTTAAAAAAAATAGACTTTATTTTTAGAACAGTTTTAGATTTATAGAGAAAAGGAACAGATAAGACAGAGAGTTCTCATATACACCCCAAACACAGTCTCCTCTAATACGACCATCTTACCTTGATATGGTAACCTTCCCAAGTAGCAGAGTGGTAAAGAACCTGCCTGCCAGTGCAGGAGATGCAAGAGACTTGGATCAATCCCCGGGTTAGGAAGATCCCCTGGAGAAGGAAATGGCAACCCACTCCAGTATTCTTGCCTGGAAAATTCCATGGACAGAGGAGCCTGGTGGGCTACAGTCCATGGGGTCGCAAAGAGTCGGATGCAATGGGGCAGCTGACATACATACACACACACCTTGACATGGTCCGTGTGCGGTCAGTGAACCGTTATTAGTACATGGTTATTAAATGTAGTCCACAGTTTGCTTTGGCATCTTCAGTGTTCTCCGGAAGTCCTTTTTCTGTTCCAGGATCCACTGCCCCAAGGAACCACATGCATTAGTTGTCACATCTCCCAGGCTCCTCCTGGCTGACAGTTTCTCAGACTTTCCTTGCTCCCAATGGTCTTGCCAGTTCAGAGGCACACCAGTCTGGTCCATGGTAGGATGAGCAATCGCTATTTACATGTTACATTCGGATGTAACATCAGTTAAGACAAAAGACCCAGGAGTCGAGGTGAAAAAGGCTTAGGTTTTAGAATCAGAGCTGCACTGGAATCCTGTCTGCCATTTATGATTGCTGTGGCCTTGGTAAAGCTACTTCCTCTCTGAGCCTGTCTCCCTCTCTGTTAAATGGGGTCAGAGTCTCGGTCGCATACAGTTTGTATGAGGATTAGATGAGGCAGGTGGCATGAGATGTCTGTGGGGTTTGTAGTGCATGCTGGCACATGCTCTTTGCTGAATAAATGGCAGCTGTGCCATCGCCGTGGATGCTGCCACCGTTCAGTATTGTTGTCAGTAAGGAGAGAAATGAGGGAAGGTGCTTTCAACAAGACAGGATTGTGCAGGGAATAAAAGCCCAGACCCTGGAATTAGGAGATTTGTCTTCTGCAGACTGTTGTCAGCCTGTTCTATACCGGTTTCCTTCACTTTAAAATAAGTGGGTCAGGGCGGCCAGTAACCATAGTGCTTCTAATACTACTTAAATTGGGACTGATGACACTACATTCCTCCAGCGGCCAGTCAAGCAGGACTGAATATGCTCAGTGGTTGCGGCTGGGAAAGCCTTAGAAAGCTGAGTGGGCCTGTGCAGCCACCTGCTGGCCAGCCGCCTTATAACCTCTGAACTAGAGGCTTTCTAGTCCGGCTTTCTAGTTTCTAGCAAATTTTTCGGTTTAGTGGGGTTTTCTGGTTGTTGCTTGTTCTGTTCTGTAGCATCTTCCCTATGGGGAATTCGGGGTAACTTTCAGGTCAGTCTGGTCATCAAATTATCAGAAGGCAGGGGTGTGTGGGAATCCAGTAGTTACACCAGCTTGTCTGTCCCTAAAGGAGAGAACTGGGTTCAAGAAGCCCATTCATTCATTCGGTTCAGATGATATGTATCAGGATCTCCTGGGAGCTAATTAGCTATGGGTTTAAATCGAGTACTGCCCCAGCCCCCTGATTCTGGGAGAATCCTCAGTAGCTGTTATTTATAGGGCACCAAGGCGATGGCACCCCACTCCAGTACTCTTGCCTGGAAAATCCCATGGACGGAGGAGCCTGGTGGGCTGCAGTCCATGGGGTTGCGAAGAGTTGGACACGACTGAGCGACTTCCCTTTCACTTTTCACTTTCATGCATTGGAGAAGGAAATGGCAACCCACTCCAGTGTTCTTGCCTGGAGAATCCCAGGCTGCTGTCTATGGGGTCGCACAGAGTCGGACACAACTGAAGTGACTTAGCAGCAGCAGACATACAGAGCTTTTTACCTGAGTTTTCCTATTGGCTGTACCCTGGGAGGTAGCTAAGTGTGGTTGTTTTCTGGGGGAAATGGAGCCCTTGAAAGTGAAGTAGCTTGTTCATGGTCATGCGGGTGGCCACGAGGAATGACCAGGATTTGGGGCAGGCTTCTGCATCCCTTAGCTTCTCTGAGCATCACTTCACTCATCTGTAAAATAAGCATAAAAGTGCCTACGAAATAAATGAGATAGTGCTAGTAAAGCACTTATCTCAGAGTCTGGCCTGTGGGTACCAAGGATGAAGATTCCAGTCCTGGGCTAGGCACTGCGTCTAACTGTTGAGCAACAGTCAACTGCCTTCCAAACCAGCGACACCGTTTCACATTCCCACCAGCAGTGTGTGAGGGTTCCAGTCTCTCACGTCCTCTCACAAAACTCACTGCTATCTGTCTTTGGTTTTAGCCAACCCCAGTGGGTGGGGAGTGTGTGAAGTGGCATCTCGTGTAGATTTGATTTGCATTTCCCTGATGGCTAATGATATTGAGCATCTTTTCATGTGCTTGTTGGCCATCTGTTTATCTTGTTTGGAGAGACATCTGTTCAGATCCTAGCATAGCACACTGTGCAATAATGCAAATTAGAAAGTGAAGGATCAGCAGTAAGACTGGAGTTTACCGCATGCCAAGCAACACACCAGCGAATGTCTCCAGCCAAGTCTTCCTAAACCCATTGCTGCTCCATTTAGGCAAAACGCTTCGTTGTCCCCATCTTTCACTTTGTCCCCCTCTACACACTGTATTCCATGTCACAGGTGCCACCGCTTCTTGCTCAGCACTAGTTTCCTTGAACCCTAAACTTGGGCATCTTTGGATGAATGCAGGAGTCACTTCTTGGGGAAATCTGTGCTTCATTTCGTGGCTCCTCTGCCCATTTCCCCCAGGACTTCTAAACAACACCCCCACATTCCCGCAGGACTGGGCTGGGAAGGACGCACATCCACCCCCTGCTCTGGGTGAGAGGTGCCAGACCATCGCACTCCTGCAGAATCCTAATTGTTATTGTCATGCCTCTCTGTCACTCCACACCTCACAAATAGGACTCCACGCATTACCTGCATTACCTCTCTGGTGAAGGAGGCTTGCTCCAGAACCTGGGGTGGTCCTGGTCTCCCTGAGACCAGGCGTCCAGACTAGACGCTCCAGGAAGGCAGCAGGCAGGGTTGTTCATTCACCATGGTAACCACAGGCCCCAGCACACCAGTCGGTACTTAGTATAAGGTCAGTACGTATTTGTTCAATGAATGGATAGATGGCACTGACTGCTTTCGAGCACTGTTCTGGCTTCATCCCTCCAACACATCCCTTGGCGGGGGATATTTTTCCCATTTTGGAGATGAAGAAACCGAGACTCAGAATGTAGGGGCCAAGGACCAAGCCGGGCCTGAGGCGCCCCAAGGCGTCTCCGTGGTCAGGGAACTCACCCATCTCTCCCCGCAGGTACTACGCGCCGCCAGCACCTACCTCAGCCCCCTCAGTCCGAGCAGCCGCCGAGTGGCCCCCCGCAGCCTGCTCCCGGCCGGCCCGGGGATCCCGGCACTCCGTCCAGCTGGACCTGAAGGACCTGGAGGAGCTCAACAAGGCCCTGAGCCGGGCGGTCGAGGCTGCCGAGAGCGTCCGCTCCACCACCCAGCACATGAGCCGCTCGCTGTCGGCCGAGCTGCGCCAGGCCCGCAGCCTGCGGGGCTCCTGCCTCTTCTGACTGCGCTCGAGGCTCAGGGACACGTGGCGGGCAGGGAGCTGGCAGTCGCCCCCCGCCCCAGGCCAGAGGGCGCTGAGCCACTCCCAGAGGCCCCACAGACCCTCACGAGGAAGGCTCCCTCCGCCCCGGGCCCTGCCTTCTCAGCCTCCGTGCTTCCAAAACGGAACAAGTGGCAGTGGGTGACTCAGAGAAGCCACTTCCTAGCCCTGAAGGAGGTTGAGGCTGGGACTGAGGCCACCCTCTGCCCAGACGCCATCTCTGGGAGGCCCCTGGCCTGCACGCGTCCATCTCCAGCTAATAATATGTATTTTATATATGATGGACAGGTTTTTTTTTTTTCTTTAACTGAGGCATTTTTCTGGCCTTGAATCCTTCTTAGGAGGCCAGATAAGAGGGGACGGGGCCAGGGTCTCTGGTGAAAACTTGTCCCCCACCTGTGACCAGCCACTCCAGAGTAGGCGTCTCTGGGAAGAACGTGGCCGGGGACTTTCCTTCTGGTGACTGGTGGTCGGTCTGTGGGGTACTTTGAGGCCATTGGAATATCTTAGAAGCACCCAGCTTCCCCATGGTCAAGCAGCCTTTCCCACAGGCTTGCTGCGATGGAGACACCCCACTGGGGGCCCCGGAAAGTCGTCTACCACGGTCCTGCCTCAGTACCTCATGCCGAGACCCCTGGCTCTCCCCTCGGACTCCTGTGGAACTGGGCCAGTGGCCAGCTTCCTGCCGGCTCCCGGTGTGTGCCCCTGAGGCCAGGCCATCTGCTCCCCAACCCTGTAGCAGCTCAGACCTCAGCTTTTCTGGAATGTGTGTGCATCACTGATATTTGTATATTTGGGGCATTAAAAAAATCTATTTTCGTTATGAGAGCAAATAAATAAAAGTGAATATTGATCTTTAAAATTGTTTTATGTGTATTTTTTGGCCATGCCACGTGGCACGCGGGATCTTAGTTCCCTGACCAGGACTGAACCCGCGCCCCCTGTAGTGGCAGCATGGAGTCCTAACACTGGCTTGCCATGGAAGTCCTACATAGTAATCTTAAGAAATGGAGGTCAAAGAACACCCCAAACATTCGCAAACCCACCCACGTCTGTGGTATATGTCATCCACTTATGGTTTCTAAGGTCACGTTAGGGGACAAAAGACTCAGTGCTGAGCGGAGCCCTCTCCCGGAGGGCAGGTTGGGCGCGCATTTCCAGACTCGACCTGCCTGCCTCTTGGCGCCATCTGTTTCTCCAACGTAAAGTTGGAGAAACAACGCTCAGAACCGTGAAGCTTTCTGCCGGATGGGGCTGCGAGGAGAGGCCATCTGGCCAAGCCTCTCTTGTGAGACATTGTGAGCAAATTGGTGTCTGGGTGAGCACACACCTGGACTCTCTTTCCAGTGCTCCTTTTGACACCAAACAACAGCTGCTATTTACTGAGTGTCTCCTAGATGCCAATCCTTGAGCTAAGTGTGCCCCCATTTTATTGATGAGGAGACCGAGGTTCCATCTACTGGAACTTGTGATGGTCCGACTCCAAAGTCCGTGTTCTTTGTAACTGTTTTATTCTCCCTAAACCTCCATGACATTTTCTCCCTGACTCCTGCTTCCTCTTCCCTTGGCCTTTTCTTCAGTCTTTCCCACCTCTCATCTCACTTGCTTCTCTGGAACCCATTTCGATTTCATTTTTCAGCTGATCCTTCTCAGGAGAGTTGACAATGGCATCTTGCTGAGATGAAGGATTTCTTGTAGGTTCTGAGCCTCCAGGCCCACACCGTCATGGGACGTGGATGGGAAGGTGGAGCCCAAGGTGGGGACCCAGGGCAGTGTCTCCAGCCTCACTGCCCCAGGCACAGCAGGACTGCAGCTTTGGACAAAGGATGCTGGAGTCTTGGGGGTGTGGCTCTTTGGAGGATGCAGGTGTGTGAGCCACAGGACTGGGTTTCAGGAGCGAGGGTTGTGGTCCTCTCACTCCAGATGGCTTAGGACCTGTGTACACAGAACACTTGAATTATTCAGTCCAACTTCTCTGCCACGTGCATCATGCTGCTTCTCTCCTGTGACCACATATCGCAGAACGCTTGGGTCTGGAAGGAGAACAGCCTTCTTTTATATTTTTTTAATGTTTATCTATTTATTTATTTGGCTGCACCGGGGCCTTAGTTGCTACACATGGGATCTTTGTTGTTGCATGTGGGATCAGTTCCCTGACCAGGGATTGAGCCCAGGCCCCCTGCATTGGGAGCATGGAGTCTTAGCCGCTGGACCACCAGGGAAGTCCCAGACACCAGCCTTCCTTGCTCAACTCCTGGCTTCAGACTCAGTCCTCTTTGCACCTCTAAGTGGGTCTGCCTTGGACATGGCTCCATGGCAAGAGCTCTGATCACTGTAAGTTGTCTGGATTTGAGAGACCCTCCTTACCCTTAGGTGTCCTTTCTTCCTTCTGGGTGACAGGCAGGCACTCTGGGGACACCTCGAGGAGACACACAGCCCCTCTGGCCTGGCCCCGAGTCCCCTGAGCCTCCATCCAGCCCCTGCCCTGGCCCAGGCACCTGCCTCTTCCAGGATGCTCAGGAAGACTCCGAGCCGGTCTCCCTGCCTCCTGCTTTGCCCCTCCCAACTCACCTCCCCAGATGGCCAGGGTGACATCTATTAATAAAGTAAGGACCCTGGTGCTTGGCACCACACTCCTGAGTCTTCACCACCCTCTATCTACCTGACCTCCTGCTCATGGTCCTCTGCCTCGATATTCCTTAAACAGATCTTTGGCTTCAGTGGGAATAGCAGGTGCTATCAAGCTCTAATCTTTCTAGAGTGGTTCAGGCGCCCCTTCCAGGTAGCCTTCCCAGACTTCCCCACTAGAAGGAACCTTCCCCGTGCTGGGCTCCCAGGGCACTCAGTGCATATGGCTGTCCATTCTGGCACAGGTGCTGGGGACCACAGCAAGGGCTTTTCCATCCAGGGATCCACTCAGGGCATCTGATCAGCCAGGGCTGACCTCAGTTGACTCAGGCGGGCACATGAATGAATGAATGAACGCTCGAAGGACAACCTGACTGCACCGAAACAAACTTTATTGATGCAACCGAGGGAACTGAGTTACAAACAGTGAGCAGGGGGCTGCGGGTGGGCCCTCGTAGCCCCCAGGATCCTGGCCCAATACTAGGATGCTTCTGTCTCCTTCTTCCTTTCCTCCTCATGCTGCTTCTCCAGCGGCCCACATGCATCCTAGTGGGAGAAGACAGCACATGGCCAGGGAAGGGTGGGCTGGGCTGGGCTGGGCAGGAGGCAAGGCCGAGTGAGCTCAGGAGACCGACAGGCCAGGCCTGGCAGCGGGCACGGAGCGGGGGTGAGGGGAGGGGTCGGCCAGAAAGAGACTCTGGGTCTTTGGAGGGGAATGAGCTCTGGACTGTGGCACCAGCCCACGCAGGGCTCCGGCTGGGTGACCTTGGACAGGTTATTTTCTCTCTCCACATCTCAGCTTATTCACCACTGAAACAGAGGCTCAGACCCTCAACAACTGGCGTGTCTGAGCACTCATGCCCTGTCTGCCCTTCTGTTATCTCCTGGATTCCTCGCACTGTTTTGAAGATGGTGAGAGGGAGGTTCAGGGCAGCCTGGGGCCTGTCCCCCCAGCCAGCAGATGGGGGAGGTAGGCTGCTGGCCGCAGGAGCAACTCCAGTGCCTGTGTTCATAATCTCTTTTCCGCGGTTCCCAAAAATGGGGGGCGGTGATTTGCGCCACTGGTGGTCATGGGAAATGACCTTCAGTGGCAGGCAGATGGAGATGTTTTGATTTTAATAATCGTGATAGTATTCCACATATATCAAGAAAGGGTAGCCAGCTCATCAGCTCTGTGACTTCAGATAGTGCACAGGACAAGACCGAGTAAAGCCTTTCATTTAACAGATTTAAAGGAAAGCATTAAGAGGACACAGAAAATTCTCAGTTATAGCAAAAATCGGGACAGCGGTCCTAGACTTGCGGTTGGGGTGACTCCAAAACCATAAGACCTATTGCCCGTCACACAGGCATTAGAGGCCTGGGGCGTGGCAAGCAGCAGCTGTAAATGATCATTCCCTGTACATACAGGGAATTCTCTTCTCCGTTTGCCGCAACTTGGCTCTGCTCTTCCCCCACCCCCCCGTTAGGTTTTCCAGTCCCCCCACGGGCTCCAGGCATCCTCTCTGATTTTCCAGTGACTCTTCCCTCCTGGACACTCATCCATCCCCCGGAGGTCCTTCAGGGAAGCTGGTGCTTGATCAGGAGGTCCTGTCTCGCTGTGAAGCCTTGACAGACAGCTCCCCTCTCTAGGCCTCTGAGGCTGCCCAAGGTGGGGCCACCCTCAGGGTGAGCACTACCCCATCCTCCTTGCACTCACCTTCTTCTCGTCAGTGTATATGATTTCTGATTCCTGGATGCCTATGCACTTGATGACATCTAAGAACTCTTTCTTCTGCTCCTGGGTCACCTCCGGCTTGTCAGCTACAAGAGGGAGCAAGGGGCCAGGTGGGGATGTGGGAGGCCTAAGAGGGAGGCCAGGAAGGGCTGGGGTTCTGGGGACCTAGCCCGGGGAGTGGTGGTCCTGGGATGAGGCTTGGGTGGAGTGGGGGTTTGGGACATCTACCATAGAAGGACACCCCCACGTTCTTTGTGCCATTCCAGGAGGCAGCAAGCATGAAGGTCCTGAAGTGCTTGCTGAGCAGCAGGTCAACAAAGTGTTCTCTGTCCGACTCTGAAAAAGAGAAGACTCTGGTGAGACCACAGGAAACCACACGCTTCCCATCTCATGGGCTAGGAACAGGGATGTGCCCAAGGCCATACAGCCAGTCCGGGAAGGCCAGGGGTTCCCTGGGGCCGCTGGTCCCTCGTTCCTGCCGTGTGCCAGGCTCTGCATCGAGTGCCCTCCATGTGCACAATCTCAGGAGCCTCATGTGGACCGTGGTTGTCAAGGCCTTTATCTCCCCATTTTACAGATGAGGAAACCAGACTCAGACAGGAGCCCCGGGGCTGCAAAGTGACATCTGTTCCATTCCACCGGCTCCTACTGGGCACCCTCTTTGCAGTGTTAGTGTTAGTGGGACGTGGGTGAAGCCACTGCCTGCCCCATACAGGCTCCCTCCTTTAGCTCGCAGAAGATACGGAGTAACTGACCTGAGACGTAGGACTGGAGCCAGCCTGGGGTTTAGAGCCTAGTTCTAATTATAAGCTGTGTGACCTCAGGGAAACTCCTTGACATCTCAGTTTCTCTGTTTCCCCATCTGATCACTATGATGTCCTCCTAGGGTTGTTAGTGAGTATGAAGGGGATTAAATGTAAAGCACTTCGAACAGTGCCTGGCACAGAGCAAGAACTTGAAAATGCTGGCAGTTATTACTGATTATTTGCTGTGTGCAGGTACAAGGACCACAGAGATATAAGAAGTCCTCTGGGCCCCCTCCTTGAGGCTGAACAACCCATCATCTCCCCTCTCCACACAGCAGCCCTCCACCTGAAGGCTGGCTCTCACCAACTTTAGACAAGGTCCCATTCTGACGATAGATTTTTATGAAGCTGCAGTTGTAGACGCACTTGTCCTCACTACAGCCGGATAGAAGCGGGGAGAAAAACAGTAAGCGGTCAAAGAGAAGTGCTCGATCGCCCATCGCAGTCAATGAGTCAGATGACAATTAGAGTCAGCATCCCCACCCCCCCACCCCCCCACCCCACCGCAGTTCCATCCATGGGAAGGCTGAGGCTGAGGCCAGGAGGAAAGTTGGACTCGCTTAAGGATTTTCTGCAGCTGGGAGTGAAACCCAGAGGCTGGGGCTGGGGGTGTGGGCTCTCACATGGTCTGGTACTCTCTGGTGATCAGCTTGTCCTCTGCGTGCCTGGGCTCAAGGTAAAAGAAAGCCGCCTGGATTGCTCTAGCCGACTTATTGTACTCGGGGTTTCGGAAAGCGGAGCCAATATAAAACCACTTGCCAGAGAGCTGGGGAGAAGCCAGGAATTGGTGATGGAGCCAAATCCTTGATAGTTAGCTGGGATGAGACAGCAGATCTCTGTCCCCTTTTTGCAAACAAGGAGACTGGGGCTCCGGATGAGGAGTGATCATACAAGAGCTCACTCAGGGAACCAGGTATCTCCCCAAATGCCCCCCAGCCCCTGGGCAGCCCCTCCCCACCTAGGACAGAGTTGTTCCCTGCTGAGGGACCTTGCAAGGAGACATCTGAGTTTAGAGGCAGAGAAATGTCTCTGGAGCCTGGTCAAAATTTCAGCCCAGGCCCCAGGAGAGAAAAGGGAGGTATCAGGAGGGCAAAGGAAAGCCCAGGGAGGGAAGCAGCTGCCCATGGTGCTCAGGGAGTCAGGCACTTACCAAGTCCATGGTGGCATTGGTAATGGGCGCCACTGTCATCAGGTTGGCACACTCGGGGCTCTGGGCATCCAGCAGGGGAAGGAGGCTCAGGACAGCGAGAGCCCAAAGCAGTGCCATGCTAAGACCAGGAAACACCTGCAGCCAAGCAAGCTGGTGGTTGGAAGATGTCAGTGACTTTTAAAGGAGCTGTGGGCGGGTCCCTAGGACCCAGTTGTGACACAATCCGGCACTCTTGTGAAATGTTTTGCACAAATCCTTCTGTCCTTCCTGCAAAGCCAGCTGTAGGTAAATCTTGCAAGCCTGGGTCTAATTTGAGTCCCTAACCTGGAGGAGTTACCAGGGTCCAAAAGTTTGGACCCGAGTGGTACTAGTTAATGTGTTTAGATAATGATCGAGGGGCCTGTAAACAAAGTCCCCTGTTTTCATTGAATTCCTGTTCTATTAAGCACCAAGACTTAAAGGTAGTCAGTCAGTTCAGTCACTCAATCATGTCTGACTCTGCGACCCCATGGACTGCAGCATGCCAGGCCTCCCTGTCCATCACCAACTTCCGGAGTTTACTCAAACTCATGTCCATTGAGTCGGTGATGCCATCCAACCATCTCATCCTCTGTCGTCCCCTTCTTCTACCTTCAATCTTTCCCAGAATCAGGGTCTTTTCAAATGAGTCTTTGCATTTGGTGGCCAAAGTATTGGAGTTTCAGCTTCAACATCAGTCCTTCTAATGAACACCCAGGACTGATCTCCTTTAGGATGGACTGGTTGGATCTCCTTGCAGTCCAAGGGACTCTTAAGAGTCTTCTCCAACACCACAGTTCAAAAGCATCAATTCTTCAGTGCTCAGCTTCCTTTATAGTCCAACTCTCTTAAAGGAACCACTGTAAATCAAGTGCTGAAGGCAACTTAGAGAGTGTGGTGTATATGGGAATGAGTGGGGGAGGGATTTAGGGGTAGGAGGTATGGGCAAACATGGGATCAGTCCCAAATGAGTGTGGGGACAGCTGTGAAACAACAAAAGTCCAGAGAGGCCCCAACTCAATCCTGGAGCAGGGACATTTCCAAAAGAAAGGGACCTCTAAGTTGAATGTCTATTTCCAGTATTGAGTGAGTGAGTGAAAGTCGCTCAGTTGTATCCGACTTTTTTCGACTCCGTGGACTATACAGTCCATGGAGTTCTCCAGGCCAGAATACCGGAGTGGGTAGCCATTCCCTTTTCCTGGGGATCTTCCCAACCCACGGATCGAACCCAGGTCTCCCACACTGCAGGCAGATTCTTTACCGTCTGAGCCACCAGGGAAGCAAATGTATTGGGTTGGCCAAAAAGTTCACTCGAGTTTTTCCCTAGGATGTTACAAGGGATGAATGAATATTTTGGCCTATCCAATACTACTTAAACCGCCTCTCAGAGAAGGCGATGGCACCCCACTCCAGTACTCTTGCCTGGAAAATCCCATGGACAGAGGAGCCTGGTAGGCTGCAGTCCAGGGGGTCCCGAAGAGTCGGACACGACTGAGCAACTTCACTTTCACTTTCATGCATTGGAGAAGGAAATGGCAACCCACTCCAGTGTTCTTGCCTGGAGAATCCCAGGGACCGGGGAGCCTGGTGGGCTGCTGTCTATGGAGTCACACAGAGTCGGACACGACTGAAGCGACTTAGCAGCAGCAGCAGCAGCAACATCTAAAACAGGAAATGGTCCCTGTGTTTTCTCCACTCCCTGCTGGTTGATCAGGGAGCTTGCCTTTCTTTTTACCCATATGTTCCCAGTCCTGGAACAGTGCCCAGCAAGGAGCAGACATTCAGTATAAACCATGGAATAAATAATTCCTCTGCTCATTTGCATTTCTATGTGATGGAGTCAAATCTTTATTTGTATAAATAGATTCCAAAAATATTATTATGATAGGCTTACAATTTTGTATTCTTATTCATTTCATATATTTGCATAATTTTTCCTGTGTCAGTGTAGTCAGCGGTTGTAGTTTGAATGGATGAATAGTCTTCCATTCACTTCCTGGATTCTAACTTCCATAAACATGTCCTCTCTTTATACCTAGAGCATTTTATTTTATTTTTTTTCCCAACTTTATTAAGATGCAGTTGCCTATAGCATTTTAGATTGTAATTTTTCCTCTGAAGATATATCAGAGACCATCCAAATTTCTTTCAAGAGAAAGAAAAGCATATGTCTTTAAAAATACAAGACTTTAGTGATATTTAAAAGCTCCCCCCAATAAATAAAAATAAATAGCCCCCAAGCTACAAACAATTCAGGTATCTGTCAAAAGGAAAATGGAAAAACAAACTGTGTTATTTTTATACAATGGAATAACACTTAGCAACAAAAAAAGAATGAACTGCGGATATATACAACAACGTAAATGAATTCCAAAAACATGCTGAACAAAAGAAACCAGACTCAGGTTTCCCTGATGGTCCAGTGGTCGGGAGTCCACCTGCCAATTCAGGGAACATAGGTTCAAGCCCTGGTCCAGAAGATCCCACGTGCAGTGGGACGAGTGAGCCCGTGTGCCACAACCCTGGTCCAGAAGATCCCACGTGCAGTGGGACGAGTGAGCCCGTGTGCCACAACCCTGGTCCAGAAGATCCCACGTGCAGTGGGACGAGTGAGCCCGTGTGCCACAACCCTGGTCCAGAAGATCCCACGTGCAGTGGGACGAGTGAGCCCGTGTGCCACAACCCTGGTCCAGAAGATCCCACGTGCAGTGGGACGAGTGAGCCCGTGTGCCACAACCCTGGTCCAGAAGATCCCACGTGCAGTGGGACGAGTGAGCCCGTGTGCCACAACCCTGGTCCAGAAGATCCCACGTGCAGTGGGACGAGTGAGCCCGTGTGCCACAACCCTGGTCCAGAAGATCCCACGTGCAGTGGGACGAGTGAGCCCGTGTGCCACAACCCTGGTCCAGAAGATCCCACGTGCAGTGGGACGAGTGAGCCCGTGTGCCACAACCCTGGTCCAGAAGATCCCACGTGCAGTGGGACGAGTGAGCCCGTGTGCCACAACCCTGGTCCAGAAGATCCCACGTGCAGTGGGACGAGTGAGCCCGTGTGCCACAACCCTGGTCCAGAAGATCCCACGTGCAGTGGGACGAGTGAGCCCGTGTGCCACAACCCTGGTCCAGAAGATCCCACGTGCAGTGGGACGAGTGAGCCCGTGTGCCACAACCCTGGTCCAGAAGATCCCACGTGCAGTGGGACGAGTGAGCCCGTGTGCCACAAGTACCGAGCTCACTCTCTAGAGCTTGTGCTCCGCAACAGTGAGGAGCCCGCACACCACAGGGAAGAGTAGCCCCTGCTCACTGCAACTGGAGAAAGCCCATGAATAGCAGCAAAGACCCAGTGCAGCCATCCCCCCCCCAAAAAAAAAAGAAAGGAGCCAGACTCAACAGCTCAGGGACTGGACTTCCCGGGTGGTCCAGTTGCTAAGACTCCATGCTCCTGATGAGCGGGCCCGGGTTCCATCCCTGGTCAGGGAACTAGATCCTACATGCCTCAGCTAAGAGTTCACCGGCTACGGAAAATCCCGCACGCTATAACTAAGATCCCAGCTGCTGCAGCTAACACTCGGTGCAGTCAAATAAATAAACATTAAAAAAAAAAACTCACCCAGCACACAGACAGTGTGACTCCACTTATGTGAAGTTCTAGAACAGTCAAAACTAATGGTAATGGTAGAAATCAGATCAGTGGTTGCCTTGGCAATTTGCCCAGGGACCCGAGAAAACTTTTTGAGGCAGATGACCATGTTCTCTATTTTCATTCTGGTGGTGGTTACACACGTATTGATATGTACATTTGTGAAACTCTTTGAGCTGGAAATTGAAAACGTGTGAATTTTGTTGTATGCTGTGCATGCTAAGTTGCTTCAGTCGTGTTCGATTCTTTGCAACCCCACGGACCTAGCCCACCAGGTTCCTCTGTCTATGCGATTCTCCAGGCAAGAACGCTGGAGTGGGTTGCCATGCCCTCCTCCAGGGGTCCTTCCCCACCCACGGATCAAACCCATGTCTCCAGTGACTCCTGCATTGCAGTGACTCCTGCTTTGCAGGGGGTTTCTTTTACCATAGAGCCACTGGGGAAGCCCTTATTGTATGCCTAGTATACCTCAATTAAGTTGATTAAAAAAAAAAAAATTCTCCCCCAAAAGAGAGAAAGCAAAACCATGACAAATCAAAAAGCACTAACAACCTTTAATGCTGTACTGATATGGCAATGCAGAAATGAGTCTCTCCCTCCACATCCTTGTCAGAACTAGAATTTCCCTTCTTTTTCTGTTTTTATCAGCTCAGCTAGTGTCTTGAACTTGCATTGCTTTAACTGGAGTCTTGCAAACACGATTGGAGCGCTTCAGGAGGGAACAGTGCAGGTAAGGGAGAGGGTGATACAAGAAGGATCAAGACAGTCTGTGTGACTGGAGCCTGTGATAGGGTCAGAGGGATGGAGGCTGATGCTGGGGGTGGTGCTCTTGGTTGGAACCCAAGCTGCAGAGCGTGGAAACCAGGCCGAGGAGTTTGCAGTGTCCTCTGAGGGCACTGGGGAGAAACAGAAAGATTTTAAGTGAGGTGTGTGCGGAGGGGTAATATCAGATTTGCCCTTTAGAGAGAGCCCACTGTCTGCAGTGAGAAGAACAGGGGACGGGGAGGACAAGCACAGGAGAACGAACTTGGCAGAGCAGCTGGGCAGTTGCAGTGGTCCAAGTGTGAGATGATGGAAGTAGACAGTTTCAAGACACTATGTAAGGACATGCTGAATGCCATGTGGGCACACTGCTACCATCAGACAGGGGTCCAGTGAGGTTCTTACCTAGAGCCCAGATCTTTCCAGGTCCCCACATGTCACACACGTGGACACACACACACACACACGTTCATGCAACAACACACAAGCACCTCTGTCACTTGGGATCTGCCGCCTGATACTGCACAGGGTGACCCATAACCCTAAATGCCTTTTGTCACAGCCAACCATGTTCAGAGCCCAGGGGAACAAGTCTTCCCATATTCTACTCTCTCCCTGAAACACCAGGTGCTCTTCCCAAACATCCCGAGGTTTTGAAGGTGATGCTACTGCTGACAGGGGAGATAGCAGCAGGATTAGGATGGTCCGTGTGGCTGGAGCATGTGATGGGGTCAGAGTCATGGAGGCTGATGCCTCCATCCCTTCAGACCCACTTCCGAGTCCAGGGAAGATTTGAGTGGACTCAGAGGTAGTGAAACCTAGCAGGACCCTGCAAGGCCCTCCCAGGTAAAATAAAAACCCCTCCATTTCTTGTTGATAGAAAGGAAAAAGGGGGGTGTGGTCGGAAGGCTTATGTCTCCTAGGCCTTCTCTGAGTTCCAAAGAGCAGGCTCAAGCAGTTAATGATTAGGACAACATGGACACAGGACTCCTAGTCCCTCCGGAAGGGATGTAGATAACAACTTGATGTTTATCTTTGAGTTGTTTTGCAGAAACTAAGACCTGTACCCAGGTGGAGGATGGGGACGACATCCTGACCATGAGCACGCAGACCCCAGACTAGTTGGAAGCAGAAAGCTGATGATGGAGATTTCTGAAACAACCCCCTGTTACCTCCCCACCAACCAATCGGAAGAAGATTCACAAGCTGATCACGCATCCTACACCTCTCTCGTCACCCTTCCTGCCTCTAAAAACCCTGTGCCCCGGCCAGCTAACCAGATGGACTTGACACAGGTCTAAGCCTCCATTTTCCGTGTTGGCACCTCCTCGATGAGCTTTCTCTGCTCCAGACTCTGATGTCTCCATTTGACCTCCCTGTGTGTGGGGTGTACGAGCTTGGATCTGACTACAGAAAAAGACAGATTAATTAACTTTCTCATTCCTCCCTCTCTGCATAAAGGCCATACTTTCTTACCACATTAGCCCTTGCTTCCCAATAGTAATGAGAAACCACTGTTTTTTTTTTTTTGCAACCCGTGGTTGGGGAGGCCCTCCTGAATTAGAACTGGGCAATATTTGCAACAGTTGCATGTGGTAGCCAAGAAATATTTTGCAATGTGAAATCATTCACGTTCCTCTTAAATTCATGTATAGGTAGATGTAACACACATTAGGCATGGATCTGATTCTTGGCGTCAGCTGCTCGAGGTTGAATGTTAGCATGGTGAATGATTTATAGCTTTACAAACTTTTGAACAAACCTTAACCCATTGATTAAATTTCCCAAATGTTAATTTTAAAGAGTCAGTTTTATTTAAAAGCTTTTGATGTATAATGTTTAGTTATTTAGAACAGTGGTCTGTGGGCCTTCATTTGCTGATGTGCAAAAATGCTAGGGTCGCCCCCTGTGTGGGCAAAGGGTGAACAGGGAGGGCCAGTAAATAGCAGGACATGGTCTTTCTTTTGTCCAGAGCAATTCAGCTCCGGCCTAACCTGCATGCCTCCTGAAGCAAAACCATAGATAGTGAGTGTGATATACAATAAGTGCCCTGCATACGAAGCTGCAAATTGTGAACATGTGTTCCATCAGCATCAGGCGTGAAGTTGCAGCTTGCCCTCCGTCTCCTAAGATCCTTCAGCTCTACCATCTCCCACCTCTTCTCACCCCTCCAGTCAGTAACTCTTGGCTGTTCATGCGACGCCAGCCCCTGTATGCCAGCTGCTGTACTGTATTACTGTACTTTTCAAGGTACTGTGCTGTAAGATTAAAAATGTTTTATTTTTTGTGTTTGTTTTTATGTGTTATTTGTGTGAAAAGTAATATAAACCTACTACAGTACAGTACTATACAGCCAATCGTGTTAGCTGAGTACCTAGGCTCACTTTGTTGGACTTACGAATATACCAGACTTACAAAGGCACTCTCTGGACAGACCTCATTTGTATGTAGGGGACTGACTATAATAAGAAACATATGTTCGATCTCTACCTCCATTTCTGGTAACACAGGTCATAAAAACTCCTGGGATCTCCGAAGTGATACTTGTCTTTTTGTAGACGAACGAGATGTCCCTTGGCTGGGGGTTCCTGGATACCCTCAGAATGGGGACTGACTTTGTGATTAGAGGGTTGAAATTTTCAGCTCCACTCCTTCATCTCTGGGAAGGGAACTGGTGCTGGAGATCGTCTTGGTCACTAATGACGAACAATGATTTAATCAGCCATGCCCAGGTAAGGGTGCTTTCAGTGAAGTCAGAGCAAGGACATGTAGAGGTGCTGGGTAGGTGGCCGATCCAAAGAAGGCCTGGAAGTCCTGTGCTCTTTCCCACATACCTTGCCCTGGGCATCACTGCTATCTGACTATTCCTGAATTGTATCCTTTTATACTAAACTGGTAATCTAGTAAGTAAATGGTCTTCTGAATTCTCTGAGCTGTTCTAATAAATGGTCAAACCCAAAGAAGGGGTTATGGGAGTCTGTGATTTAAAGCTGGTGAGTTGGACGCACAGGGGACCCCCTGGACTTGTGACTGCCATTGCATTGGGGACAGTCTTGTGGGTCTGAGCCCTTAACCTGCAGGATCTGATGCTCACCCTGATTAGTGTTGAAACTGAGTCCCCCTAAATCCAAGTTTACCAAGTCCTTACCAAGTTTATGATGAATCTATCTATCCAAACGTTTATTTCCTTTCTTGTTCAACCCGTTTCCCTCATAACTGAGGGGTATCAAAGAAAAGGGGAGATTGAAACTGAGCAGGACCTGCAAGGTCTTTGCACCTTTCTAAGCCTTTCCTTGAGGTCCAAAGAGCAGGCTTAAGCAGTCAGTAAGTGGGACAATATAGACGCAGGACTCCTAGTCCCTCCAGAAGGGATGTAGATAGCAATTTGATGGTTATCTTTAAGTTGTTCTGCAGAAACTAAGACCTGCACCCCGGTGGAGGATGGGGACGACATGCTGACCACAAGCCTGTAGACCCTAGACTGGTTGAAACCAGAAGGTTGATGATCAAGATTTCTGAAACATCCCCCTGTTACCTCACCACCAACAAATCAGAAGAAGGTCCACGAACTGATCTCGCATCCTAAGAGCCTCTCCCCTAACACTTTCTTTTAAAACCCTTGCTGAACGCCGTTGGGGAGGTCTAGTCTTCTGAGCATGAGTTGCCTGTTCCTCTCGCTTGGTGCCTGCAATAAATGCTGGACTTTGCTTCACCACAACCCAGTGTCAGTAGACTGGCTTTGCTGTGCATGTGGCAAGCAGACCCAAGTTTGGTTCCATAAGAGTATCAGAACTGAACTGAATTGTAGGATACCCAGTTGGTGTCTGGGGCTTCCCAAGTGTACAGTGGTAAAGAACACACCTGCCAGTGCGGGGGACACAGAGGACATGGGTTCAATCCCCGGATCAGGAAGATGCCCTGGAGAAGGACATGGCCACCCACTCCAGTATTCTTGCCTGGAGAACCCCACGGACAGAGGAGCCTGGTGGGCTACAGCCCATGGGGTTGCAAAGAGTCGGACATGACTGAGTGACTAAGTACACGCAGTTGGTGTCTGGAAAGTCAGAGAATTGCTTGGTGTGGGAGAAAATCCACACACTTTGTGGCCAGAAGTATGTGAGCAGAGAAGACAGAAATGAAAATTTCCCTTCCAGGGAGTAAGTGGAGTGCCTCCCCTGGGAAGGAGTGAGTGGTCCTCACCCTTCTCACCCCCAGGCTGCCTCTTGTGGCAGGCGGGGGTGTGTCTCACTCTCCTCTCAAGAGGCCATCCAAGTAGTTTCTCCAAGCACACCCAGCACTCATCCTCACACAGAACAATTTTCTCCACCTTTTTATTAATACATTTCAAGGATGGTTTGGAACCTCCATGAACTGAGGTCTTCAGCAGCCCTCCCCAGCCTGCCCTTCCATCTGTCCCTGGCACAATGTCAAGAGAAGTGTGGCAGGAAAGAGACAGAAGAGCAATCAGAGCAGAGTAGGGTGCTGGTAAAGGAGCTGTCCTGGTTTTCTTGCCGTTCAGTTGCTAAGTCATGTCCGACTCTTTGTGACCCCATGGACTGCAGCCTGCCAGGCTTTCCCAGCCCTCACCATCTCCCGGAGTTTGCCCAAGTTCATGTCCACTGAATCGGTGATGTCATCCAACCATCTTGTCCTCTGTTGCCCACTTCTCCTCCTGCCTTCAGTCCTTTCCAGCTTCAGGGTCTTTCCAGTGAGTTGGTTGTTTGTATCAGGTGGGCAAACTACTGGAGCTTCAGCTTCAGCATCAGTCCTTCCAAAGAGTATACGGGGTTGATTTCCTTTAAGATTGACTGGTTTGATCTTGCTGTCCAAGGTGTTCTCAAGAGTCTTCTCCAGCATCACAGTTTGAAAGCATCAAGTTTTTGGCGCTCAGCCTTCTTTATTGTCCAGCTCTCACATTCATACATGACTACTGAAAAGACCATGGCTATATGGACCTTTGTTGGCAAAGGGATGCCTTTGCCTTTTAACACACTTCTAGGTTTGTCATAGCTTTCTTGACAAGAAGCAACCATCTTCTAATTTCACAGCTGCAGTCACCAACCACAGTGATTTCAGAGCCCAGGAAGAGGAAATTCGTCACTGCTTCCAACTTTTCCCCTTCTATTTGCCATGAAGTTATGGGACCAGATATCCTAGTTTCGCCACTTGCTAACTGTGAGACCTTGGGCAAGTTATCTAACTTCTCCTGTCTCAGTTTCCCTAGCTGTAAAGTGGGGATAATAGTAATAAATTCTACTCATTGGATTGTTATGTGCATCAATCTGTTCACATTTAGATGAACTAGATATTAGATGAAACAAACTTGCTTCTAAGGGTTCTCCTATTATAATAATCATCACCATCTGTTTAATGAGAAGTGGGGTGGTGAGGAAGGAAAGACAGACTCCTGCATTATATAAATTCTTCAGTAGATAGCAAGTTACATCCCCCTTCTCAAGATACCAACATGCAAAAATATGTCTCTATTAGATTCACGAAATATCTCCCCACCCCACATTAGATACATGAGAAAACCAGTGACCTGGGCCAGGAAGATGCCCTGAAGAAGAAACTGGCAACTCACTCCAGTACTCTTGCCTGAAAAATCCCATGGACAGAGGAGCCTGCAGGGCTACAGTCCATGGGGTTGCAAAGAGTTGAACACGACTTAGTGACTAACATACACGCAGAGGGCTAAGGTGACATGGTGAAGAGGTGAGGTTTCAATAACCAGGGAGAGGCACCACTCTGAAATGATTCACTGCCTAAGAAAGCCACTTTATATGTATACATTTTATACAAGCCATTTTATACAAGCCAAGGCTGAGCTCTGTGTCTGACAACTATTACGTGACCTGCATGAGCCACCACAAAAATACACCAGCAGAACAAAGAGTCTGAATTAAGAACTTTGAGTCTGGACTGAGGAAATACTCCCCAAATATTTGCCTAAGTCCAGATCCTGTTTTGTGATCTTGGGCAACTTATGTAACCTCTTTGGACTTTAGTTCCCTCGTTGGAAGAGCCAGGGCAATAACACGTGTCTCTGACACAGTGCGTGAGGTGAACACGGGTCACGTTCCACATAGCTCCTGGTTCGCAGAAAGTGTACAAGAAAGTGTAACCGCTGTTATTTTGAAAGGTGTTAATAGGGGTTGAACCATATGAAAACTGTGGACTTTAGAGATCAAAAAAAAAAAAGTTGAATATCATTCCATTTCACCTGGTTCATCCAACTGTTGTATTAATAGGACAATCACCTGGTCTGTGGTTGGCAAGCAGGGAAAGACATGTCACCCCCTTTTTGCTGGGGAAAAATCGAGGCCCAGAGAGAATGATTTGCCCAGGGCCACGTGACAGTCGGGAAGCTGAGACTGGAATCCACCTGCCAGCCTCCCCTCCTTCTCTCCTGTCCCTCTCTCACTTACCCAGCACCAGGCTGCTGGTCATTGTGAAATATGGCTGTCCTTGGCTAAGGCTTGATTCGCTGGGGACAGAGTGAATGCAAGCCTGGGCTTTCCCCTGGGGATGTCCTCCTTAGCTGTGTTGGGAAGAGTTGTCTTCTGTCCCTGACACTTTCTACCTGCCCTTGCTGAGAACAAGCTGGCCCCATTTCACTGGCTTTCCCAGTCAGGTCACAGAGGCCTCCTGGAAGGGAGCCTGTGCCGAGGGCGCTGAGCAGCGTAGCTTTAGCATAACTCCTCTTCTCTTTTCTCTCTGGCCCTTCTTCCTGCCTCTCTCACCCTTTGCGTCTTCACGGCTGATGACTCTCCGGAACACAGACTGGGTTGCACCCCTCTGACCTGTCCTCTCAGTTCGGTCAGTTGCCCCTGGACAGCTCCGCTCGAGTGCCCCTTCACAGCACAGACTCCATCTGGCCAACGCAAACCCTGCTCTCCTGTACAAACCTGTGGCTTGTCCTATTCCTAACCCAATACCCCAGGCTTCCCCTGACCCTCCGGTACCACTTTGAATTACTTGTATGCAAGCGTGCTAAGTCGCTTCAGTCATGTCTGACTCTCTGTGACCCTGTGGACTGTAGCCCTCCAGACTCCTCTGTTCACGGGATTCTCCAGGCAAGAATACTGGAGTGGGTTGCCAAGCACTCCTCCAGGGGATCTTCCCGACCCTGGGATCGAGCCTGTGTTTCACGTCTCCTGCGTGGGCAAGCACGTTCCTTACCACTAGGGCCACCTGGGGCTCCTTGCTACTGCCCAGATATGCAGTGCTTCTTTACTTCCAGGCCTTAACTGTTCCCTCTCCTCCCGATGCCTTTCCCTGTCTGACTAACCTCTATTCATTCTCTCTTAGCCTTAGCTTGTGATGATTCATTTTATGTCAATTTAACTGAATCATGGGGTGCCTCTTTGTCAAACATGAAAGTGTATCTAGGATGTGAAAATCTCCAAGCCCTTCCAGACCACAAATCCTGGGCTCCATGGATGGAAGTCTCAGAGTCACCACAGGACAGTGACTCCAGGGGCTCACAGTCTGGGATAGATGCCAGGATGGGGAGGGTAGAGAAGACCCAGCTGTGGACTGATGACCTAGAACCTTACAGCTAGTCTTTAAAACATAAAATCCTAGATATGAGTTCATCTTCTCATGATTTGTTCTTTCTTGTAAATGAGAAGGGCAGAAATATTCTGGTTTCTCCAACATCCCAGGAAAGGAGGAACAAGCTAAAGAAGAAAGGACTCTGAACTGAGTCAGGAGATATGGGTTTCAGGTCTGGCAGGTATAAGTATGTCCCAAATACTGAATGGGACGTGTGTGTGTGTGTGCATGTGTGTGTGTGTGCTCAGTCACTTACTCGTGTCTGACTCTTTGGGACCCCATGGACTGTAGCCAGTCAGGCTCCTCTGTTCATGGAATTTTCCAGGCAAGAATACTGGAACAGGTTGCCATTTCCAACTCCAAGGGATCTTCCTGAGCCAGGGATTGAACCCTTATCTCTTGTGTCTCCTGCATTGGCAGGAGGATTCTTCACCACTAGAGCCACCTGGGAAGTCCTGAATGGGACATACTTACACTAAAAACATACTTACTGTTGATCTGAAATTCAAATTTATCTGTGTGTCCTGTATATTTATTCACTGACTCTGGCTGACTCTATCTGCCAGGTTCTCACTCGCTTCTTCCAAAGCAGGTACTGTGAGGGCTTCTCTCAAGAATCTCACAGGTAAGAATTGTTCACACTGAAGCACTCCTAACAATCACCAAAATATGGAAAGAACCCACAGGTTATCAATGGATGAATGAGTAAACAGAATTTGGTCTATCCTCACAATGAAATACTATGCAGCTGTGAAGAAAAATGCAGTCTTGATCCACGCTATCAGGATGAAACTTGAAAACATTATGTTGCATGACAGCATTCGTTCACAAAAGGTCAGATACCACTAAGATTCCATTTACACAAAATATCCATAGAGGTTTTCCAGGGGCATGCTTCAACAGTATGTGAGCCGTGAACTTCCAGATGTTCAAGCTGGTTTTAGAAAAGGCAGAGGAACCAGAGATCAAATTGCCAACATCTGCTGGATCATCAAAAAAGCAAGAGAGTTCCAGAAAAACATCTACTTCTGCTTTATTGACTATGCCAAAGCCTTTGACTGTCTGGATCACAATAAACTGTGGAAAATTCTGAAAGAGATGGGAATACCAGACCACCTGACCTGCCTCTTGAGAAATCTGTATGCAAGTCAAGATGCAACAGTTAGAACTGGACATGGAACACAGATTGGTTCCAAATTGGGAAAGGAGTACAGCAAGGCTGTATATTGTCACCCTGTTTATTTAACTTCTATGCAGAGTACATCATGAGAAACGCTGGACTGGAAGAAACACAAGCTGGAATCAAGATTGCCAGGAGAAATATCAATAACCTCAGATACACAGATGACACCACCCTTAGGGCAGAAAGCAACAAAGAACTAAAAAGCCTCTTGATGAAAGTGAAAGAGGAGAGTGAAAAAGTTGGCTTAAAACTCAACATTCAGAAAACTAAGATCATGGCATCTGGTCCCATCACCTCATGGAAAATAGATGGGGAAACAGTGGAAATAGTGAGAGACTTTATTTTGGGGAGCTCCAAAATCACTGCAGATGGTGACTGCAGCCATGAAATTAAAAAACGCTTGCTCCTTGGAAGAAAAGCTATGACCAGCCTAGACAGCATATTAAAAAGCAGAAACATTACCGACAAAGGTCTGTCTAGTCAAAGCTATGGTTTTTCCAGTAGTCATGTATGGATGTAAGAGTTGGACTATAAAAAAAGCTGAGTGCCAAAGAACTGATGTTTTTGAACTGCAGTGTTGGAGAAGACTCTTGAGAGTCCCTTGGACTGCAAGGAGATCCAACCCATCCATCCTAAAGGAGATCAGTCCTGAATATTCATTGGAAAGACTGATGCTGAAACTGAAACTCCAATACTTTGGCCACCTGATGCAAAGAACTGACTCATTTGAAAAGACCCTGATGCTGGGAAACATTGAAGGCAGGAGGAGAAGGGGATGACAGAGGATGAGATGGTTGGATGGCATCACTGGCTCAATGGACTTGAGTTTGGGTAAACCCCGGGAGTTGGTGATGGACAGGGAGGTCTGGCATACTGCGGTCCATGGGGTCACAAAGAGCCGGACATGACTGAGCGACTGAACTGAACTGAACTTTCTTCATTCTGTTCTTGTGTTCCTTTTGCTGTTTTCTTGAGGTCTTTTTCTCCTCATACAGGCCATGTCTTGCAAGTCTTTGGACTTGTTCTTCACGTAATCCAAGGAATCGTAAATCATGCCAAAGCCGAGAGACTCTCAAGAGTCTTCTCCAACACTATCGTCTGGCCACCACCAAAATGGGTTCTGAATTCAAACTCAAAGATGACACCTGGTGTGGTCTTGTACATTTGGGCCAGTTTCCCACATGTGCTGTTTTAGGTGCTGTTGTCTTTTCAGGGTGAAGCAGGTCGATGACCATGCCTTTTTCTGAAGCAGCCGGTTGCTCATCAACTTCCTGGTTCCGATAGTTAGCGTGTTGTTCATGATGGCAGCTGAGCCTCAAGCCCCTTTCCGCTCTCCTAAGGCACCAGGGTTGTGGTACTGTTACAGCAGCCCTAAGAAACCAGTGGGACCCTGCAGGACCCGACCCCCTCATTCTCAGGCCCTCTCACTCTGAGACACCATATCTCTCCCTGTCCCCTCTCCTTTGGGGGAAGCTGCGAAAACAGGGCACCCCGCCACCCCTCCACACCTCCTCCAACCCTCAGCCATGCCAGAAACTTTCCTCCCGTGTCTTCAAAGAAGCACACAGCCACCGGTGCGTCATTCCATTGCCTCAGTTTTAAATATTTATTTAAAATCCAGAAGGGAGAAACAGAACCCACTTGGGTTTTAACACGTTGACATGTGGACAGAGACATGAACGAGGACAGCAGAGAAATCGAAGGACAAGACAGACGCCGGGACAGAGGCCAGGTGGAGACTGGCGGCCTGGGAGACCGAGCGCTGAGATGAGGCCCGAGCTGCTACAAAAAACGCACTTCCGGGAGCAAGGGGGCAGTGGGCGGGGCAGGGAGACAGGAAGTGGGGGTAGGGGAGGGTGGGCCAGAGTGAGGTATTAAATAAGGAAAATCAAATCCAATTCCCAAAGAGACACAACTTTAGAAAGAAAAAAAAAAAAAAGAGAGAGACACAAATAGACTTTCACATAAAATTTCCCCTTCTATAAAAATAATTCCATAGTTAAAATGACCTCAAAAATCCAACCTGGATGCTGACTGGTTCACTGATACAGGACAATTCAGATTACCCTGGTGAGCCCTGCCATGCTGAACTCTGAGATTCCCACAACAAGCCTTTCTCCTGCGCCCACATTTACACTTGGAGTTAGCAACACTGGGTTTCTACAGAATCGAATGACAGTGAAAAAGCAAGAGTGATGACTGTTATCTTGGAAGGATAAGCTCCAGAATGGAAGACCTTAGGAGATGGTCTGTGCTTTCATGAGATGGGTCCGTATTTACATTCCACCTCCAAGGCCAGTCCTGACCCAGCGCCATTCTCCTCACTGGTTTCTTCAAGGTCGAAGCTCAAGGTCAGGACTCCCCAGTCTAGATCACGCCATCCAAGATAAGCTAACTTCCCTCCAAGACCAAGAAAGGCCAAAATAAGATCCTTCATGCTCAGGCCTCCCCCTGCCTTCAGAGGACAAGCATTTTAAAGTCCATAAGTTAAAAGGTAAATCTTTCCTACTTCTGTTTCTGGTTGTTTTTTGTTTTTTTGCTTTGCTTTTTTTTTTTTTTTTTTTTTTACTTTTACCTTCTTTCCCCACCTCCTTAACAGATTACCTGATGAGCACAAGGGTGACATTAGGGAAATTTTAAAAATTCCCTGAACTTTGTCATTTGGAGGAGAGAGAAAAACGTGGATGATACCTCACATCTAAATGTTTCTTCAAAGCCTGTGGCAGAATGGTAGCACCTTCAGAATCTTAAATAGAGTTGCTTTGTTTTTTCCTTAAAAAGATCACATACACTACAAGACAATTGTGAGCACCAGCGATTTCACAGTGGGAGGTAGCAGACATGGGCACCCCCGGCCCCGAGGATCTCACCTCTCCCTCTCTGGACCCATCGCTTCCCACCCCCTGGCTGCTCTCTCCCCTTCTCACCTCCTTCTCAGATGAAAAAAAAAAAATTGTAACGCACCTTCTTTGTGTTTGTTTAAATAATATATATATACTTCTTCCTTTCCTTTTCTCCTTTTTTCATGTCTCCTCTCTAATATTGCACATCAAAGCTCCCCGGCAGGGACCAGCTGACAAGATGCCCCCTTCTCTCAAGCTGGCTGGAAGGTGGGGCTCTTTGGGCAGGAAGCTGGGCAGGGAAGGAGGTGGCCGCAGAGCTGGGAGACAGGCCGTGGGGCTCAGGTGGGTTGCAGGCCCAGCTTGCTCTGGCCGGCTCTTTGGTTGGTGTCTGGGGCTGAGTTGGGATCAGCTGTTCCCAAGGACACCCCATGTGTTCTGCTACCCTTCAGCCTCTTCCGCTGGGCAGACAACAGCTGGGGTCTGCTCAAGGATCCCTGGGCAGGTGAGCTGCCTTTCCTGGGCCCACCTACCCCTAGGTACCCTCCCTTTGCCTCTTTCTCCTCTTCCCTCCTCCTCGAGGCCTAGAGGAGCCAGGAGGTCAGAGGTCAGAGGAAGCATGCAGGTCCAACTTCGAGGCGGTACTGCTTCCCTGATGAGGCGGGAGGGAGGTTGTCCACGCCGACAATGGGCAGCTGCTGGGGGTCCTGGGTCCGGAAGGTGAAGAGCGTCTGATGCCAGCGGCCATCCTGGATCTGAGGGTAGAGGGAAAGGGGTACACACATCCATCATGGTCCTCATCATGTATGACGTGCCTTTCCCCATCATCTTTCTTCTTCTTCTTAAAATATTTACTTTCTTTTTGGCTGCACTGGGTTGTTTTTTTTTTTTGCTGTGTGAGGGCTTTCTCTAGTTGCAACAAACAGGCGCTACTCTCTAGTTACGTTGCACAGGCTTCTCGTTGCCACGGCTTCTCTTGTTGCAGAGCATAGGCTCTAGGGTGCCCAGGCCTCGATAGCTGTGGTACACGGGCTTAGCTGCTCTGAGACATGTGGGACCTTCCCGGACCAGGAATCGAACCTGTGTCCCCTGCATTGGCAGGTGGATTCTTAACCACTGGACCACCAGGAAAGGTCTCCCTTTCATCATCTTTCTTCACAATTTTTAATGTCCACGTGGCATTTCACTGTCACAGTGACCTGTTTGTGTCCATTTAGAGTGCTTCCACTATTTTGATCCCTATACGTAAAGCTGTCATGAGTATCATTGTCGCTAAACGTGTGCACGTTGTGACCTTAGAACAAATTCCAGAAGTATCAACAGATTTGCTGGATCAAAGGATAGGTACATTTGTAAGGCTCTGGATATATATTGGAGATATATACGTAGCTGCTGCCCTGAAAAGCTCTACCAATTTATTTTTAACTTTTCCAAATAGCTCTGTGTGAGAGTGTTGGGTTTCCCCACATCCTCAGTAACACTGTGCATTACTGGTTTTGTTTAATATTGTGAGACTGGTTTTTTGGATGACTTTCTGTCTCCCTCTTCAATTACAACCCAGCCTGTTTTAAGCCTTGTAAAACAACCAGGTTAAGAGAAAGAAATTAACCGGAGGGCAGGGGGCAGAGAGAAGAGTAGAAATATATCCTTCTATAAGTAGCCTTGCAAATAAGTACCAATCTACCAGCCCAGACCTTCCCTTGAAAGTTTCCCAGGGAGGAAAGAGGATGAAAGCAATTTTATAAGACAGCTATAAAAAATTATTACACAAAGATGAAAATTATATGCATACTAATATATATATAATAGTATAGTATAAAATTATACTAATATATATTATAGTATAGTATAAATTATAGCATAGTATACGAATATAGTATAGTATATGTTATACTAATATAGTATAGTATAAAATTGTTATATATAAGAACATGTTTTTACACCTGTCTGTGCATGAGGGGCCTGTGAAGGGCCCCAAGAGTTACCTTGCAGCCATCCATGGACACTTCTGGACTGAACTGACCCCCGGCCTCAAAGATCTGCCCGTTCCAGGCCCGGAAGCGCACAGCCTGCTTAGCTGGGGTCTGCCCGGTGCCCTCCTGCCACACGGTCATGTTAAGGCAGTGGATGGTGATCTGCTGTGTCACCTCCGAGCTTAGCAGGTGCAGGAAATTCATCTGGACCCGGCTGATGGCAAACTCCACCTGTGGAGGAGACACAGTGGTCAGGCGGGGTTGGACTTGGCTGCCCACCGCTCTCCGAATTCCTCACCTTCCTCTGGAAGGTCCAGGCACAAGCCCTTTCCTGGGAAGCAATTCCCAGCCATGGTCCCAGAGGTGTTGCTCACTCGAAAGACAGAAATACTGAGGTGGGTGTGAGTTAGTCCCACAGCCGAGGAGTAAGGAAGGGAAAGAACCAGGTCTGCCTGGCTCCAGCCAGAGCCGCGAGGGTCCTGATGTACTGTCTCCGGGGCTGAGCTGGGATACAGAGGCTCACAGAGGGAGAGGATCTTGCCCAGGATCGAGAGGCTCTTAGAGGGCAAAGGAAATGACAAGTGGCTTCACCACATTTCTAAGTCCCAAGCTCCAGGTAGGGTGGGTGGGTGCTGCTGGAAGAGGCAGACTTGACATCGAACGAAAGGGCAGGATTTGGGGCTTAAATGGCTGTACTGTAAGTCCTGACAGTTGGGTTTTCTTTTTTGTGTGATGCGAGTGCCTGACTTAAGCTTTGATTGCTGAGACATCCACTTCAAAGAGGCATCCACTTCAAAGGCAGACTACTGCCTATAATACCCAGCCAGTCACAAGACTAGATAAAGAGTCAGGCCACCTCCAGTACTGAGGCCCCTTTGTTTTTGAGCTCTGGATTGATTTCAATAACCAACCACTTGGGCTACTTCTTTTTTCTCTCTCCATGCTTTAAGTTCTGGCCCTTATATTTTAAATTCACCAATGAAGACTGAGCCTACGAAACCTTAGCGCACCTCCACCCCAATAAAAGCAGCACCCAGGCCCCTGCACCATCTCTCTCTCTCTCCCCATGACCCCAGTGTGTGGCTCTAGGTGGGCTGTGTAAATTCCAGGTCCTGTAAGTAATAAACCTTTACTTTTTTCAAAGTTTCCTGATAGTTATTGCTGAAGGTCATCTTGAAATCATAATAAGAACTACGAAGGCTGGTCCGACCATGACATGGTTATTGATAGACTGAGAGGTACGTAACAATTGGAATAGTAGGCAGGACTGCACAATCTCCCTCACAATCCATGGAGAGGAGGCCCTTGACCTGCAGCTTGCTTACTAACCACCTCATTCAGGTGGGTGTTAGCATCTGGGAAAGGACTCTGTCTCACTCCTGTGTGCTTTCGCACATTGCTGTGCTTGTTGTTTAGTCACCAATCCGTGTCTGACTCTTCTGCAACCCCATGGACTATATATATAGGCCACCAGGCTCCTCTGGCCATGGGATTTTCCAGGAAAGAATACTGGAATGGATTGCCATTTCCTTCTTCAGTGGCTTTTTCCGACCCAGGACTCGAACCCGCAGCTCCTGCTGCATCTTCTGCATTGCAGGCGGATTCTTTACTGCCGAGCCACTGGGGAGATCCAACCCAAAAGGTCACGCCTGCCTTTGAGAGAGTCATTGCCTAGGCAGGTTGATAAGGAGTCTAGGAGTCCCCAAGGAGAGAGGGGTCTGGAATTCTCAAGGAGGAAGAAAGGACAAACTTTTTTTCCTTCTCTACATTCCTTAGGATTATATAACAATAATGTATCCTGCCTGAGGACAGTCTCTGGATTAAGGACAGTCTCTGGATTAAACCTTCTGTTATCTTAAAATGTAAATTATGGGAGTAGACCTGGTCTTTACAAGGATGTATCCTGCCTGAGGACAGTCTTTGGATTAAACCTTCTGGCTAATTCTGTTATCTTAAAATGTAAATTATGGGAGTAGGTCTGGTGAGGTCTTTACAACCTCCAGACATTCTTTGGATTCATTGGAGAGTATATAATTTCATTGCTAACACTAGCAAGCGGGTACTCTTTCTGCCCCCTTCTGATGGCTATGTCAGAAGCTTTCTCTATCTCCTTTATACTTTAATAAAACTTTATTACACAAAAGCTCTGAGCGATCAAGCCTCGTCTCTGGCTCCGGATTGAATTCTTCTCCTCCGGGGGCCAAGAATCCCGGTGTCTTCGCGTGATTCAACAACAACCTTTCACCTTGATAATCCAACAGTCTTCCCAGAGCAATGTGATCAAGGCCATAGGCTCTTCCTAGCCACTGAGACCACTGATTATAATGGCCTTGTTGTTTAGTTGCTCGGTCATGCCTGACTCTTTGCGACCCCATGGACTGAAGCACGCCAGGCTTCCCTGTCCTTCACCATCTCCTGAAGCCTGCTCAAACTCCTGTGCCTTAAGTCAGTGATGCCATCCAACCATTTCATCCTCTGTCATCTCGTCTACTCCTGGCTTCAATCTTTCTCAGAATCAGGGTCTTTTCTAATGAAAGCTCTTCGCATCAGGTAGTCAAAGTATTAGAGCTTCAGCTTCAGCATCAGTCCTTCCAATAAATATTCAGGGTTGATTTCCTTTAGGATTGACGGGTTGGATCTCCTCACAGTCCAAGGGACTCTCAAGAGTCTTCTCCAGCACCACAAGACAAAAGCATCAGTTCTTCGACACTCAGCTTTCTTTATGGTCCAGTAAAGGCCTTAATTGACAATTAATGTGTATAAAGGTCCTCTGGGTGAGTTAGATCCCTGGGTTGGGAAGATCCTCTGGAGAAGGAAATGGCAACCCACCCCTATATTCTTGCCTGGGAAATCCCATGGACAGAGGGACCTGGCGGGCTACAGTCCATGGGGTGGAAAAAGAGTCGGACACAAGCTAGCGACTAAACAACAGCAACAGGTCCTCCACGCCTCAGGGGCAGAGTTAAGGACAGCGGATTGGATCACAAGGCTATGTCACAGCCCGAGGAAAGGTTCTGGGATAAAGGCATAAGAGAATACTCCTGTACTTGGGGAGGATAGGAGAACTCCACCTACGACCATAGAGTTGGTGGTTGTGCCAGAAAAGTGAAATAGCCTTGCAACTGGAAACCAATGGATCACCAAACAGAAGACATAACAGAGATCTACGGTCTCCATGGTCCAAGCTTCACTCATCGCTGTCATTCTTCATCCCTGACCCAATGGGGTATTATGGCTCCTATCCCTGGTGTGATGTTACTAAAAGAATTAATGGACAAATATAAATGTCCTAAACATCTGATGTCAGCATCTCCTAAGAACCCTGAGGGGGTTTCTTGATAAATGCAAGACCCCATGGAAGCATCCTGGGGGCATACCAACATGCCTAGTCTCTGATATCACAGTCCAGGGGCCTGAGGGCTTTTCCCAAAGACCCTGCACACACATGTGAGTGGACTCAGACCTCAATCCTGAAGAGGTCTCTTGGAACACCCTGGGAAGGAAAGTGGCCAGCTGTGAAGGCGGTTCACAGTGCTGCCATCCAAACTTTTCCTGTAACCCAATTTGGATTAAGATAATAGGAGAAAATCAAGAAGTAGAAACTGAGATGAAAAACTATACCTTAAATGAAATTCAAATTTTTCTTAAATATTTTATGCAGTAGGATGGAAAGAAAGGAGCTAATTGGCTACTTGGCTATATTGTTGTTATTCAAGGCTGCCAAAATGTATCAACTGACCAATATCTCTAAAGACCCTAAAATCCGTAATTTTTCTTAAAGATCCATCTGGGCTATATGCTCACTTCCTCCAAGATCTTCAGCTCCCTGTGCTTTCCCCTGAACAAGGCAGAACTAAGAAACACACCCTATAATGCACCCCTTAAGGGAAAAGCTGAAAAGGGTTATCTAGCCATCTTGGATAAGAAAGAGGGAGCTGGGAAGGCAAAGGACCTTAGATCACTGATACTCCACCAGGGCCTCCGCTCTCCTGGACTTTCATTCTTGGCATGGTTGCATCCTTCCCTCATAGTGATCACTGCTAAGGCTCGCAGTGAATGGAAAACATTAAGATGAGGCCCATTTCCTGCTGCACAAAATTGGCCTGATCTAGTGGGTTTACCATTTCCACAGCTGTGGTTATCCAGATGACCCCCTCTTCATTTTCAACTCCAAAGAGGCCCCATTTGACCCAGGGAATTATTTTAATAGAGCACTACCCTAATTACAGGGCAGTACTACAACATTTTATTGGAACTGCCAAAACCGTACAAAAGGGACTAAAACTCCTAGGAGAAAATTTACATTCTTTCTCTGTCCCTTGAAGATTAAATCTTTGAAATGGAAACACCCCAGGAGGTAACTAAAGCTCTGCCTACAATTGTCTGAGGCTGAAAAAAAAGAAATAAAACAACAGAGAAAGGGACCTTTCAAAATGCAAACTGCTATAAAAGCTCTCTTACTCAAAATCTAGTCCACAGCCTCCTTAAGATTACTTGTCAGGAACAAATACAGGTCTTAAGTCATCTCCACAAATATTGGTAGAAAGCATTAGGTGCTGGATGAATATGTGACTTTTTTTCTCTCTATCTCTGAATGGTATAGCCAAAGTTAATGTGTAAAAGAGCTCTGTTTAATTGGCTTAAAAATAAGCACTTATGAATTAGTTACTCCAAACATTCAGAAATAAAGAAACTAATCCAAATGTTTTTCAAGTTCAAGTGATCTGGGATAATCTTTGGTAAATAAAAGCTAGCCTACATTTGTTTTAGTTAAAATAGGTATGTCTTCAGAGTTAACAGCATTAAATATACTGCAGATAGACAACTTTTCCAGTGTTTACTAGCCAAATAAATCCATGTTATTTTTATTACAAAAAAAATTAGCTTGGGATGATGGCTGACTTTGTCTACTGTCTAATGAAGATTTTATAGATAGTTTAATCATATTGTCAGAAGAGAGAAAAAGAATTTTTTTATGTAGGCAAGTTGGCTAAAATTGGATTGTTAGTACAAGAGGCTTTTAAAAAAATAATATCAATAATGTTCTTATGTAATTCTCTTTCATTTGCTAAAAGGATATATTTTATTGGAGTATTGATCTGCTCCTGTTAAAAGTATGAAAAGTTATTCTTTACTTTTTAAGTAATCTGGCTAGAAAGCAAAGATTTTGTGTTTTATCAGAATAATCGCCTGAGCTTCATGTTGTCTTAATTGGATCTTTAATTACCTAGAAAACAGTCTTCTCAATACCAAAACAGCTAACTTTTGCTCACAACTATGGAACTTTCTGTATTTGCTTTTAAAATCCTTTGTCACTTCAGCTAAGTAGATAATTAAGCATTTTTAAAAATAATTATCTGTGGTTCTTTGTAATCAAGTGTTGAAAATCTTTGATATTTTTGACAAACTTCTGCAAGTCAAATTCTAAATGAAGTTTTTTTGATCTGGAAGTAACTTTGGGGTTTTCCAGAGGATCCTTGGAACATCTCAAAATATCCTTCTCTTTCCTAATAAAAAGAGAAACACTAAACTAATTAGGCTTATTTAATATGTTAAATCACATGGGAAATATTGTCAAGTAGGCTCGGAGAAGGGCAATGGCACCCCACTCCAGTACTCTTGCCTGGAGAATCCCATGGATGGAGGAGCCTGGTAGGCTGCAGTCCATGGGGTCGCTGAGGGTCGGACACGACTGAGCGACTTCACTTTCACTTTTCACTTTCATGCATTGGAGAAGGAAATGGCAACCCACTCCAGTGTTCTTGCCTGGAGAATCCCAGGGACGGGGGAGCCTGGTGGGCTGCCGTCTATGGGGTCGCACAGAGTCGGACATGACTGAAGTGGCTCAGCAGCAGCAGCAGGAAATAATGCTACATCTTCTTTATGGATATCCTCAAATGGATATATTTTGTTAATACAATATTCAAGAAATCATATGAAATTCCTAAAATTCTGATATGTAATGTTATCCAACATAACTCCTGTTATCTTAAAATGTTGTGTGTCACAGAAATAACAAAATTTTCCTTGTCAACTTCATCATAATGAACTCTCATCAGATCTTTAACTGTGGGCATAAAAAATATCATTTCTTTTGTTATTTATAATTATTGCTTTACTCTGATGCCTTTGCGAAAGTGCTCCATCTTCAGATTCATGGACAGGAGTCTGACAAGTACAGATTTTTGATAACTTTTAAATAATACCACTGAATGGACAGGGAGGCCTGGCGTGCTGTGATTCATGGGGTCTCAAAGAGTTGGACACGACTGAGCAACTGAACTGAACTGAACTGAACTGAATGGGCAAGGATTTATGAGGGTTGGACTGTGAAGAAAGCTGAGCACTGAAGAACTGATGCTTTTGAAATGTGGTGCTGGAGAAGACTCTTGAGAGTCCCTTGGACTGCAAGGAGATCCAACCAGTCCATTCTGAAGGAGATCAGCCCTGGGATTTCTTTGGAAGGAATGATGCTAAAGCTGAAACTCCAGTACTTTGGCCACCTCATGCGAAGAGTTGACTCATTGGAAAAGACTCTGATGCTGGGAGGGATTGGGGGCAGGAGGAGAAGGGGACGACAGAGGATGAGATGGCTGGATGGCATCACTGACTCGATGGACGTGAGTCTGAGTGAACTCCAGGAGTTGGTGATGGACAGGGAGGCCTGGCGTGCTGCGATTCATGGGGTTGCAAAGAGTCGGACACGACTGAGCGACTGAATTGAACTGAACTGAAGGAAAAACTGGATTTATGAAACTGCTAACAAAAGATCAAGATTGGTGATCAACTGCATAGGACTGAATGAACTGATGAGGGTGATTATAATTTTTTATGACTTTTGTTTGGCAGTTATTAATCTTTGTTTCCATGTTTAAGACTAAAGCTAGCAATGACTTACAACAATTTGGGGAAGTACACCTTTGTGAACAAAGATGAAATGATTGCTGTTTCTCCCTACCCGATCCTTCTAGAATTCGCTCTATGAGTATTCTTATTTTCACGGCAGTATAGTTATTTGCATAAGCTCAGTAAGACTCTGTTCTTGTAACAGAACATGATTGGAAATACCGGTTATCAACAAGGCTTTGACTAGATTGTCGTATTTGAGATATATATCTATATCTATATCTATATCTATATCTATATCTATATCTTGGAGAAGGCAATGGCAAGCCACTCCAGTATTCTTGCCTGGAAAATCCCATGGATGGAGGAGCCTGGTAGGCTGCAGTCCATGGGGTTGCTACGAGTCAGACGCGACTGAGCGACTTCACTTTCACTTTTCATTTTCATGCAATGGAGAAGGAAATGGCAACCCACTCCAGTGTTCTTGCCTGGAGAATCCCAGGGATGGCAGAGCCTGGTGGACTGCTGTCTATGGGGTCACACAGAGTCGGACACGACTGAAGTGACTTAGCAGCAGCAACAGCATATATATATATACAGACTCTGATATGACCAGATCACTTAAGGAACTAAGGTTGACTTCATGGAGCCAATAAAGGCCCTTGGAAAAATTGGTCTGTTACCTTGACTATAGGGTTCCCAGCAGTCTTTATCAGGTGAGTAAGGAAGACTACTTCCTGGCAGTTACAGGAATCAGAAGATATTTTGGGCACTTTGAGAAGAGAGGAATTTACCCAAATTTACAGGTATTCTAGGCAAAGTCTGATGGTTAGATCTTGGTTTCTTGCCCTGAAGAAGCTTCTAAAATTCAATCTGAGACTCCTTATGAAAGGTTTCAGCAAAGCAGCAAAGAGCTCATGCTGTCAATCACTTTTCTAGCTGCACTTGTGTGAATAACCACATTTGTTGAAACTAGACTTAATTTGCAAACAAATTAGTCTTTCTATGGCTCTCTTTAATAGAAATGGGGATGACTGCACAGAGAAAAATTGTTTCAATAGAAACTATGACACACGGTTGTGGACATTGGATTCTAGTTCTGTTAATCATCTGAGACTTTGCTTTCTACCTGTAAATTGGACAGGATGCTGAATTCTTCTTGGCTCCTCCAATATCTAGCTACAACTCTCCAAACTAATGTTTCCAGTTTTTCTCCCACACTTCTGATTTCATTTTCTATTGAAAATGAAGATTGCACTCTTCCCAAAGCCATGCAAGCTACACTGGGCTAACATGATATAAACTGCAGAGAGATCATCACAACTGTGCAGGTATGGACAATCTTCATGCCCGTTGCCATGTGGGCCACTCAGAAAGATCACCAGGCACATTCAAACTGCAACTCAAGGAAAACTATCAGACTGCCTCTGTCTGCCCTCACTCCACCTGAAGATGTTTGGAGCCCAACATCTAGAAATCTTCTTGACTAGCACCTTTAGAACTCAAAAAGTGGGACTATAATCTTCTCCAATCATTGACTTTTTTTTGTTTTGGCCACATCATGCCTCTTGTGGGATCTTAGTTTCTCAACCAGGGATTGAACCCAGGACCATGGCAATGAAAACGCCAAGTCCTAACCACTGGACTGCCAGGGAGTTCTTGACTTTTTTTGTTTCCATACAGATGCCTCTTATTAAATACCCGATTACCTGTACTGTACCTTACTTGGGTATCACTGCCTCCTGAGATAAGATACTACTCTTTTACTGAATTGACCTATTCTCGGGACCGAGAGATTGGTTAGATGAGATATGAAACAATCTCCCTACTCAGGATAGATTCAGACTGACCTCCTTACACACCATGTCCAAGATGTATAAATGCTTCACAATATTACAGAAATCTTGGAACAGATTCTGGGGCCCCTCAGATCACTGACTTAGTTTCATTACGGGATCCTTCGAGTTTGGGACAATGGCTCCCGACTGAATTTCAGACTATTGCCTCTATAATAATTACAGATTTTCTACTGTGATCCTGTTCAGATGTGTATTTTCTGGGTTTCAAGGTGCCTTACCCCTGACTTTTAACATATCAGCTACCCAGGAGGTTAAATATCCTCACCATTGACTCTGATGTCTCACATCACAGGGCATCACAGGGCAGATGGTAGTATTAGCCCTGACCGTTGTGTTGTCTCCTTTTTTGTGTGATGCAAGTGCCTGAGTTAGGCTCTGATCGCTGAGGCACACACTTCAAAGAAGGTTATCTCCAATAAACACATTGCCAGCCCCACAGACTAACCCTGGAAGGGCTGGGCCACCTCCCAACACTGCGGCTCCTTTGTATTAGAGCTCTGGTTGATTTCAACAACTGTTGGGATCACTTATTTTTTCTTTTCTGCTTTAAATTCCCACCCTTAGGTTTTAAATTCACCAGCACAGACTGAACCTATGAAATCCTAGCCTCCTCCTCCTCCAATACAAGGAGATGCACTGTCCCTTTCTCTCTCTACCAGAGACCTCACTGTGCCGTCCCAGGTATGCTGTAATTTCCAGGTCCCGTAAGTAATAACCTTTCTACATTTCTTTTTTTTTTCCTGTTTCTGGGTGGTTATTGCTGGAGGGCATTTTGCAACCTTAAGAAAAATCAGGGAGGCTGGTCCAGCCACAACACTGGTTATCATTAGGCTGAGGCCAGCCCAGGACAGTGGTTCATTGTTCCTGATGGGGATGGCGACTCAGATGGGCAGTCGCATTGCCAATCCAGGTGCCAGCCTCACCCGTCTGCCAGGTGGGTTTGCCACGAAGCTGGTGACCCTCCGTGTCAGAGGGGAAAGGGCCTGTTGGACTGTGAGCTCTGCTTGTGGAGGCTGCCATATTTCCTGTTGAGCCCAGCACCTGGCTCAGTGCCTGGCCCATGGTGGGGACCCAGCCAGGACTTGTTACCCAGCTGGCTGGGCTATGGATGTTCAGACTCTGGGTCTGCCATGGTCAGGACAAGGTACTTTCCGGAGCTTCCCCTGGGGGGCGCTGGAGTCCCACCTCTCCTGCAGCCAGAGAAACCCTTTTCTCTGCAGCTTGAATTGTCTCATAGGGAGGACTTGCTGCAACTACAGACCCACCCTCCAGCGAGGGGTTCCCTAGCCGGGGGCGTGGTTATGTTCCACCCGCTGCTGCACACTGTGGTTTGTTGGAGTTGCCCTGGGCCACCTAAAATTCTCAGCCCAGAGACCATCGCAGGTACGTGGGCACCAAACATGAGCTACATATTTGCATACACAACCCCAGAACACAGGCCCCAGGGGATCATCTCGCTGACTTGTTTTGTGCTTACGGTCATAGTTGTCCAAGCCAAGGGGCTGGCTAACTGCTGGCTAACCCAGCTTGGCTAACTGCTGTGTCTTAGACTTTAGGCAGAAAGTTCTATTTGAAGACAGAACCATCAGCATCACCCAACACAAAAGGATTTGGAAACCAAATGCAGAGATGAGGAACTGGGGTTCAGAAAGAGGAGATGATTTTCCCGAGGCTATGTAGCAAGATAGTTAAGGCTCAGTCACAAGGCTGGATGGACTGTGGTCCAGGGCAGGGGCAAGGGGTGTAGAGAGAGCAAGCCAGTGAGCGCTGGGGAGCAGATGGATACCTTGGAGGCCGTGATGGGCTTGAGACACGTCTGTCCACCATGTGTGAAGTTGCAGGAGACTTCGATGGTGTCGGACGAGCAGCCAAGGTTAGGATCCACCCAGTAGGTACCTATAGGCAACATGGGATGGGGGGCGGTGTATGTATGTGGGGAGGAACCCCAGGCTTGGTTCTACAGGTGAATCTGACACCTGGTCACCCGCTGAGTCCCAGCTGGACATGAAGTCAGGGAGGTGGAGCAGAAAAGGGATTCTGTGAGCCACAGTGATGGAAGGAAACTCTCTGCAGAGCTCAGAGCTGGCAGAGTCTCCAGAGAGGCCACATGGGAAGTATCCCCCTGTCGCCACTGGTAAGTATCATTTTCCAGAAAGGACTACAGGTTGAGAGAAGCTGAGCCACTTGCCCGAGGGATTTAGGGATTGTTTAATTGAAATGTTTTACTGCCAAGGCTCTGATCCTCCCAGAACTTGGTGGGAGTCAGGGCTTCTATCCCATCAACCAGGAAGCTCTGCTGGCACCTGGCTTCCCCTTTTGGGTTCCCAAGGAGCCAAAGGCCCCACAGCTGATAGAGTAGGACAGCCTTCTCACGCAGCAGAGAGAAGGGTGGCTCACCCAGCTCACAGAGCAGGTCAGAGGCAGGACAGACATTTGAACTCAGGTCTGTCCGCCTCTAAAACTGTCGTCCTTCCAAGGTACCACACAGCTCACAGAGAGAGAGGAGAGTTGGATGAGGTGCAGAGGACAGAAATTGGGAATCCTGGCTCTCCAGGGGAGCTACGATGGGGGCCTTCCTGGCCCTGGGGCCTTTTTCTGCCAAAGCTCTTGGCCCATTGCAGTGAAATGGTCATCCCCAGCTTGTGGATCTGTGGGTTCAACTCTGGAAGGGTGGGACCCGTCCATATCCCCATGCCGCAGGAGGCTCAATGCCTGGCACACTGCGGGGCTCTGTGACTGTTTGTTGAGTGAATATATGACTGCCTCCCCAAGGACAGATGCTCGGCCCAGTTGACCGGAGAACCTAATGGCTAATTGCTCTGTCTTAGAGCGGTTAACCATCTCTTTAGCTCCTCCTGGAATCCCCTGCCCCACCCTGCCCCACCCCTGGGGCCGGGAAGCCCTCGCTTGAGACAGACCCCACCGGCCCTCGTACCATCCACCATCTTCTGCTCACAGTCCATGAGGTCCCGGCAGACCCGGGCGGGGTTCTCTTTGGTGCCCAGGGGCGTCTTAATGCTCTGGATGAGGTTGCTGAGGTAGTGTAAGGTTTTAAAGATCTCCCCTCCCTGGTCCAGCACCAGCCGGTCCGGATGGCTGTAACCCTGTTGTGAGAAAAGAGGGTGGCCGTCGGGCCCTTGAGGTCCTTGTCCGGCTGGAGCTCTAAGCCTCCACTGCCCCAAGTTCTTGCCACTAAGGAGACATCTGAGCTCCCTGCAGGGGCTATGCTTGGGTGTCCCTCCACTTAACAAATAAAGAAACTGGGGACCAGCGGTGGCCAGGGGCAGATCTACCTAGAGGGCCTGGGGGCTTGAGAGATGTGGACAGTCAGCCTGGCTTCTGCTGCAGAATAGGAGGGTCCTGTGAGCGAGGAGTCAAGGAAGGGGTCCCAAATCCCTCAGGAAGGAGTTGGTGAAGGACTTACTTTCCACTGACTACCCCGTCCCCCACTCCCCAGAATGGAAGGAACATAACAAGCTTTTCTATCTGCCCTTCCCCTGGCTCATGAGCCTGGAGAGAGCACTCAGGGCACAAATGGAAAAGTCTGACGATCTGAGCTGATAGGTAGTGAGTCCCCCATCGTGGGGGGAAAGCAACTCAGCAAAGGACACTCTTGACAGGGTTTGACCAGAGGATACCCAGGGCCCTGTTCAGCCTTGTATCCTAGTGCTGAGGTGACCACTGGCCAGGGTCTTAGCAGAGCCTGTGGACAAGTTTCCTGCCTCTGGTGGATTCTGGGACTGAACCAAGAAGCTGCTTCTGACATCTCTACCTGACTCAGGAGGAGAGCAAAAGGCCTCGGCCCTGCTTCTGGGTCACTTGCTGGCTGTGAATTGCTCAGTGTGGGTCACGTGGAGGCCACTGACCACATGTGGGTCATCATTTCTGCACCCCCCCCAAGGAAGGGACCCCACGTGGGCAGGGCCCCGGGTGGCACCTCTGCTCTCAGTGCTCCACTTGTATCCATCCACGTCTGGAAAGCTGCCCCAAGGTCATCTTGTTGCTGCGCAGAGAGAAGACAGGTTGTGCCTCCTGGCCCCCACCGAGCAGGAGTCCCAGGGTCTGAGCAAGGGCCCTCCCACCCTACCTTCCCTAGTGGGATCCTGGCCAATAGCATGCCTTCTGGGGAACTCTGTTCTTCCTCCCCTTGCAAACAGATGCTTCCACTAATTTCCTCCAGGCACTTCCATAGCGCTCTGTTGCCCCCAAGATTAAGTCCAAACTCCTGGCAGTGGCCTGCGTGCTGTGTGCTCCAGCCCTGCCTCTCTCTGTCTCTCACGGGTGCTCCGCGCACCAGACACACTATCGCACTTCTCAGTCCCTAAGTGCGTGCTCTGTTTAGCCACCACGCCTCTGAACGCGCGGCTCCCATTTGCCTGTTCCCTTCCTCCATCGTTCCATCTACTGTTCCAGTGGTTCTCAGCCAGGGCTGATGCTGCCCCCTAGAGGGCATCTGGCAATATCTCGAGACTTCAGGGGCTGTCACAACTGGAGCAGGCAGTGCTACTGGGATGCAGTGGCTGGAAGCCAGGCTGTGGCTACATATCCTCTGATGCACAGGACAATCACTCACAGCAAAGAACCGTCTGGTTCCAAATGTCCACAGCGCTGTGGGTGAGAAAGCCTGCCCTGCACGCATCCTATAGATACCACCCTGCGATGGGAACTCTCTCCCGATGCCCCCAGGCTGGGTGTGGACCCCGCCTTCTACATTCCCACAGCCCCGGGGTCTCCCCTTTGCACTGTAAGTGTCTCACTTCCACTTGCACCTCCAGTCCTGACACTGGGCTTCCCAGAAACACAGCTGCATGACCTCATCATGAATATAGAGAGGGGGGAAGATCTGACAGTGAGTAAAGCCCCAGGGTTGGGGTCTGGAGCTAGGACTCTGGCAGTCCTTCTCAAGTTCAGATCCCAAGCCTTGCAACTTACTAACTGTACAATCTGGGCAAGCTGCTTAAACTTGGTTCTCTCATCCTGATAATAAAACTCAGAACTGTTGAGAGGAATAAATGATTTCAAGGTAAAGAATCCGCCTACAATGCAGGAAGACACAGGAGACTGGGTTTGATCCCTGGATCGGGAAGATCCCCTGGAAAAGGAAATGGTGACCCACTCCAGTATTCTCACCTGGAAAATCCCATGGACAGAGAAGTCTGGCAAGCTACAGTCCATGGGGTTGCAAAGAGTCACAAGACTTAGTGACTAAACAGCAGAACACACGAAAAGCACTTCTTTTTTTTTTTTTTTGCCTCCCCACACAGCCTGAGAAATCCTAATTCCCTGATTAGGGCTCAGAGACTGAGCCCGAGCCCTCAGCAGTGAAAGCGTGGGGTCCTAACCACCAGACCACAAGGGAATTCCAGAAAAGCACTACGAATGTTATATGGCATACAACAAGCACTGAATCTATTAGTTATTATTCAAAAAATAAAAAATCCTCTCGTTTTCCTTTTTTCTTTAAGAGGGAAAAGTCTTTTCCTAGATCCCTTAATTTCCTCCTAGTTTGCTTCCTTACTGAAGAAGGAAGGATGTAGAGGAAGAGGCCAGGGCTGTCACTCTAGTTTCATGGATGAGACAGAGGGATGGACAGCGAGGACAGAGAGCAAGGATTCAAGCTGCTCATGGCCGGGGCTCCTTCTCCATGCAGTCCTTCCCCTTGGCCATTCCCTGGGACGCGGTCGGGGCTTGCTTCTAACAGTCAACTGGGACCATGATCAAATGTGGACAGACTGCCAGAGGGCTTGTGAGGGGGGGATGTATTTTCATTCAAGCCAGGGAGGAGCACTGGGGCCCAACCTGCAACCTTGCCTGACTCTCCTTGGACTCAGAATCTGAGCTGGACAGACTCTGTCATGCGGTGATGCACAATAAGAAATCTATACTTGGTCTTCAATCTGGTTCCTGGCACAGAGCTCCGAAAACCCTTGGAATTTTCTGAGATAGGGTATCTTTTGCTGTGTTCATGAGATGACTTTTGGAAAGCTCCTAAGTAACCTAAGGGTAGGGGCTGGTGGTCTCCGGAACCAACCACGTGATCAGAGGGTTGCAACTTTCAGTTACCAGTCCCACAGCCTCCAAGGAGGGGAGAGCGGCTGGAGACTGAGTCAATTGCCATCGCCGATGACTTAATCAATTGTGTCTATGTAACGAAGCCCCCAGAAAATCCTAAAAGGACTGGGTTCGGAGGGCTCCCAGCTTGGTGAACAGGTGCAGATTCAGAATAGACACAGAAGCTCGTGGCCCGTCCCCATGCCTTGCTTGATGATGCACAACCTCCATCCGGCTGCTCCTCTGTGCCTGCGCTCAGTCGCATCCGACTCTCTGCAACTCTATGGAAGGCAGCCCACCAGGCTCCTCTGTCCATGGGGTTCTCCAGGCAAAATACTGGGGTGGGTTGCCATTTCCTCCTCCAGGGGATTTTCCCAACCCAGGGAACAAACCCGCATCTCTTGTGTCTCCTGCATTGCAGGTGGATTCTTTACCCGCTGAGAAGGGAAGTCCAAAATGACACGTGTGAGTTACAGCCTTTTATAATAAGCCACTAATCTGGTAGGTAGAATGTGTCTCTGAGTTCTGTGAGCTGCCCTAGCAAATTAACAGATGCCAAGGAGGGCCTGGTGGGAACTTTTGGTCTATAGCTAGTTGGTCAGAAGCACAAATGAGACCTGGATTTGCCACTGGCATCGGAAGAGAGGCAGGGAAGGGGGGCGAGGGATGGAGGTGTGGAGTCCTGGGTTGGGGAGCCAGCAGCGATCTTGCAGGACTGAGCCCTCAACCCGTGGAATCTGATGCTGCTCCAAGTAGTGTCAGGACTGAATTAAATTCTAGGACACCCAGCTGGTGTCCCCCAAATTGCTCACTGGTGTGGGCAGCTCCCTTCCCAAAACTCAGGGGCTGGAATCAGTACCAGAAGCTTAAAGATCTGTCAGTGGAACGGCACAGAGTGGGCCAACAGGGCCTGGAGCCAGCGGAGGGAGGTCTTCCTGGATCCACTGGCCGGGGTGCATTCTGGCTAATACCTGGGTTTCCTGCCCCTCAGTGCAGGGGTCAGGGTTCAGTATGGAGTGAGGAAGGATGGGGCGTGGGCAGCCCTGGGCCAGGGAGGGGTCTGTTGTCATCCCTCCCCCACCACACCCCAGGCCTTACTCCAAGTAGACCGCAGAGGAAGTTCTCCAACTTACGAAGTGGATAGTGCTCCCTGGAGGACCCTGCAAAAGAAGAGGCTGGGTCGTGTCTGGCAGGGACTGTGTGCTGCAGTCCCAGGGGCTGTCGGGAGCTGGGAGGGGCTCTCAGGGCATGAGAGAACCCACCACCCTGGTCTCTGCCTGGGACCACCCGGGCTGAGCTGTACTATCCCAGAGGCCTGGCCTGTGAAGTCAGGGCCAGTCCTATGAAGGCCGCCAACACAGCCTGGGGTCCCACCAGCTGCCCTACAATTCAAGGGGAGCACACACTACCTACCGGTGGGCCGGGCTGCCCTCTGGGACCGGGAGGACCCTGGAGGAAGAGAAGAACAGTGAGGCCCCGCTCAAAGGCCTCTCATCCCCCGACCCCGCCCAGGCCTCCTCCTGAGACCCAGGCACCGTGGCCACCTGCGTACAGACCGAGGTCCCAGGACATGACTGGTCACGGGCAGGAAAGCCCAGAGTGCCCGCCCCCCTGACTCCACCATCCCCCCAGCCCTCACACCCCAGCCCACTCACCCTCGGACCTTGCAATCCCTGGAGGGGGACAGAAGCGGGGAGACAGAGTTAGAGGAGCAGATTGAGCCGTGCCACCCCCCTGCCCCCGCCCACCACACTGCCCACCAGCCCGTCCACTCACCAAGTCCCCGCGGCTGCCTTTGTCGCCCTTTGGACCCTGCAAGAAACCATGGCCCAGTGAGAGGGGGCTCAGAGGAGGAGCCCCACTGCCCAGATGGGGAAACTGAGGCTCAGACTGGGTCTAGGTCACACAAACAGTCTTGCCCCAGTGGTCTTTCTGGCCAGCCCCCTGCACATACCTGGCGTCCCGAAGGTCCCAGGATTCCCAGGGGCCCGATGATACCTTCCTTTCCCTAAAGGGGAGAGAAAGGCTTGTGTGTTCTCGTCCCAGCGCCTGGGGAACACAGTCACCAGGACAGGAGGGTAGGGGGCAGCCTGAAGGCCCCCAGGAGATGGAAGGGAGACCTCCCCAGGTGAGGCCAGGCTGCACGTCTGCTGAGCCCGAGTGGTGTGCGTTACAGTGGGCCATTGGTGGGGGATGGGAGCAGGTGAAAGCAGGAAAGACGGCAGCTCAGCTGGCAGGAAGATCACGAGCAAAGGTGTGGAAGCAGGGTAGGGGGTGGGAGGGAGGTTCGAGAGGGAGGGGACATATGTATGCTTATGGCTGATTCACATCGTACGCAGAAACGAACACAACATTGTAAAGCAATTATCCTCCAATTAAAAAATAAATGTTAAGAAAAGGTGTAGAAACAGGAGGGGAGATAGTGGGCAGAGAAGGCTCAGGACTGAAGGAACAGGAAGGGTGACGTCACCCAGCTGATGGCTGGCCGGCCTCGGGTGACTGACCATGCTGGGACAGACAGGGGAGGACTCACCATCAAGCCAGGAGGCCCCCGAGGGCCCTGGATGCCTTTGAAACCGACGTCTCCTTGGGGGCCCTGCGGGAGATGGAGAAGGGCTGCTGTGTCTGGGTGGCCGCTGGGCAAGGGCTCCAGCAGCTCCGCCACCCCTGGGGTCTGCCCAACTTTTGCCCTCCCGGTCAAGAGAGGCCTTCCCTGAGAGGCTCCAGAAAGAGGAACAAATGTCCACAATTAGTATGCAGCAGGCAGCGTGCTGGCTCAGCGCTAAATGGTGTAGGTTTAATCTTCATTGTAACAACCCTTTGCTGCTACTGTGCCCATTTTATAGATGAGAAAACTGAGGCTTGGAGAGACCAAGTAACTTGCTCAGGCACAGAGCAGATAAACTGCGGAGCTGGGCTTAGAACCCAGGTCTGCTGGAACATTAGGCTGGGAGACAAGGGTGTTCATGCTAGATTCTGGCTGTGTTCCAGCCCCCATTGCAAATGCCCAAGAAATATTTGTGAACAAGAAATATTTGTGCCCAAGAAATAATAAGTGAACAAGCAGGTGGATGGACAGGACCCCAAGAGGAATAGAGAATCTGTACCTTGGGTCCAAAGAGGCCAGCCATTCCTGGGAATCCCATCTCACCAGAGTCACCCTATGGGGAGAACAAGATGAGACAGCGCAAGTGAGGCCAAGATAAGGTGCCTGGCCAGTCGGGCAGGACCCCCAGGCCTGCCTCTTTGAAGGGATATCAGCCACTCCACCTCAAGGCAAATGAATGTGAATGGCTCACAAACATGATGCCCGACAGCAGTGGCTAGAAATGCCAACACAATGTTGAACAAAAGTGGTGTGAGCAGGTATCTGACTTATTTCTGCTCTTTGGGAGAAATAATTTAATCCTTCACTAGGAACTACGATAGTAACTATAGATTTTTCATGACTGTCCTTTATCAAGTTGAGGAAGTTTTTTCTATACCAAGTTTGTTGAGAATTTTTATCAGAAATGGAGTTGGATTCTATCATTTGCTTTTCTTGCATCTACTGAAATGATTAATTGGATCTTCTATTTTAGTCTGGGGAAGATTGTGGGCAGGAGGAGAAGGGGACAACAGAGGATGAGATGGTTGGATGGCATCACCGACTCAATGGACATGAGTTTGAGCAAACTCTGGGAGATGGTGATGGACAGGGAAGCCTGGGGTGCTGCAGTCCGTGGGGTCACAAAGAGTTAGACACGACTGAGTGACTAAACAACAAATTTTAGCTTGTTAATATGGTGAATTATATTGATTTATTTTTAAATGTTATACTATCCTTACATTCCTGATCTTTTTTTCCTGATTCACTTGATCTTCTTTTTTAAAAAAATACATTTCTTTATTTGACTGTGTTGGTTCTTACCTGCAGCATGTGGGATTTTATCTTATTTTTAGTTGCAACATGCAGGATCTGTAGCTGTGGCATGTGAACTCTTGGTGGTGCATGTGGGATCTAGTTCCCTGACCAGGGATCGAACCTGGGCCCCCTGCATTGGGAGCATGTTGTCTTAGCCACTGGGCCACCAGGGAAGTTTCAAATCTCACTTGATCTTGACATATCATTCTTTTAATGTATTCTTTGACTGATTTTTCTAAAACAGTATCGAGAACTTTTGTGTCTATACTTCTGAGGTATATTGTAGTCTGAGGTCGGTAGTTTTCTTTTCTTGTAATCTTTGTCTAGCATAGACATCAGGGTAATGCTAACCTCACAGCATGTGTTTGGAAGTATCCCTTCCCTTCAATTTTATGGAAGAGTGTATGCAGAATTGGAATTTTTCTTCCATAAACAATGACTAGAATTTACCAGTGAAGTCATCTGAACCTTTGTGGGAAGTTTTCAGACTATAGATGTAATTTCTCGAATAGATCCAAGGCTGTGTGTGTGCTAAGTCGCTTCAGTCGTGTCTGACTCTTTGTGACCCTATGGACTGAAGCCCTCCAGGCTCCTCTGTCCACAGGATTCTCTAGGCAACAATACTGGAGTGGGTTGCCATGCCCTCCTCCAGGGGATCTTCCCGACCCAGGGATTAAACCCATGTTTCTTACAGTCTCTTGCAGGGGCATGTGGGTTCTTTCTACTAGCGCCACCTGGGAAATCCAGATTCAAGGTTACTTCAGGCTACTTAAGGTTCTGGTTGGGATGGCCTCTCCTCATTCTTAAGGGACCACTCACATCTCGCTCCTCAGCTTTCTTGCATCCCCTCATCCCTGACTCGGGGGAGGCAGAGTGGGATCTCGTGCCCATGGAGAGGGTTGCTCCGTGCTTTGCACAGTGCAGGAAGGTGGCTGGTGGGTCTGCGTGCGTGTGTGTGCATGTGTGGGAACATGTGTGTTCCCTGGGGCTCACTCACCGGCTGGCCTTTGGATCCAGGCTCCCCCTGGTTCCCAGGAAGCCCCATGCCGCCTTCTGTCCCTCGCTTGCCAGGGGGTCCCATCTGCCCAGGCAACCCACTTTCACCCTTAAAGAAACACACCAAGATGACCAGTCAACGGGAGAAAACGGCTCTAGGAGATGGGGAGGGCAGCTGGAGAGACAGAACAGGGATTCCACCAGGTCAGTAAACATCTCTGGTTGCTGGGGCAACAGGTGTAGGTCTGGGGATGGGGGAGGGTGCTCAGACTTCAGCCTGCTTAAGAAGAAAGTCTCTTTTCTTGTTCTGGCATTCAAGGGCCCACTTCCTGACAACTCTCTCACACACCTCTCTTCACTGTTTCTTCCCAACAGGCCAGGCAGTCCCTACCTCCACTCACACTCTTCCTCTTGTCTAGAATGTCGCCTCCCCTTCTTGCCTCATTTAAATCTTCCACAGGCCAAGGCCACCTCTCCCCTCTGCCCTCTGTCTTTAAAGAGGGTTACAACCTCTCTCCAACTAAACTTCAAGCTCAGAGAGGGTGAGAGCCTCATTCATTCATCTCAATTTTCCCTTCAGTGTCTAACCCTGGGCTCAGACAGCCTCATGACTGCCTCCCCCACCGAGCAAGGAAACTTCCTAAAAGGATGCCTTGGAGGGTCCCAGCAGCCAGCAACAGCCATTGCCCCACAAGGCCCACAAGAGGGCGCCCACGGACAGCTCAACAAACAGTTGACAACCTCAAAGGCCTGATAGGGGGCAGTATTACAGCTCCAGGGGTTAACTATCCTTTAAGCCAGGAGAAGGCAATGGCACCCCACTCCAGTACCCTTGCCTGGAAAATCCCATGGACGGAGGAGCCTAGTGGGCTGCAGTCCATGGGGTCGCTCAGAGTCGGACACGACTGAGCGACTTCACTTTCACTTTTCACTTGCATGCATTGGAGAAGGAAATGGCAACCCACTCCAGTGTTCTTGCCTGGAGAATCCCAGGGACGGGGGAGCCTGGTGGGCTGCCGTCTATGGGGTCGCACAGAGTCGGACACGACTGAAGTGACTTAGCAGCAGCAGCAGCAAGCCAGGTTCAAGCTTGGGGAGGGACCCCTGAGGAAGTAGACTCCATTTTTCTCACTGTCCCTGGGACATGGGTGCCCATGTCAGCCCTGTAGTCAGGGTCACTGTAGTCAGTACCAAGGCAGAAAGGGTGGAGGGCGGATAAGAGCATTAACAAGTGTCTGACCTTGAATCCTGGGGGCCCCTGTGCTCCAGGCAAGCCAGCCACACCTGGATCTCCTCTCTTCCCAGCAGGGCCCATGGGCCCGGGGTCCCCGTCATCTCCTTGCTCCCCCTGTGAAGAAAGAGGGCAAAGGAGAATTTTTCATGTTTCAGGAAATAGGCAGCCAAGGAGGCAGGGTGACTTCAAAATCCACCAGCGTGGGAGAAGCCTGGTGGGGGTGGAGGTCAGACTCGGGGATGGAGGCCATGTGTGAGAATGGCTGGACCAGTGGGGCAAGAGGACTTGAAGATTTGTGGGTAGGGAGATGAGGGATCTTAAAAACCAGAAGCTCTCTGCCCTGGACAGGGGTTGTCCCTCTGGGTGCTGGCATGGAGGAGAGACAGTGAGACAGGCCATTGTCCAGGTACCACAGAATGAAGCCACTGACCATGCAGGAAACTTCTAGATACGCTGATTCTGCCCATCCAAGTTCCCAAACCTGCTCCTCCTGGCCCATGGCCTATGGCACCCCACATCCCACCACACGCGCACCTCGTCTCGAACAGAGACACCCTCTGTTAACCCCCAGTCCGGCTCACCTGCTGTCCTGCTTGACCATCGCGGCCAGGAAGCCCATCTGGTCCAGCAACACCCTCGGGGCCCTGTCTCCCCACCACGCCCCGAGGCCCTGGGAGCCCCTGCAGGCCCTGGGAGTAAACGAGAAGCTGGTGAGGGCTTCTGGGGAGGGCAGGGGGTGGGGTGGGTGAGCGAAAAGCTGTAAGCCACTCACCTGGATCCCCCTCCGTCCTGGCGCCCCAGCCTTGCCTTGCTTTCCCTTTGGCCCCTGAAAAATCAAGGGGCACACGATGGAGACTTCCTGGAGGAGGCGCAGAACCCAAGGGGCTCCAGAAGGGAGATCCCTCTGTGGCTCAGCCCTGCCCCTCTACCTCGGCATCTGCATCTGCCAATGGGCCCAGGCACCCCCACCCAGAAGCCCAGGGTCAAGGCCAGCCTTGGGACCTGCCAGGTGCGGCCCCTGACCCTGCTCTGGGCCCTGGGCCCTCACTGGGAACCCGGTGGCAGAGGGTCCAGGCATTGGCAACTTCCTGGTGGGAGCTAAGCCCCATGGCTGGCAGGTCCGTGTGATCCTCAGGGGTGTGGGTATCCCGGAAGGGTGAGGAGTGTGTGTGCGAGCAGAAGGAAGGCGTGTGTGTGTGCACCCCTGGGAGGAAGTTGAGGGCAGTGAGACAGCCCTGGCCCAGCCTCAGTGGAGGCCGATCCAGGAGGCCTGGGTGAAGGCAGGAAATTCCCTCTCCACCGCCTCCGAATTCCTCCATGAGTGTCACGCTCCCTGTCTTCCTCCACATGCTCTCACTTCACTGCTCCCAGTTTTCTTTCTGCAGTGCATTGTGGTGGAAAGGGAGGCCAGCTTTGGATACTGACTGCCCGGGGTTCAAATCCCACTAGCTGACTGAATAGGTGGTCCCCCTCCCAGAGGTTCTATGATTGGGACTGGTCATCTCCTGGCCCTCAGGCCCACTGAAGGAATCCTGGCTGGACCACGCCCTGCAGCGGCCCGTGGTCCCCTCTCCTTCTCATCACACCCCAGTGCTGCCTCCCACGGGCTATGTGCTTAGGCTGGTCTTTCCCTTCCCAGGGTCTACCTTCCCGTGAGCATCCGGGCCTCTTACCTCTTCCCCTTTCGATCCTTTGGGGCCCGGCCGTCCCCGGGGTCCCGGATGCCCCTGCAAACCAAGGTGAGATGACGCAAGGCAGCCCCAGGATTCTCTCCCGGGGAGGGTGGCCAGTCTCCGCCTGGAGGGGGAGGGGTGGGGAGGGGTTTGGGGGTGCAGGCTCTGGGGGTGCCCCCAGGGTCAGGGCAGGAGAAACCAGAATGGGCTGTCCCAGGCCCTCCCGCAGGGCAGGTCTCTTTAAGCTTTAAAGAGACCAGATCTCTAATTCCCCCACTGCTTCTCCACCAGCCCCCCTCTCAGGGCAGGAGGGGGATGGGACAGGAAGCACCACTCACGGGTTGGCCCTGCTGGCCTGGATTTCCACGGAGGCCTTGTACACCCTCCTGTCCCTGGAAGTCAAGCAGAGACAGGTGAAGGGGCTCATCTTGGAGGGAGTGGGGGCCAGGGCAACTGCTAGCCTGGAGGACCCCAAGGAAGCCTTTGTTCTTATTCTTAGCCATGGTTCACTGTCCCCTTAAGTCTCAGCTTCTTCATCTGCAAAATGGGCAGTGGTGCAGTTGAGAAAGAAGCCACCAGCCAGTGTAGGAGACAGAAAAGACTCGGGTTCGATCCCCAGGTTGAGAAGATCCCCTGGAGGAAGAAATGGCAACCCACTCCTGTATTCTCGTCTGGAGAATTCCATGGACAGAAGAGTCTGGAGGGCTACAGTCTGTGGGGATTACAAAGAGTAGGACACAACTGAGCATGAATAAAGGAAAGGACTCCCGCCATCAAGGATGAAGGGTGAAGAGCCTGGGTGGGCGTGGGGGGTGGGGCTGGGTGCTCGTTCAGTGGCCTGTCCTCATTGCTTCTGCTGGGAGAGCTATTCTCAGTCATAGATGGGGATACTGAGGGTCCTGGAGGGGAAGGGTCTCCCTCCCTCAGGAAAGATCTCGGACCCTTCCCCTTTCAGTATGAATTGAGCCCTTGGGGATGGTGGATGAGCCCTTGGGGATGCTTAAAACCTGGGCACTCGTGGTGGCAGGACAGGCCCGTTTCCTGGCGAAGGCCGTTCTAATTCCAGGTTGCATGAAACAGAGGCCAAGGAATGACCTCTTACAACGCTTGCGATGCTGCCAGCAAGTAGGAGCTCTGAATACTTACAGGGTATCCAGGGTCCCCTGGTTCGCCACGGTCTCCTCGATCACCCACAGGGCCCTAAATGAAAAGGACAACAATAGAAGACTGCAGGGGTTGCCAGACCGGGGCCTCCTGGGCCACGCCCTCAGCGGAGCTCGCAGCAGCCTCCCCCTGCTCCCCACACAGCTGGGGCTTGGGGCTCCACCCTGGCAGTGGTCCAGGGGGTGGATGGAGGGGGCCCTTACCCGATCTCCAGGTGGTCCAGGGGGCCCCTCAGCCTTGCCGTCCTCGCCCTGCTCCCCCTGCGGAGGCGAAACCAGCGTTAAGACAAACTCCCTGCTCCTGGGGAACTCCAGACACTCCACATTGAGGCCAAGAGGGCCTTCATCAGAGATGAAGAACCCAGTCTACTTAGGGTTACAGACAGAAAGACTGAGGCCAAGAGGGAAGGGAAGACATGGGGTCCAAGGCAGACCCGAGCACGGAAGCAGGAATTCGGAACACAGGACACTGCTCTTTACCCTCCCCTAGGCTGGACTTCCCTGGGGGCTTCCCTGATGGCTCAGATGGTAGAGAATCCGCCTGCAATGCAGGAGACCCAGGTTCGATCCCTGGCTCAGGAAAATCCCCTGGAAAAGGGAATGGCTACCCACTCCAGTATTCTTGCCTGGAGAATTCCATGGACAGAGGAGCCTGGCGGGCTATGGTCCATGAAGTTGCAAAGAGTCAGGCACGACCAAGTGACTATCACTTTTATTTTAAGGCTGGATACCCCGAGGCCGACAGTCTCAGGCTGTCAGCCAGGGTAGCTGAGCCGAGACTTGGCTACACCTGGTTTTGTAGGGGACCAGCTGCCCAGGCCTTCAACATGGCCCTTCCGGTCTCAGAGCTTTTCCTCAGCTGCGAAATGGGGGTAGTGGGGCAGTGAAGGGGACAATGTTGATACCCAGGGAAGGTGGTAGGGCTTCCATGAAGTGATGCAGAAGTCCCTGCATGGTACTCAGCAAGAAGTGACAATAATTCCAACAGCTGGCAAGCGTGAGCACCGACCGCCACAGCTGCACGCAGACACTCAATGAATCCTCCCAGCATTGTCTGTGTGCTAAGCCCCTTCAGTTGTGTAGAACACTTTGAACGCTATGAACTGCAGCCCACCAGCCTCCTCTGTCCGTGGGATTCTCCAGGTAAGAATACTGGAGTGGGTTGCCATGCCTTCCTCCAGGGATCTTCCCAACTCGGGGATCAAATCCATGTTTCTTATGTCTGCTGTATTGGCAGGTGAGTGCTTTACCACTAGCGCCACCTGGGAAGGCTGAATTCTGCCAACAGCCTCACAAAATAGGCGATATTATTCTCCCAGTTTACAGATGAGGACACTGAGGCACAAAGAGGTGGTGTAAGCTGCTTAGCCATTCAGTCCTCAACGAAAGAGCCCCTTTCTCCGACCCTTGCTGGGAGAAGGTGGGCAGAGAACCTGCTTTAGGATGACCCTCCAACTCTTGATGGGAGCCCCAGGGAAGGCCCTGAGCCTCCCTAGGAGGCACTCAGCAGTCACCCACTTGCGGGTCTTGCTCATAAGACAGTTTCTCGTCTGCAAAATGAGATTCTCCTGTCTCATAGCTCTGCTCTGATGACCCAGGAAGCAGCGGTATGGTAAGCTCTCAGCACACAGAGAAGAGGCTCTGTAGAAACTGCTGTTGTTGATAATGATAACAGCTGGGAGGATGCATGGCACGGAGGTGGGCAGAGAGACAGGGGGAGGAGCAGAGTTTAAAGCCGAGGTCCTTGGGCCATGGCAGGTCACCCTGGGCCCTGGTCCACCCACAGGACGGGTGGCTGGAAGCCATGTGCCAGCTACAAGGAAGGTGTAGGCAGAGCCTGAGGGCTCAGCATGATCTAGCCCCAGATAACTAGTATCACCTCCCATGGGGGGACATTCTGGGCAGGCGGCTCAAGCCAGGGTACCTCCAAGCCCCCTGGCTGCTGGCAGGGACTGAAGGGGAGGTCTGAGAGGCAAGAGAGAGGGGACAGTCCCGGGGGCTGGAGCCTGTCCCAGGCCCGAATCAGTCCTGAGGGCTGGCGGCCGTACGCCTTGGCCTGGGGCCCCTGTGGCTCTTGTGGGCAGAGACCGAAGGCAGGAGAGTAGGCCTGAGGCCTAGAACCAGCTGTAGCCAGGAAGAGGGGGTGGTGGCTGGCCCAAGAAGCAGGGATTCCCTCTTCTCCCTGACCACTCTCTTTGGCTCCTTGTCCCAAGGCTCCGTCTTTGTGTGAAGGGAGAGAGCTGGACTGGGGGGCTTTACTTGGTGTTTACCTCGTGGGTTCTGTGCGCCAGGCACTTCGTGAGGCATGTTTCATAGAATCCATGTAACATACCTATGCTGCTGTGACCATTGCTCCCATTTTACAGACAAAGAAACTGAGACCCAGGGAAGGAAGGGTTTTAGCCAAGGTCATACAAGAATCAAAGCAATGATGGGGCCCAAAGCTAGCTATACAGATATCCCCCTCTCCTACCCACCACACATTGTAGCTGAAGTTTGGGGATGCATTTTTCGCACCCCAAGATGAAGCCTTCCATCCCCCTTTCTCCTTGTTCCCAGAGTCTCATCCCATCTCCTAGTTCCTATGGCCACTGCCTTTGAAGATAGACACACACCCCCCGAGGGAAGCCCCAAGCTGAACAACATATTGGTTCATTGAAGTGTCTTGTTTCCGACTGGAAAAGCAAGGCCTGGCATCAGACAGTCTGAATCCTGGTCCTGCCATACCCCACACTGATCCTGAGCTAGTCCTGCAGTGTCATGGAGACTCTGTTTCTCCCCCTGTCGAGTGGGGTCCGGACACCTCCGTGCCAGCGTCATGGTGATGAGTGTGAAGAAATCCTGGAGAGGGCGGTCTGCCCCGGGGGTCTCCCCCAGGAACCTGCTCTTCCTCCCTCCCTAGTGCCATCCCGCCGTGACTAGTGACCATTCATGTGGTGGCGGTGGTGTTCAGTCACTCAGTTGTGTCCAACCCTTTGTGGCCCATGGACTGCAGCACACCAGGCTTCCCTGTCCTTCACCATCTCCTGGAGTTTGCTCAAACTCATGTCCATTGAGTCAGTGATGCCATCCAACCATCTCATCCTCTGTCGTCCCCTTCTTCCGTCTTCAATCTTTCCCAGCATCAGGATTTTTTTTTTTTTTTTTCCAATGAGTCGGCTAGCTCTTTAGGGCATCATTCCACAGCCCCTAGCTCAGAGATGCTACTGCTAAGTTGCTTCAGTCGTGTCTGACTCTGTGCGACCCTATAGATGGCAGTCCACTAGGCTCCTCTGTCCCTGGGTTCTCCAGGCAAAAATACTGGAGTGGTTTGCCATTTCCTTCTCCAATGCATGAAAGTGAAAAGTGAAAGTGAAGTCGCTCAGTCTTGCCCAACTCTTAGCGACCCCATGGACCACAGCCTACCAGGCTCCCCTGTCCATGGGATTTTCCAGGCAAGAGTACTGGAGCGGGTTGCCATGCTCAGAGATGAGAACATACTAAATATTAAATCATTATAATAACCATTATAAATCCATAAACACCTGTTGGTTAGCAGATGAATGACTGAACACAAAATAACACCGTATAGAATCAGAAAGTGCATCTGGCTGACGCATATGTGATGTCCTGCTTAGCTTCACGTGCCCGAGGTACCCATCCACTTCACAGATGAGGCAGTCAAGGCTTGGGGAATGCTGGGGCCCCTCCCAAGGCCCCAGCAGACTCAGGGCAGATTTGGGTCAGACTCTAGCTCTCGCAGGCACAGGGACTGCCTCCGGGGCTGTGGACGGCCCAGAGTGAAGGCACCCTCTTGTTTCAGGCTTCGTGTTAGCCCTTTCTGCACCAGCCCTGGCAGACCATGAGGGCCGAGGAGGGACTCGGGGTCCTGTGTGAGGCTTGTGCGGCTTCCTGTGGGATGTGTCAGAGCCTGCGGCCCACTCTGGTTGCAGAGCTGTTCTTCTCCAAGCAGGAAGAAGGGGCCAGCTGGATGGCAAGCTAGGCCAGGGTGATTCACTCAACAGCGGGATGTAGTTAGTGGGGAGCTGACTCGGCAAAAGAAAGGAGGCTTGGGGAGCCGGGAACAAGGAGACCGTGGTGGGCGGTGGGGTGGGGTGGGGGGGCGCCTGATAGGAGCCTGTTCCTGCTGAGCCATCAGGGGAAGAGGGAAGAAAGGAAGAAAGGGACTCCGCTAATGTAGGACCCAGAGACTTGGGTCCTGGGCCAGCTCGGTGCTGTCTCAGAATGTGACCCTCAGACTTGTGGGATCCACATCCCCACCTACACAGTGGGGAGGGGTGTGGCCATCAGCGAGGTTCCTTCTACCACTTCCTGTCTTCTGTTGAATCTGGAGCCAAGGGGTGGGGCCTGGACACACCTTCCCTCTGCCTGGGCAGTTCCTGGTCTTGAAATGCTGGTGCTTCTCACTTTCCATCCCAAGCCCTCCCCTGGCTCTCACCAGGTGATCTCATTCACTAGTGAGGCTTTGCTCCCCCATCCTCACACAAATGACAGATGGCATCCTTACATCACTGATGTCCATTTCCCCTGCTCAACCGGAAGCCCCAGAAAGGCAGCAACTGTGTCCATTTTTGCTCTGGTGCCAGGCGAGATGACACCCAAGATACCTGTGCTAAATGTAGGTCTAATGACTCCTGCCTGAAGGCCACAGCCAGGGTGACACTGGCCTCTGGGCTGGCCAGGGTATGAACAGGGGTGAGCCTGCCATGAACCCACGCTAGCCCAGCCTCAGTGGCCCCAGGACTTGGTCCCAGTGGCCCCAGATATGAGAAAGCAGTTGCCACCCAGGACCAGACACCCACCTTTTCACCCTTTGGTCCAGGAGGTCCGAGGGGTCCCATGATGCCTTTGTGTCCCTGCAAGAGGTAAGACGGCAGGAGGTGAGAGCACGGGGGAGGGAGGAGTCGGGAGAAGCAGAGGATGAAGGACAAGAACTCAAAGATGGAGACACTCTGGGCTGTGCGATCAGGTCCTGGCTCTGTCCCAACTCACTGTGTGCCTCTGAGCAGGCTCTGTGCCTCTCTGAGCAATGGCCACCTGGACATGCCATGTTGGCCCCAGACACTCCTCTGAGGGGTGTTTGCTTGAGTGGCTGAAGCCTCTGCTCAGGCGTCTTGGAGCAGACCTGGGTGCAGTTCTCAGCAGAGCCCCTAGGTGTGTCCTCCTGGGCAGAGGCAGGAGGCAAATGCTTGCCTCAGCAGGCTTTCCCAGGCCGGGGTGAGGCCTGAAGGTACAGACTCCCACCTTGGGCTCCCAGCACCCACTCTCCAGCTCCCCTCTCCTTTGCCCTCTGCCTCTCCTCCTCTCCTTGCTGCTTTTCTTTCAGACACTGGATCCCACCATCAAGCTTCAGAAGCCATCGGGCCTTGCACACACATTCTTTTGGCTCCCCGAGCCTCAGTTTCCCTTTCTGAGCAAGCCGCATGCCTCTCTGAGGCCTCACCTCCCAGATGTCTAACATGTGTTTGGTTTGGCCGCCTCTAAGGGGTGGGGGGGTTGCCAAATTAGGATGCAAAAATGGGCTCCGACCCACCACTTCCACAGAGAGCAGTTGCAAAGTTCAGACACGAGGTGTGTGCAGCACCCACCACGGGGAAGAAGGACTGAGTGAGGCCAGGGACTCAGGGGGGCTCTCTGTTCACCCCAGCCCTGTCTGGCCCACTGCTGGTCTGCGGACCCAGGTGTTCCTGGGCACGAGGGAGACTATGAATCTGTGTGGCCCTCGGCTGGGAGGAGGTGGGGGTAGCAGCCGAGGCGGCCTGAGTCCAGGCCTGCGGGGCAGAGTTCCAGAAAGCGGGGAGGTCAGAGCTCCTTACGTCGTAACCAGCCAGTCCCGGCTCTCCTTGGGCCCCCATCCGTCCTGGAGCACCCTGTGAGGGGAGAAGACCCCCGTTGGTACCCAGTGTGACTCTCACAGAAGGAACGCGGACACTGTCTCTCCCACAGGCTCCCGCCCAGTTCAGCCCCGCAGCCTGGCACGTCCGCCCTGCTCAGAACCTGGTCCGGAGACCGAGGTGGAAAGCAAGCGGCTCTCCAGAGCACTCCTCCTCCCCCAGCCATTCCCTCTTCCAGCTCCAGTGGTTTAGAGAGCCAGTTGCTAAATTTTCCCCACTTTTGTGAGCCAATTATTAAATAAAACCATGATGAAAAGTTAAATTATATGAACTTACAGATAAATCAATTATATTAAAAACACAGATGATAAATATCCAAAACTCATCCCTTCCTAATTATTTTACTACATTTTGTTATTATCTATGCTCATGAGGATATTTTTGTTGATTGAATCTGTGTGGCAGAAACACTGTTACCCCTGGGTAGCCAGTATCTGCAGGGGAACAGTTCCAGGACCCCCCGTGGATGTGAAACCCTGGGGATACAGACCGACTCTACCAGCTAATGGAGCTTTCTCACACATCCCCTCCAAGTCTGCATTCAGTGACATCATGCTGGTAGCTGGAAGTCGGCTACCGTGGGAGCATTTACACCACGGAATCTTGCAAATGCCGCGAACAAGCACAACTGTTTATCGGCGCACATCGGCCGCTCAGAGATGCTGTGCCAGCCTTGTCTGCCCCTTCCCTCGGCTCCTCTTGGGGTCTTCCTCCTGCTGCAGTGATCAAACCCTTAAGGGGCCCTTCCTTCAGGGCCGGCCAGCGATGGGCTGGACCACCCTTAGGGTCACCCAGGAATCTTCAGTAGCTTCATCCTGCCGCCCCCGCGTGAATCTATTTCCAATGGGAAAAGTCCTTGTCCAATAGAAATACCCTCAAGGGTCTGGTCCCTTCCCTACACCCTGACAGCAGGACTTGATAATCAGGGGTTATAAAGGGCTTCAGAAGATCCACAGACTCCCTTCAAATGGCAAGAAATTCTGTGCTGTATGTACTTTACAGGGGGAGGGGCGAGAGCTTCTGTAGGTCCACAAAGGGATCCACAATTCCAAAGATCTTTCTGGAGGGCAGACACAAAGTCAGATGGGCAATGCTTTCCTCTCTGCCCTCGGCTCCATGACCCTCACCCCAGCCACCCAGACAGTTCTCACCGTTGGTCCCAGGCTGCCCCGGGACCCTTTAGGGCCTGGGGTGCCAGGGGGTCCGGGGTCTCCAGGGACGCCCATCTCACCCAGCTGTCCTTGGTAGCCCTTGGCACCCTGCAGTGGGGGAGAGACAGGGTATCACCAGGTGTCCGCAGAGGGGAGGGGAGGGCGGGAGCTAGGCGGCAGGGGAATGGCCCGATTCAGGTGGAAGGAGGAGGAGGGGTCCCTACCTTGGCTCCCGTCCGGCCCTTCTCGCCTTGCTTCCCTGGTTTTCCTTCAGGACCCTGAAAGGTAAAGAGGGGAAGAGAGAAAAAGATGAGCAATGAGAGAAAACTGAGGCAGATCCACAGATTTGCAGAGCGCTCACTTCCCAGGCAGACTGCCTGGGCTCAAACTGATTCTGCACTCAATGCCCATGTTTCCTGTGATCCACATCTTTGCCAAGTCGGGGCAGAGGTGGTATTGGCCTCACAGAGCTGACAGCCCTGGGCTTGACAATCTCAAGGTCCTTTGCTCCTCCAGTAATTAAATACAGCATGGCCTCAGTCACGGGCCAGGTACTGTATCTGAACTCTGCATCATGTTTTGGGCGATTCTGGCCACAGGGCTGGGAGGAAGGGACTGTTTATCCCACGTTAGAGCTAAAGAAACAGTCTCGGGGAGACGGAGACCCTGCGGACACAGATCACCCAGCTAGGTAGAACGAAATGCGGATTCTTACTTTCTGGGACACCCCTTTTCCTAAGCCGGTCCTGTCTGGGCAATTGTGAGTCAATGATTACAGGAGCTGGTGGCATCTGCCAGTGGGCTGAGGTGACTGCAATGGCTGATTCCTCATCAGCAGGAGGAGTGAGTCAGGGACAAAGAATGCAGTCCAGGGCCAGGGAGACGGGAGTCCCCCCGGACAGGGCAGCCTGCTGGCCCCCTGTTCCGACAGGCCCAGCTCCAGCTGGGAGCACCCCAGTGGTGTGGGAAACCCTGAGTAAGGGCGAGAGCATCCAGTGGGCTGGGACTGCAGGGCCAGAATGAAGACATTTGCTGGGCTCCATCCATATAGATATATTTCTGGAAAGGCCCCGACGGCTCATAAAATTCTATTTTTAAATCCTCCACTGTTTCCAGGCCACAGAGTGGGAGATTTCTGTTCTGCGGCCTCAATGCCAAAGACACTCAAATACAGGCCTCTCATCACCTCTGCCACCCGACACACACACAGTCTGGCCCCAGCGAACCTCCTTCCAGTCCCAGCGTCTGAGAGCTGGCAGTGACCGCAAAATATGGACAGAAACACTGCAACACCACCACCGACACCATCCCCAGAGCCACGTCACACCCCTGCCTCGGCCACCACCATCACCAGCACATCAGTCCCGCCACCATCATCAGCCCCGCCATCCTCACCACGACCATCATCACTATCACGACCACAACCGCCATTATCGACCCCCCGTCACCATCACCATGACCACCATCCTCTTCACTAACATCAGTACCATCCCGTCCATCATCACACACCAACACCGTCATCACTTCTACCACCAGCATCACCAAGCCCATACCCACAGCCACGCTGACCCCTCCTCACCGCTGCATCACCACCATCCCCATCGTCGTCACACCGCCACGCCCACCACCGTCATCCTCACTGTTGCTATCACCACTATCTTCATCAGTACCATCACCACCCCCCCATCATGACTACATCATCCCACCACCAGCTTCAGTCACATCTTCATCAGTACCATCACCACCCCCCCATCATGACTACATCATCCCACCACCAGCTTCAGTCACGTCTTCATCACTACCATCACCATCCCCCGCATCATGACTACATCGTCACCACCACCAGCTTCAGTCACGTCCTCCTCCATACTCATAAAGATAATTTGCTACATTTCTAGTTCATTTTATAAAGTGCTTTCCTATCCAAAGTTTCATCAGTTCTTTAGATGAAAAATCCGCGGCTCAGAGAGAGGCAGTTCGATGCGCCTAAAGTCACAGTGACAGTGGGTGCTCGAGCCAGAACCTGGCCTTCGGGCTCCGGGTCAGGGCTATTTCTGCCCCACGTGTTTCTGCCCATTCCACAGTCATGATGCTCACAAGTTCACTAAGAAAGAGCTCCCGGAACACTGGAACTCAAAAACAATTTCAGCACACGTTCTTCCAAAGCCTTCATCATACCAAGGGGTGACCCAGAGGGGCAAGAGCAAGTGAAGGCTCACGCAGCAACCGGACCAATGCCTCTCCTGCTACTTTCAGTGTGGCTGAATGTGGGGGCTGAGCAGGATGAGTCAGCAGGGTCCAGGTTTGTGTAGGGCACAGCAGACAGACCAAGGAGAGTGACGTTATTCCTGTGGGCACTAGGAAGGTACGGAGGGACACAGCCAGGTTTGTGCTCTGCAAAGTGCTCCAGTGAAGGAAGGATAGACGCACAAGACCCTTTGGTGGCTGCTGTCCAACGACCTCCCACCCAACCGCCGGAAGGCACGAGTGTATTATTCTGACCCGGGAGCCACAAATGCTAGCACACAGCTGTGCACACTCACCCGGATGCCAGTGATGCCAGGGGGGCCGGGGGGCCCGTCCTCGCCCTTCAGTCCCTCTTGGCCCTTCTCGCCACGTTCACCGTCAGGCCCGGGGTCACCCCTGTCCCCCTGGGGTGGAAAGACATGAGGAAGGAAGACAGAGAAAGAATAAATTAGTCACCAAGTCCATCAGAGACGCCAAACCTCAGGGCTCCATTGGGATGTCCAGAGCCGACCAGACCCTGGATTCCCCTGATGGCTCAGCCAAAAGGGTCAGCCTGGCACAGACAACACATCTGTTGTACATGACATCGTCCAGGGGCCCTGCCTAGGCCAAGGAGTGGGCCAATCAGAGGGAAGAGAAGACCTCGACCACGCCCACCCCGTGCAGTTTACAGGAGAGGGTCAGGCTGGAAGGCTGAGATGCTTTCTCTCCAGCCCTGTAGACACACTGGGAGAACAAGAGCCTTAAAAAGCTTAAGGAAATTTTTATAAAGGAAAAAATTCAGCCGATTCAGTCTCTCGGAACAAACTCTTCCCATGTTTCTGAGTTGCGTTTTCAACCCTTGTTTACACAAAACCATTTACAATAAGTAACAAGTAACAGTTTCGATGGCTACATACCAGGTGCAGAGCGCTAAAACAACTGTCCCAAAGCAGTGAAATTAGCAAATCTAGCTTTAAAGGCTTAATCCAACTGGACTGCATGTTTCCATCTATTGTTTTTTTGAATGTCTTATTCCATTTACTGAGAGTAAGCGCTCCCTTTGCTGTCTGCTCTGCGCAGCTCTCGTTCTCACTGGCTGCAGTACATTTCCTCTGTCGGGTGGGTGGCAGCGAATGCTTACACGGCACTTGTCATTTCAGGCCGTGTTCTAGCAGGCCGGGCTGTGCCACGATGGGGCCCTTGCCCTTGGGCCCCGTGAGCAGAGCAGGTGCAAGGGCTTCAGTACAGGCAGACGTGGGGAGGGGCAGGGCAGCAGGGGCCTGTGGCCGGTCTGCAGGTGGCTGAGCTGTGACTGGACAGAGAAGCCCCCGGGGAAAGGGTATGAAGCCACGGTGGGGAGGAAGGGGTGGGTGGAGGAGCAGGATTGGAGAGGCAGGAGCATCTTTGCCGGGTTTGTTTTCTGGCACCACACTTTACGAGGGACACTGATAGACTGGTGTGGGTCCAGCAGAAAGAGCAGGGTGCACCAGGGCAAGCAGCAGGAACTTGGGAACCGGAACGCTGAGAGCAGTCTGCAGGCTGGTTGCGCCAGGGCCCTGGGCTCTGGGTGTAGGCAGCTGGGGCCCAGGATGGCTGGGGAAGTTTCTAGCTCTGGTCTGAGAGGATGCCCCAATGAGTGGTGGTAGGGGGCGATCCAGAGATGACACAGCTGAGGGAGGCAAGAGCCAAGCTGGGGTGTGGGCCAGTGCAGAACAGATCTGGGCACCAAGAGAGGGTTGAGCAGGTGGGTCTCTGAGGTCCCTTCCCACTGAGATGCTCAGATTCCAAGCCCAGCCTGGCATGGAGACAAGGCTGGCCCTGACAATCCTCCTGTGGATGCTCTTGGCTCCAGGATTCCCCTTCTGGCCTGTTATCCTGGCCACCTGCTCTCCTCGCCCTCAGAGGCAGAGAGCCTGTTCCAGGTGGCTGGGCTGGCTTTCTGGGAGGGGCCCTAGCCTGGGCCCTGCAGGGGCACTGGCTCCAAGACCTACCCAGACCCCCAGAGCCTGGGTTCCCACACACCCAGTGGTGGATCCCATGCAGATAAGGCTCCGGGAGTAAAGGACTAGGGTCCCAGAATCCAGGACATCTGTCAGGGCTCAGAAGAACCTTTACAAGTTGCCCAGCTCAATCCTCGATATTTACAGATGGGGAAAATGAGGCCTAGAGACAGGTAGAGACTTCCTAACGCCACACGTGAGCTCACGGCAGAGCACAGGTAAGACCCTGGGTTCTGGTTCTTCTCACTCCAGGGTTCTCTGCTCAGGGGACAATACCTCCTCCCCCGCTAGTGGATTCAGATCTCAACAGCTGTTGACTTGGGCAAGTTTCCTCATTTGCAAAATAAGCACCAAAGGGTTACTGTGGGGAGTAAAGGAGATAATCCATGTAAATAGCTTAGCATAGCATCTAGTGCCCAAGCGCTGCATAAACGTGAGCTATTAGTAGGAATCCCTGTCATGGTTGCCACCATCAGCAAACTCAAAAGAGATAATCAGCATAAATGATAAAGTGCTGTGCACGTCTGAGAGGCTGTTTTCGCCATGAAGGTGATGCTCGGACAAACGCCGTAAAGGAAATAGATTCTCTCCTGGATTCATGCAAAGCCCAGGAAGACACTGCGTGTGTGCTAAGTTGCTTCAGTCGTGTCTGACTCTTTGCAACCCCGTGGACTGTAGCCCATCAGGCTCCTCTGTCCATGGGATTCTCCAGGCAAGAATACTGGAGTTGGTTGCCATGCCCTCCAGGGGATCTTCCTGACCCAGAGACTGAACAAGGGTCTTCTGCATTGCAGGCAGATTCTTTCCCATATGAGCCGCCAGGGAAGCCCAGACACCACACATCTGCACAACTATTCCAGCCCTACGTAGAATTGGCTTTGGAGGGAGTGGAAGAGGAAGAAGTAGGGCCCAGGAGCCACCACAAGTGAGCAGGAGTGACTGTGAGGTGCCCAAGCCTGGACGACCCCCTCCCACCCCACCTCAGCAAAGATTCCAAGGAGACGTGAGGCGGCTGCCCAGAGGTGAGGGAGGCCCCCACACACCATTCCTTGCTTTCCTCATCTGTCAAATGGAGGCGGTAATGAATCCAGCTCGGAGGGTTGCTGGGAGAGTTAAATAGCTTAATTCATCTAAAGCTCTGAAGGCAGGTGACGCAAGTGTATGAGTGTACAAAGCATTTTAGCCAGAATGTTCATCAGCATCATCGCGATTCATGCAGGCACTTGTCAAAGAGTGTGGGGAGGCCATCAGCTGCTCTGGGTCTCCGGAGCCAGACCCTAGGATGCAGCAGGGTTGGAGGTGAAAGAAGGCAGATGGACGGCAGACAGGGGGCGCTCTCAACCTTGCGAGCAAAAGGCAGGCAGCTGGGGAGCCAGCCGGGGCCTGTCACCTAGGCATCCTGGGGACAGGGCAACGCAGGCCCAGAGAAGGGGGTGTGTATCTGAGGTCATAGGAGAATCAGTGGTGACCGAGGGAATCCTGGGATGTGACACTTGGAAGCCTGGGCTGGGACAGGTCAGCCCTGGGAAAACCCACCTAACAACAGTTTAGGGCTAGGTGAGGGGTGGGGGCTGCAAAGACAGAGAGCGATGCCCACCTGCCCTGGGGTTTGGGGGAGCCCTAGCACCTTCTTAAGGCCACAGCATCTGTGGCTGACACATGAATCTCACCAGCAGGGCTGAGATGGGCCCACATGCTTTGGTGCCAACGAGCCCTGGGTTTGGATTTTGGATTTTCACTCATAGGCATAGACTCTGGATGCACACACCTCAGCCTGAGCCCCAGTCTCTTCACCTTTAGAACAGGGCATGGTGCAGAGAGGTAGCCGACTCTCAGGTCTTGCCTGTGCCACTTACTAGCGTGTGTCCTTGGACAAGTTGCTTAACCTGAGTCTCAGTTTCCTCATCCAAAGACAGGACTTACCCCATAGCACTGATCTAAGTGATACATACAAAGGGCTTAGTGTATTCCCTGATAGTCTGTGCCTATTCCTCCAGAAATAGTGGCTGTGAGTCACGGGTGGTGATTACTCTTCTGATCTTTTAAGATGTCTGGAAGATAATAGATATTAAAGCTTCTGGCCTGGTACCACCTTGAGCCAAGAGAAGCTGCAGTTTTGAGGAGAAAGGCGGCAGTGAGGAGTAGAAGGTGGGGTTAGTCCCCAGTCCGTGAGCAGGGTAGGGAGCGGGCGCCGAGCAGGGCTTACCCCTACACAGCCTGCGCTCCCTAGAAGCTGGAGGACTGATCTCGGAGTTTATGAGAACACAGTGCTTCTGGGGGAATACCTGGGTATTGGATGGGATGGCAGTGGGGCCAGAGGCAGAGGCAGTTCCAGAATATTCCCTCTCCCCCAGACTCTGCACCAGAAGGACACTTACCTTCAGCCCGTCAGGCCCTGCAGGGCCACTGTCACCCTCGAGGCCTGGCTCTCCCTGGAAAGGGTAGTAGGAAAGATGAGGAGACATTATTGGGGAGGGGGTTCCAGTGTGATTTTATTTCCTCCCCCACACTAGAGCAAGACCCCAGCCCTGATCTCCTCTAGTAGTGCCCCAGAATGTCTGGCAACAAATAAGCAGTGGAGCAGACCCCCAAGCCACAGCCTGTTCTGTGTGCAGGCTGGGGTGGGGCAGGGGCTACCCAAGATAGAAAGTACTGGTCCTGTGTCCAGGTGGGCTGGCTGGACTGGGGAGGTAGTGAAGCCTACTGGTTGAACAGGCTTTGATGTCAGACCTCAGTGCCCCCACTGGGCTTCCCATTCATGGTGGTCTGGCCACAAACAACCTTCTTAGCCCCCATGGGTGTCTGTTTCCTCATCTGAAAATGGGCTGATACACTTTCTTTAAGGGTTCCTACGAGAGCCAGTATAAGCATCCCACAGATGTTGGCTGTTAGATATATTCTTCTGGGAATTTGGAGTGAGCCTTCATAAAACACCTTGGTGGAATCCCATTTCTCAGATGAGGAAAGTGAGGCCATTTCTCAGACTTTCTTGCCAGCAAGTTTAGGAATGATACCAAGCCCCTGAATCCCCATCTGACCTTCAGCCAGGTTCCCTGCTCGCCTTTCTGGCTCCAGAGATGCCTCTGGATGTCTCCGGTCTCTAACGGGCTGTCAAACTGTCTGTGTCTCCCTCTGCTTGTTCATAGCTGTTCAGCATCTGAGCTGAAAGGGGCCTCAGAAGTCATCAAATACAGGGATGGTATAGACGGGACAAGGGTATAGATTCCATCCTTGCTGTGTCCATGGCAGGCATCACTAGTCAAACTACTAGCCATTCCTCTTGCGTCCATGGCAGACATCATTAATCGATCTACTAGAATGAGGCTTCATGAGGACAGGGCCTTCTGTTACTCACTGCTGTGAAGTGCCTGGCACACAGTGGGCATCAAGTGAGTGCACGTCATGCTCTTTCCTAGTGACCCCAGATGGAGCCTCAGGATCCTGCTTAACACAGTACTCCAAGAAACTATACTGCTCAATTTTCAAGGCCTTCTTCCCTCGTTTTACATCTTAGCTCAGTTTGTGGAGCCTCTTAACTTTAGGCAGGGAGTAGTAGGAGGCATTGGAAAAAGGCACAAATGAGAAACTGGATTGGGTGCTTGGTGCCTGCACTAACCAAGCCCTCCACACTAACTCTCTCTCACTCCTGGGCCCCACCTTCCCCATCCGTAAGGTGCTAAAGGATGCTTTCTCTGTATACCTCACAGCACCCAGAGTCCACTTTTAGGCAGGGACCTTATAATTCAAGCACAGGACATAGACAGATGGGTGCAGAGATGTCCCAAACCTTCTCAAAGGAAGCCAAGCTCTGTGGGTTTATTTTGGTAAAAGGAAAGATAACCTTCCACGTAACTTTCCATGGAACAGGGTGATAACAGGTGTTTGTCAATAAAAACACTTGGAGGTCAAATAAATTTGGAGATTCTGGATCCCCACAAAAAGAACCCCCAATTTCTTGGTTGCAGTCCTTCTCAGAGCCTTGAAAATGCTCCCGCTAACCTGTAAGAGGGAACACCGAGCATGCAGAATCTCAAACATTTTGACCACAGAATGCTTTTCTCTGCAGAGCACCTCTGCATTGCAGAAATGCTGGCCTGCCAAGAGGCAGGCTGGATGAGGCTGCAGAAATTCGTGGTCTGTTTGTACAGCTGAGGAAACTGAGGCTCAAGGAAGCTGAGTAAAGGCCCTCCCTCCACCAAATACCATGGGGGATAGGGAAGGGGACTTTCCAGGGAGAATCAATTTGCTTTGACTTACCCGCTGCCCAATGAGGCCCTGCTCCCCAGGGATGCCCAGAGGCCCAAGGTCACCCTAGGAGAAGCCAAACACAAGTCCATGGGCAGGAGGATAGGACCAGCCCAGCTCTCACCCCACCTTCTTGTTCTCATCAGTTCTGATGTGGGGGAAGCAGGGGTGGGCCCAAGTCTTCTCCAGGACTAGAGAGAAACTGTGAAATGCCAACCACAGCCCCTGTTCCCAGTAAGCCCTGGGCATGTTCAGGACCACCACTAACACCACCATCACAGCTTAGCTCACACGTACAGCCCTGTTTCAGTGCTTTTTTATTTCACACAGCTAGTTGTCAGAACAGCCCTGCCAGGGAAGGGGTCTGCTTTTACAAATGAGGAGACTGAGCGACTGTTGGTTAAGTAACCAGTCCGAGCTCATGAAGCTACTAAGTGACAGCTTTAGGATCCAAACCCAAGCAGTTAGTTTGGCTCCAGGGAGTATCAAATACAGAGATGGCAACTCTGAGGCTGATCACCTTTACCCACCCCTTGAGAGCCCTGGAGAGAAACCCAAATGAGGAAGAGGCCCTAAATGAATCAGAGTAAATGTCCCTTGTACATGCATGTGTGCTGAGTCACTCAGTCATATCTGCCTCTTTACAATCCCATGGACTACAGCCTGCCAGGCTCCTCTGTCCGTGGGATTCTCCAGGCAGGAATACTGGAGTGGGTTGCCATTTCCTCCTCCAGGGGATCTTTCCAACCCGGGGATCAAACCCGCGTTTCCTGTGTCTACTGGCAGGCGGATTCTTCACCAGTGACTCACCTGGGAAGCCCTAAACGTCCCCCACATCCTCCAAAAGACCCCCAGAAGGGTCTCTCTCATCTGGAGGTTTCCAAGCCACACTCTCTCTCTACCGGTGTCTGCAGGCACAAGGAGGAGGCGGAGCTCTGAGTCCCCAGCCCGGCCCCAACCAGAACTGTCCCATTTCTGTTTTATACATGGGGTAGTTTCTTGCATTATTCCAGCAAAGGATTCTGAAACTAAGTCAAGACTGAAGGTTCCAGGCCTCCAAGTCCTGCACAGGGAGCGGGTCCTCTTCCAACAGCAGAGCGGGGACGGGGTCTCCCCAGAGCCCAGGGATCAATAGGCTCCTGTTTCCCTGCAGGTAATGAGGGGCACTAGCGTTGAAACGCAGATGCTATCTCAGGAGACCAGGAGGTCCGGCCGCCCCGGCATGGGGCAGGTGCCAGAGAAAACACTGCCAGACGGTGGGGGGGCAGCGAAGGGGGCTCCAGGCCGGCTGGGCCATCTGCTGTGGCCATGGCCAAGCCCTACTCCCCAGCCAGGAGCACAGAGAACCCATTATCCAGGGCACAAGAAAGGCTCATTTCTCTTCCACGGAGAGGACGTGGCCGCCAGCTGGGAGTTGGTTTCAGCAAGTTATTTTTCTCTTCTTTCATCCCCTTCTTACCTTCATGCCAGCTTCCCCAGGAAGGCCCAGTTCTCCCAATGCACCTGGTGGTCCCTGCAAAAAAAAAAAAAAAAATGCCATGGGTCCATCCTAGAGCAAGGGCTGGTCCCTGGTTTCCCTGGTTGCCAAGGGAGGAGATAACTGAGGCAGGCTCAGAGAGGGCAAGGGACATGCCCGAGGTCACACACCCCGAGAGACCCAGAGCTGGGAGCAGGCTGCAGCCTTTGGGAGCTTAGAACTGGGACTAGGCGAGGGGGGTGGTGGTTGGGCTCAGACTGCGGAGCCTTGGGGCTACCCAGAGGCTGCTGGAGCCTTCGCCCTCCCCATGAGTGTGGTTGACCACGGTAGGAGCCCTTGGCAAGCGAGGAGAGGAAAATTTCATGATTCACATAACAACAGGGGAGGGAGCCAACAGATGCTACATTCAGGGCTGAGGGATTCCAGTCCTTCTTCTCTCTGCAGCCAGGCCAGGATGACAAGGGTGGGAGAGATCCCCAAGTTATCATCACTAGCATGGCCACAGCCCCTGCATAAACCCTAGGGCTCAGTTTTCTCCCCTGGAGAAGGCAGGGGTGCCTGAGACCACTTTCAAGCTCCTTGCTGCAAGACCTTAGGAGGACTGGTTCAGTAGTCAAACCTCCGTGTCAGGATGAAGTCCCAGCAGGGTCAGGATGGGGGATATTGCCAAAAAGCGTGCCGAAAAAGAGGCACTGCCAACCCCCCATGAGGGTCCTGGCATGCCTACATCCCACCCGCTGCCCCTGGGCTGGGAAGACCAACCCCACCCCCTCTGGCATCATGGTAGATCTACCTTCTCTGCCAGGCCATCTCCCCACCAGTGCCTGCAGGACACGGGACAGGGAGCCCCGAGGAGAAGGGCTGGGAAGGGCTGCTTCCTCCCCAGCAAGACCACGGGGTGAACAAGGGCCTTCGGCACTCACCTTGGGTCCCATCTCTCCGGGAGGGCCAATTGGCCCCTGGGGTCCCTGAGGGCCCTGGAAGATAGACAGACACACAGACAGTCGGGAGAAGCCAGCCTGGGCCCTCTTTGGGGTCCGAGGCTTGGTAGTGCAGTCTGGAGGGACAGGTGAGGGCGAGGACCCTGGAGCCTGGGACTCTGCAGGTCTCACCCCCACCCCCGCCTCACTGAGGACCCTGGTCCTGAGCTCCCTCCTCACCTGCATCCAGCATCACCCCCCGCCCGTCCACCAGCACCCTCTCCTAGGCATCTCTGAAGACTCAGGGCGGCCTCCCCTGCTCAGAAGCCTCCGGCTGGCTCCCGAGCCTCACTCACTCTGTGCCCTCGGCCTGGAACGCAGTTTCGCCCACCCACTGTTCCAAAGGACATCTGCCCGAGCTTCTAGATGTGGGCTGCTTGATCTCCAGTCCTCCCCCTGTCCCTCAGATCGCTCCTCCCAAGCCCCAAGACGGTGCTGTCTTCATCACCATCAGTACAGCCACAGCCTCTTCATGGGGCTCCTCAACACAGCGTATGCTGCTGCTGCTAAGTCGCATCAGTTGTGTCCGACTCTGTGAAAACCCACCCTTCCAGGGAGATCTCCTAAAAGGTCCCCTCTGTTTCCATCCCCTCAACAGCTTCCTGTTGCCTCTGGGACAAAGAACTAACTCCATCCATGGCTCTGGGTGACTGGCCCCTGTGACCGTGTCCCGCCTTCCCCAAGATCCAGCTCTGACCACACCAGCCATGCTGGACTCTGCAGGGCCCCGACAGCGTGTGGGTTTATCTGCACACTGCCCTCTCTCCTTTGCAGACCTGAAGGATGCGGCTCCCTGCACTTTGCGCTGTGCTAAGCACTGGGCCTGGCGTGCTGCACTTCATGGGGTCGCAGAGCCGGACACGACTGAGCGACTGAACTGAACTGAAGCACTCTCTACACGCTTCCTTATTTCATCCTCACCACAGGATGACAAGAGAGGAACCATTATGCCCATCTTACTGGCAAGAAAACTGAGGCTGGAAGGCAAGGCAGGTAGGCCCAATCCAGAGCCCCGAACTTCCCCAGCCAGTGTTCTCTCCCGGACCCGAGGCCTATCCATGGGGGTGGTAGAGCCCCACACTGCCCCTCTCTAACCCCTCTCCTGGTCTCATCACAGGACAACACCCCCCACCCCCACCACCCAGCAGGTGAGGACGCAGCTGAGACCAGCTTGCCAGGGGCAAAGATGCAAAGAGCAAGGGAATGGGCACTTACCGGTTCTCCTGGGAGGCCCTTGGCGCCTGGGGGACCGGAAGGACCCCGGAGGCCCTGCAGGGACAAAGCAAGCTGACCTCAGTCCCTCCCTGGCCTTCCCCGCCCTGCCTGGCCCCTGGGTCTCAGTCAAGCTGTCGTATGGAATGAGGGTCCTGCCATGTGACACATGGGAGTGGGCAGCTAGAACCTTCAGGATTTCCACAGCAGGATGAGAAAGGTGGCTAACGGGGCTATTTCCTCCCCGCCAAGTCCCACAGAGAGACTTTCACAAACCGGCGGCGCTACTTACAGGAAAGCCTCGTGTGCCCAAGTGCCCTCGCTCGCCAGCCACGCCCTGGAAGCACACGCGGGCTGTTAGGAGCACTTATCACAGAACAGGGAGCAGGGAGAGGGGCTGGCAGCTTCGGCCTCACATACCTGCTGCCCGGGCTGGCCCAGTCTGCCCTGTGGTCCTGGCGGGCCCTGCAGGAAGCCAAGCATGAGGGGCGCAGTGGGTGCTGGGGAGGACTCTTCCCTGAGAAGGGACTCTTGCTTCCATGGGAGATAGGAGCCCCGGGGGTCACCACATACACCCCCCCTCCCCAGTGTGCAGGCGGGCAAACTAGGGGGAGTGGATGGCTATTGGCCAGGAGCTGTGGGTCGAGAACAACGGACCCCTGCATCCCGATGAGGGCGGAAGCCGTCTCAGCAATCAGGGATCCTGGAAGGGCTTGGGGAGTCAGGGGCCAGGCCTGATTCCGCCTCCCTCTCTCTCATTCTTGTCTCCTCTGTCTCTCTCACTCATGTGCTCTCTGTCTCTCTCAGTCTAATAGCTCATTCTCCCTTCCTTGTCCCCACGCTGGGGGCATGCCAACCCCAGGAAGTGTGGCCAGATGAGCTCTCAGGAGCATGCCCTGCAGCCTCTCAGGGACGCCCTGCTGTCCCCGAGGGGCCTGTTACAGAGGAGGCGGCGAGTCTGGATTCCTGACCCACCACCCTGGGTCAGGAGACGAGAGGAAGGGGGTGGGGGTCAGTACCTTCAGGCCCTTGGACCCCTGCTCCCCAGCTGGTCCGTCTGGTCCTCGGGGTCCCTGGAATAGGAAAAAGGGGCTGGCACAGTGGACAGCAGGGGTCTCCCTTGGGCTGGGAACCAGGAGGCGGGGCTGCCCAGAGCCTTGCGTTCTTCCCTGCACAAGCGGGGGTTCCCTCTGCCTCCCTGCCTCCCACACACTCCCCACCCGCAGGTGGGTCAGCCAGAGCAATGTGTCTGCTAACACGGCTCTGCAGAGGCCTTGGCGTAGGTGGATGCAGTCAGAGGCCCTACCGTTCTGGAGTGGGCCTGGTGGTAAATTGAAACCCTGTTTAAAGAAACCTTGGAGGGGGAGGAGCTGGGGTGGGGGTGGGTGGGGGGGTGGAATCAGCCAGCCAACCCATTTCACAGATTTGGAAACAGAGGGCAGAGCCAAGAGACATGTGGCCACGGCCCGGCAGTCAGGTCTTCAGACTCCGTCCCCTGCTCTTCCCAGAGCACACGTGGGGTTGAAGCAGCCTGTGGACCACGGTCCTCAGGGGAACCTGACAGAGGACACCTGGGGAAGGGTCTCCACATGGTCAGAGCTATGGAGCTGCCCCTTCTCCAGCCAGATGAGCAGCTACTCTGGCCCAGCTCACGTGAGGAGGGGCAGGCACAGGGCAGCTGTGGCTGGAGCCTTGGGCTCAAATCTGACCCTTGAGACAGGATGTCCGGTCTCTTGAGAACTGGGAGGCCCCTGGGGCAGGCAGACTCTCTCCCTCCCCCTCACTGCACAGATGGGAACACTGAGGCCCTGCAAGGGAGGGAATTTGTTTAAGGTCCCTTAGCATATAAGCAGCTGGTACTCCCTGCAGGGTTCTACGGGCCTCCCATAGGAACACAGATGAGGGTGCCCTGGGGTCCCCCATGGAGAACAGTGTAGTGTTCGTTCTATAGGGGCCAGAAAGGCTGTGTTGGGTGTTGGGAAGACAAGGAGGAGGAGGCTGTGAAGGAGGCTGGCCCACCCTAGTCTGGGAGTGTGGAGACCAGCCACAAAAGGGGCCAGGGAGGCATCTCAGGGGAGGGGGTATGAGGGAAGAGAAAAGTGAGAAATCATTTAAATACTGGACAAGGATATTTTCAGTTAATAATGGAACCATAAAAAGTTATCATTTCTCTTATCAGCTACCTGGGACTCCCCATGTTTCAACTCCACGTCGCAGCCTTAAACAGTGCTCACGGATGAACTCAACCTGGGCCAGGAGACCACGCGGCTGCGAGTCTTTGCTCCTGGTGTCTCAGGCCTCCGCCCAGAACTCCCAGGGGTCCGGCACCAGGCACAGTGCTGCTTAGGAAATGCTGTGTCTAGGGGAAAGTGACAGCTCCTGGCTGAGCCTCAGTTATACCATCTCTGAAATGGGAATAAGAAATCGCTCCCTCAAGGCAGGAAGTAATGCACATGGGCAGCTCGGCACCTGGCATACAGTTAAGTTCTCAGAAGATCTGATTTTGCCAAAGGGGGCTGCAGGCTCCCGAGGGGCAGGGGCGCAAAGCAACGGCTGGCCTGGGCAATCTGGATTCAGGGCCCTGCTTAGTATAGGCAGCTTATATCAGGCTGAGAATGTTCATGGGTTCAAGATGAGGTTTGATTAGAGGATGTGGGTGCAAGTCCTGGTGTTGCTGCTGGCTTGCTGTGTGACCCCAGGGAAGCCCCTTCCTTTCTCTGGGCCTCAGTCTCAGGTAGATATTGTCAGACTACCTGTTGGACTTAACACCCCTGATTCATACAGGACTTGGTAGAGATGGAGATAAATGGAGATGCAGGGCACCCCAGGTCCTGAGACTTGGGACAGAGGCTGAGCTGATGGCAGGCCTCTGTGTCCTCCAGAAACGGCTGCTGAGCCCCGACCTCTGTTTCTACCTGAGCATAAACCTTCCTGGAAAGGGACAGCTCTAGGAACAGAGCGGAGGCCCAGAGGTGTTGATGGCTTGGCCTGAATCACACAGCACCCTCTTTACTTGGGGAATCAAAGTCTCTCTGCAAGAAAGCTATGAGATCTATAACAATAATAATAGCATCAACAGCAGCAGCAATCATCGTGAAAGCTATTTTCCTCATTTGACATATAAGGAAATAGCCTGTGGCAGCCCTGATAGTAGGTGGAGGAACCAGCCTGTGACTCTAAGTCAGCTAGATGCCCACTTTTTTCCACCACTACTTGTCTCTATTTTAATCAGTGAGGGAGTGAGTTCCCCATCACAAGGGCTTATGCAAGTCAGGGCCAAGGCACGGTGTCCCAGGACACAATATCTAAAATTCCTCTTACCTGGGAGACACTGCTATCCTCTGGGAAGACCTGGGGTTTGCTGGGGGAAATAGGACCAAGCTTTCTTGTCTGGGGAGAGGAAAAAGTAGAGAGGCCCCAGCCACCCGCCTCCCCAGTTCTCCTGTGCAGGGAGAGGCGAGCCTAACCCTGCTCTGGGCCTCTCTGCAGCTCATTCTATGTCCTGCGGGTGCCCCAAACCTGCCCCTTCCTTCTCCATGGCAACACTGAACACGGGAGGCAGGTCCGGGTTTCAGAGCCACAAATCGCTTCCTGTGTAGCCACTCCCCAGGAACAGGTTCGCAGTCACAGCTGCGGCTGCCTCCCAGCCAGGCTGGGCTTCTAGCTTGGCGGGTAGGAGCCCCAGAGGACAGAAAATCTGGCCAATCACAGTTGTTGTGAATAAGGGATGAAAAGGGAGTGAACGTGTGCCCGGCACTCGCTATGCACCGCTGCCCTTCCAGGTGCTCACCATGGGCGGTGCTGGCAGAGGAAGCGTCTCCCCACGGCCATCCAAAGAGGTTGGTTCTGCTGCTGACCCCTTTTATAGAGGAAAAGCTGGGGCTTCAGGGAGGGTAAGTCAGCTGCCCAAGGTCAGAGGGGAGGAGGAGCTGGGATTCAAAGCCAGATCTGCTGAGCTCTCAGCCCCACTCACACGAGCAGAGCTCAGTGCAGGCTCTTGGGTCGCAGAATCCTCATGACTCTGTCAAAGTGGTTTTGGAGAGAGATAGCAGAGTCTCCCAAGTAAGAGGACTTTTAGACATTGTCTTCTGCAATATCCTGCCCCAGGCTCTCACCTGATACTCCCTGAGACAGGGAGTTCATTCCCACACTGGTAAACAGTGACCGGTTAGTAGTGGGAAAAAATTGGGCATTTGGCTGTTGAGTTCAAATTCTGGCTCCTTACAACTTCCACCTAATGTCAGGCACTGAGCCTTACAGAGAAACTGGTGTGAGGGACTTCACTGGTAGGGAAAGACCCCGAGGTCCCAAGCAGGGGGCCCAGGTTTGATCCCTGGTTGGGGAACTAGATCCTACATGCCACAGCTAAAGACAATGCATGCCTCAAAAAAAGATCTGCATCTGGCGAAGAATGCTACACTAAGACCCGGTGCAGCCAAATAAATGCGGGGTGGGGGAAGAAGCTGGCCTGAAGTCCCCGAGCTGGTCACTGGAAAGCCTGAGATGTGCCCCTATGTGACCCACGGACCCAGACCCTGATCAGCAGCTCTACCAAGAAGAGCTCAGGATCTGAGGCCCCATCCTGGCCCTGGACTTGACCTCTGTGCTCATTCTTCCCCAGGCAGGGGGGTAGGGGACTCAGGGGTTAGGGGAGACAGGTGGTGGGTAGCGGGGCCCATCCTGCACGCGGGCAGAGAACAGGCAGGGCCTTGCAGGCATCGAAGCTCATTTCCCAGAGCGTATTTGGGGAAACTGAGGCCCAGAGGGCACAAGGGCTTGCCAGGGTCACAGGGGAAGCCAGGAGCTACACGGGGAGATGGCCCAGATTTGAGCTCTTTAACTGGCTCAGCGGGCACCTCTCCAGTCCCCGCCCACCCTCAGGGACCACGTCATCTACGAAGTGGCCAAAGGTGGCCTGTCAGGCAGGGGACCCAGGGCACAGGGTCCGACAGGTTTTGCATCTCCACCAAACCCAGCCAGGGGAGGGGGCTTGTGTTCCTGAAGTTCCCCTTCCAGCCCTGAAGATTCTGTGGTCTGGAACCTGAGTATTATCAAGGAGGAGATACCTTCTTCAAGCCACCACTGGGAAAGATGGTCAGACGGCTGCAGGAAGCTCTGTGACTTGACGGGGGCCTGAGCCTGTGCATCCGGCAGGTTGTGGGGGGCAGGGCAGCTCCCCCTCCTGCTAACCTGGCATCCTGGGGCAGGAGAGGATGTGCAGAGGGCCAGGGTGGAACCCGGCTGCCAACGGGCCTCAGCCACTGGCAGAGACCAGGACATGGCACAAGGAGAGGCCCTGCCGGGTCCAAGGAATGCCTCTAAATCTCACCTCTCGCAGGCCGACTGCTCAGACCATCTGGTTCAGGGGAAATTGTTCAACTACTTGAAATTCAGCCAGGAAGAGAAGAGCCGTCTCAGATCCCCTGAATAAGCCTGAATACAGGCCAGGCCGCCTGCTCCACCCGTGCCATCCTGTTTCCTTTTCACAGAGCTGCTGTCCTGGCACCTGAACATCCACTGGGGGCAGGAAACCGCCCCATCAGCCCTCCCTGCCTCCAAAAAAGTCAGAATCCCTGGGTTCAAAACACAGTCTTGCCACTTTCTAGCTGTGCAACCTAAGGCAAGTCACTCAACCTCTCTGAGCCTTACTTTCCTTTTCTGTACGATGAGAATTAAGACTAGCACCTATTCTTAATTATAGGGTCATGTTGATGATTAACTGAGTCAAGGCATGTGATAGATAGTGTTCAGCACAGAGTAAGTATTAGTGATCACCTCTGGCTACCATGTTCAGGCCAGCCCTGTGTAAAACCTCCTGTGGCTCCCCACTACCCTTGAAGCATTGCCCACAGGTCTAGCTGTGGTGTCTGAGGCCCACTTGGTTTGATAGCTTCTAATTCTTGGTTTCACTCCTCTCCCTGGCTCCTCTATTGAATGGGGATTCCTAAACATGCCACTCCAGCTCACCCTAGGGCTTCCTCTCTGTCTGGAACCTGGCATCTGTTTAAGCATCTGCCTCTGCTTGACGTGTTCCCGGGTACCCTGGCCAGGTGAGATGCCTCCTCCAGGCTCCCAGGCTGCCATCAATGTGTTCATGACCCTATACTGTCTGTTTGGCCTTGATGGAGCCACAAAGCCACACAGGGGTCCTGAGGGTGCTATTCTCATGATATCTACAGAACCTCTAACAATGGCTGGCCCCTAGGAAGTGCCTAATTGCAGGCAAACGAGTGCATGAACAAACACAGGAACAGACAAAGCATTGGTGCCACAGAGCCCCCCGTGCCTCCTGGATGGCAAGGCCTGGTACTCAGAAGTGGGCTGCGAAAGATGAGTGGGGTTCCCACACTGAGAGTCACACCCAGCAGGAGCCTGGAACCCTGGCTGGTGCTCTGAAAGTCATAGATCTCAGGTCTGGGGTGGGGAGGGAAGGATCAGGAGGGGTCTCTCCAAGCAGGTGGCCCCTGCCAGCATCTGCCCCAGGGGGCTGGGCCCCACTTACCCGGCGTCCCTTTGCTCCCCTCATGCCCGGTGGGCCTCGAGATCCTGGAGGACCCTGTGGGAGGAGAAAGAGTCTGCAGAAGCCCCCTTTTCGGAAGCAAGTATAACACGGAAGAATCTGCCTGCAGTGCAAGAGACTTGGGGTCGGGAAGATTCCCCTGGAGAAGGGAATGGCAACCTACTCTAGTATTCTTGCCTAGAGAATCCCATGGACAGAGGAACCTGGCGGGCTACAGTCCATGGGGTCACAAAGAGTCGGACACAACTCAGCAACTGACACTGGGGGATAACACGGAAGGCCAGGCTTGCAACCTCAGACCGGCACTGCTCGGGGGCGGCCCCTCCCGAGCCCAGCAACTCCAGAAAGAAGCCCTAAGCACTTAGCCCAGTGGGAAGGAAGGTCTGTCGCGCCCCGCCCCCCACCCCCCAGAGAATCAGTCAAGGAGCTGCCACCTTGAGCAGGAGTCAGTGCCTGGGAATCCAGTAGCTGGGAGAAGGCATCCTGAATGGATGAGCCACTTCCTTCTTTATCTCAAAATCAACAACCAGAAGCTAGGAAGACATTCCTGACCAAAGCCTCCTCCAACGCCCACTTCACTCTTTCTCCCTCCATCAGTCAGAAGAATACGGGGGTCCCACGTCCTGTTTCCTACCCTGACCTCAAATATGACCTGAAAGCATCCAGAAGGCTCTGAAGAGGGCAGAGAGAGCCAGAGGGCAAGGGGCAAGAGGCGGCAGAGCCAGACCAGGGCCCTGCGGGGAGGGAGGGTGAACGGGAAGCAGGCATGGAGTGGGGAGGGGAGGAGGGGAGAGGCTGAGCAGAGGAGAGGCGGGTGGGGGAGGCATAAAGGAAGGAGCAGGGTCTGGCCCAGGGAGGAGGCCCGGGTTATCTCGGCTTGATGAAGGGATGACACGAAGAGACAGGGAGGGAGGAAAAGAAAACACAGAGCTGGACTTGTTCCTGGAATTCCCAGCACCTGGCCCAGAACAGGCTGATGACAAGGATTTTGGGAAGGATTGGAGAAGACAGGATAGGAAGGGAGGGATGGAGGGTGAAGAGAGGAAGCAGGCCACCTCGCTGCCTGGTTCCTCCCTGCCCCCAGCGCCTCCGAGGTTCCAGGCCCAGCTACACATGTCAGGCTGTCAGGCTGCCTCTTCACCCCAGGCAGGCCAAGGACCCCTCCAACAGCTGCAAGAGCCTCCCAGCTCAAGCGGCGATTCTCAGACTGGGCGTGCTCCCTTTCCAAGAAGAGGTGGCCTCATCCCCCACACTGAATACCAGGGAGAGGCCCAGCTCAGTCTGGGGCCTCAGGAAAAACTCTTCTTTCTGCTCTCTTTCCCAGGCCTTGAGGGGTGCAGACCCTCCAACTGCTAAAGAGCCAAGGTGAGGGCTGGATGCCAACCAGACCCCTTGTCAGCAGAGCAAGCAGGGTGTGGACCCGGGCTTGGCCCCATACAATGAGGGACTGGACTTCCGGATGATGAAGAACATGAAGACTGGGTGAGAACCACGGACCATTTTATGGAGGGATCGCAGACTGCAGAAGGCATGCAATTGCGTCACTGGGAAATTTCAGGAGCCAAGTCTTAACTCAGAGGCAGTAGGGTGCTTAAAAGAGCAGACTGTTCCACCAGAGAACTAGGTTCAAATCCCGACTCTGCCACTTACTAATTTTGTGACCTTTTGCAAGTGGCTTACACTCTCTGGGCCTCAGTTTCATCATCTATAAAATGGGTATAAGAGAGTTTTTGCCTTCTATAGTTGCTAGGAAGATGAAATGACTTGGAGGTCTTCAGTTAAGGGTTGCTGTCAGCTCTCTCAAAGAGGGAAGAGGTCAGAAACTGAGGGACCCAGGGCCTGACTGGTCCCTCTCCAAATAATGGAGGCAGTAACCCTGGCTGACCTCAGTGGACTGTAAGAGAACATGGATGTTACAGAGCTTGGAAAAGTGAAAAGTGCCAATCAGCTATGAACAGTATTATCAGAAATGTCAGTTTCACAGTCTTACTGATAATAGTAGAAATTATCATATCTAACAAACAGAGGTAGTACTTACTATTGTACCTGACTTTCCTGGTGGCTCAGACGATAAAGCATCTGCCTACAATGCGGGAGACCCAGGTTTGAACCCTGGGTCGGGAAGATCCCTTGGAGAAGGAAATGGCAACCCACTCCAGTAGTCTTGCCTGGAAAATCCCATGGACGGAGAAGCGTGGTAGGCTACAGTCCATGGGGTTGCAAAGAGTCGGACACGACTGAGCCATTTCACTTACTATTGTTCCCATTCATTAAGCACTTGCTATATTCAGGTAGTTTGCTAAACATTACGCCACGTGTGGTATCATTTATGTCTCACCACAGTCTCATCATGAATGTGGTATTATGCCGACTCACAGGTGGGGAAACTGAGGCTCAGAGATGCTATAAATGTTGCCAACAATCACACAGCTAACAAAGAGGGAGCCAGGATTTGACTCAAAGTGTCTAATTCTAAAGCTTTCTGCACCTCCATGCCATCATGGTTCCCCAGTGGCACTAGGGACAGCTGGCTGTCCAAAGAGACCCAAGTGTCCAGCCCCATACTGTAACAGAGGAAGGTCAGTGGCAACCTTGGGATCTGAAGGCAGCAACTCACTGTCTGATCTCACTAAGTCAGAGCCAACCCATTGAACAGATGGAAGCACTGAAGAAATGGGATGGCGGAGGGGCCAGAGAGCCATGGAGGCGGGAAATGCAGAGGAGGCCTGCTGCTTCTTTCTATGCATTGGCCTGAAGGCCCTGCTGTTTTCTCATCTCCTTCTGGCCTTCCTTTTTGCCCCATCAATTCTTTTCAGACTTTCCTGCTCCCGTTGGACAGATGGGCAGACTGAGGCTCAGGGAGGTCCAGACCCAGGGACACAGCTGGGATTTGATGATAGAGCCCCAGCATCCTGTTCTCTGACTTTGGCCCTGCCCTGAGCACCTCCCACACTCCCGAACTCCAAGCACACCATCTCCAGGAGCATCTGCTGGGGCCTGGTCCTCGGGTCCTCTGAGTACTGGGAAGGAAGGTGGGCCAGCAGCCTTTGGGCTGGATGGGCTAGGACCCTCAGATGAATGCCTCAGTCTGCCAACCAGTCTCTCCAGCCCCAGGCCAGATGTAACTTTTTCCCTCCTTCTCACAAACAGGTGGAAACCATGCCATCAAGAGCGCAGAGCGCTGGCTTTTGATCCCAGCTCCGCACTGTGAGCTTTCCCCCTCATCAAAATTGTGGAGACTTTCCTGGTGGTCCAGTGGCTGCCAGTGCAGGGGGCCTGGGTTCAATCCCTGGTCAGGAAGCTAGATCCCACATGCCGCAACCAAGAGTGTGCAGGCTGCAACTAAAGATCCCACAGGCTACAACTAAGACTTGGCAGGGCCAAATTAAAAAAAAAAAGAAGCTATAGCGGACTGGCAGGGCCACCTGCTGCCTGGAACCTCGATCTCTGGATGATGCTTAGTATCCAGGCTTCCTGCCCCTGGGCTAGCGCTCTGTATTCCTCCTCAGCACCCAGCACTGCCTCTCCCACCCCTCCCTGCCTTGGGATCCTCAAGAACATCCCTGATACTTCAGTCATCACGAGAAGCCCAGAACCCCTGCATCCTTGGACCCTCCGCCCACTTGTCCCAGCATTTCCCATCTTCTCCCCTGCTTTCTCCAAAGCAATGGTCACTTATCTACCGCCTTCTCTTTCCCCACGCCACAAGAGGAGCTCCTAAAGGGGAAGGACAGCTTTCTGCCCTGTTGATGGCACTTCCTGGAATGGACATGTGACACGGTACTTCCCGAGTGAATGAAGAGAGCAACAGCAGTGCTAATGCCCACGATACTCCCTTGCAATGACTGTCCCTACGTAATGAACATTAGCTGCCTGGTTTCATTTCACCTACGTGCTCGCACTATCATGACCAAGATTATTTTATCTATTTTTTCAGATAAGCACAGTTCAGGCACACAGAAGTTGAACGATCTGCTCTGGCAATATAGCGGGAAGCTGGGATTTGACCCAGGTCTGCCTGGTGTTGAGACCTAGACTCCACCATGATGCAACAGTTAAGTCTGAGCTCAGCGAACACGAAGGCTTTGCTTACCGGAGGTCCAGGCTCTCCCGGGTTTCCCACCACACCTGGGATTCCAGGATGGCCCTACCAAGAAAGAGATGAACAAGGAGGAATCAGTTCTGGAAGCTTCCTCTTCCATTTGCAATCCTGCCTCGGCCAGCTCAGACCCAGCCCAGGGCTATGCGGGCAGCAGCCAGGCCCCAGGAGGAAGGAGCTGGTCATTGTGAAGGCCTGGGGTTCTCAGAGGCAGGCAGACGACAGCAGAGCTGTCACCGTGGCTGGGACAGGAGAGGGCAAGGGGATGCAGACTGCTCCTTACCATCGACCCCTTGGGTCCGGGCGCGCCTGGGGGTCCCATCATGCCCCGGTCACCCTGTGATGGAGACAGCAATTCAGGGAGGTCACGGCAGTGGGCGGCTCTGTGGGGACAGGTGCAGAGTGCCCTCCGGGGACTAGAGAGGGACAAAGCCTTGTCCAAGATCTGTGGCCACATCACCCAGAGTCATCAGAAGCGAAGACGCCCAGCAAAGTGTGGCCATGGGCACTTAATGTGGTTCGAATCCCAGCTCTGCCACTTCCCATCTGGGTGACCTTGAGCAAGTCACCTCCCCCACTGGAGCCTTGGTTATCTGGTCTGTAAAACACACCTGCTGGCATTCATAAGGCAACTTAAAGCACTGGGATGCTTTTTTAAAAGGTAAATCTCTGCCTCCCCCTGTTGCCTGCCCGCGTGCAGTGTCAGTTTACAGCCGTGAGCAGCCCAGACCACAGGGATAACTCTCCCAGACATCTGGCTGCACTTGGGGTACTGGCCAGAGGGCAGGGTCGAAGCCCCAGGAAGTGCTGGAACAAGTGACAATGGTTCTTTGAGGGTCTGGAAGGCCAGGGCAAGGAGGAAAGGCCAGGGAGAGAGGTCTGAAACCCCCAGGGCGACTGGCCCCTTCACCTTTCCAACGTTTCAAAGCACAAGCGCTATCGCTTAGACATTCCCTCCAACGTGACTTACCTTTTCTCCCATGATTCCTGGCTCTCCGACCAGACCAACGAATCCCAGAAGTCCCTGGAAGAAACATGTACAAAAGCAAGAGAAAGAAGGAAGCAACGTGAATTCAGGGATGGACTGAGTTTCAAAGACACCTGGCCCAAGTCTCTCTTGCACTGGGGCCGTCTCCCCGTGTCTCCCGCCCCATGCCCGGTGACCCAGCTGGCGTGGGGCTGCCACCAAGGAGAGAAAGCTGTCTCTCTGGGCACCGTCCTGACTTCCTTCACTCCACCAGATGGTTCTGATTTCGGAGCCAAGCGGTGGGGCCGCTGCCAGCATCCCTGGGAGCACCACACATTCTTTCCCCGCCAGAAGCTGGGAGGCGGCCACGTGTGGGGAGGGGATGGGATGGGGGAGTCGGCGGGGGAGCAGGGGCAAGGTCCTTAAGTGGTGCTGGGAAAAGCGGTGCTTGTGAGAAATCTGTCCCCATCTTTTGGGGTTCTGGGGTTGTTTCAAAGAGAGAAACAAACCTGTTGGCTGGAATAGAAACACCCTAACAGCCTCTGCCAAAAGCCCTGATTGAAATCTGGGAAGTGGGAGCCCTTTTACTGTCCTGTGAAAGGCTTCCTCTCATTTCTGAAAGGGCACACACACTGTAGTTCCTGTTGCTCTTTTTAACTTCACTGGGTGATAACTGGCCCCTGTGTTCCAAGGCTCTTCTAGGCAGCTGTAGGCTTCGCTCGCTGCCCAGAGCAGGCAACTCACTCACACTCAGCAAGGATGAAGGGCTTAGTTAGAGGAGGGAGTCAGACAATTGTCAGTCCAGACCCTACTCTCTTCAGGAAAATTCCAGCAGATGGAGGTCTAGTGTGGTACAAGGGTTGCAAAAGTTGTTTTCGAAGATCCCAGGTTTGCAGCCAAGAGTTTCTGGGAGAATTAGGGAAGACCGAGGGATGAGTGAATTGGTCCCATAAAATTTGCTCCCTGTCCCCAAACCATATCCAGAAAAAAATGAGACCTTAAAACCTGATCAGAAGCAGATTGGAAATTGTTCACTAGGGCAGTGAAGCTGGCCAGGCAACTAGAGGGAAGAAAAGGCACCAGATTCCCAAGGGTCAGCTCTACAAGGTTCAGAGACAGTCTTAAAGTGTCAGCTCAGACCAGGACTGTGTGTGTCCTGCAACTGCAGCCTAGAATGCAACGCTGGTCTGGGTGGCCCCGAAGCCCATTCACCTGTCACTCCAACGCACGTGGCCATGAGCAGGGCACAGGTCTCCCTGGCACTTTAACCCCATCACCATACGGCCGGGGGCCTGTTTCCCTGGGTTCAGAGTCCCTTCAGGGTTGAAGTATGACATGAGAGGGATGAGGTTCAAGGTATGAGATCACAGCTAATAAGTCAGAGAAAATGACCAAGTATTTGTCTTTTGCAACAACCTACTTTAAAAATTACTTAGCTCATGTTCAGGGTGATAGGGGGTCCCCTAGTGACTCAGACAGTAAAGAATCCAATCCGCCTGCAATGCAGGAAACATGGGTTCGATCCCTGGGTCAAGATGATCCCCTGGAGAAGGGAATGGCAACCCATTCCAGTATTCTTGCCTAGAGAATTACATGGACAGAGGAGACTGGTGGACTACAGTCCATGGGGCCGCAAAGAGTCGGACACCTACATTCAAGGTGATAGCAATATTAATAACAACAGCTGTCACTTATGACGGGCTGAGCCCTGTAACTGACACTTTATCTACATCATCACCATTCAGCCTTTAGACTTGTGGACCCTGGGGAAACTGCAGAGCCTCTAAACCTCATGTGCAGAGTGAGAGAACTTACAAGAAATGGTTTACCCTTCCTCCCGGGGTTGTTCTGAGTATTGGTGATAATGCATGGCACATGTAGGCACTCTATAAATGGTACTTCCCTCCCATCCTATTCTAATTTATTTTAAAAGGCCACAGGGTTAAGACAGAGGCCTGAGCTCCCCACAAGGGAGCAGTCAGACGTTTAGAGGACACTGAGTAAAGGGAATAAAAACTACTCTGTTAAAAAGCCCCTGCCTGACTGGCCCAGAGAAACAGAAATTTCATAGCTACTTTAAATTTATGAGTTGTTGGGTCCTGAAAGGCAGGCAGGTCATAAACTTCAAATAAGAAGCCCACCCCTGCCCCCCCACCAAATCCTAATGAATAAGGGCCATACAGCAAGTGCCCCATTCCCTACCCCCACCCCAGGACAGGCCCCCCTCCCCACTGGGAGCACTGTTCCAGAACATCCTGGCACCCTGTCCCACGGATGGAGCTGAGGCTGGTCCAGGGAAGCCTGCCCCCGAGGCCCAGGGCTTCCACCTGGCGGGTCTGGTGGAGCAGCAGCCCCGACAGCTGTGGGCACAGCTGGCTCCTCTTGGCTGGCATGGGGCAGGGGGTGGTATTGTCACCTACAGCAGACACTGCATGGGTGGGATCCGAGTCCCCTGGGTTGGGGAGCAAGCTGGCCTGTCCTCACACAGCCTACAGATAAAGGCCTGTTGTTGACTGTGGGAGCTTTTCTCCCTCCCTCCCTGCTCTCATGACCTTCTGCTGGGTGCTGGGGGAAGCAACTGGGAACCAGACAGTCATGGATGCTCTGCTGGACTAGACATCTCAGGCTTAGGTGTTGAGATGCCTGGCTTCACCCTGGACAGAGCTTCTTAAAGGTAAGACCCATGATTTGTAAATATCTTTGTGCGCCCAGCACCTAGGACAGGGCCCAGCAGGCTGGCTGCACTCTGTTAAAAAAACCCACAAGGACTCAGGAGGTCAAGGGTTTTTAGTGTCTTCGGGGCAGGTCATGGGAACCCAGCAGGCCTGAGTGTCAACCTGGGCTCTGAGAGCGATGGCACTCCCTGGGAGATCACGGTCTAAGCACTTAACTTCTCAGAGCCTTGGTTTCCTCATTTGCAAAATGGGGATAGTAGTACATACTGCCATAGGATTGCCAGGGAACTGCTGGGATGGTATGGAAAGCGTTTGGCACACAGCCTGGTTCCTAACAGGGGCCTGATAAATGTAGCAGATACTGTGACTGTAAGGAGGTCTTTCTACTCTTCCCAGGGATCCTCGACTCTGCCATGAACGGGAAAGGCCTGCTCCTTCCCACACGGGGAAGGGGCTGAGGAACAGCAGGCTCAGCTCCAGCCCTGCTTCACAACTCAGAAAGGTCTCTGTCTTCCCTGCTCAGCTGACTGGGCAGCTAGCTGAGGTCTCTACTGAACGAGTGTGCCTGTGGTCGCCTCAGGCCAGGTTCCCACACCTCCTGCCCATTCCTTTGCTTGGTCATCTAAGTTAAACCTGTGTGTGTGTGTGTGTGTGTGTTCTTGCTTAGTCACTCAGTCACATCCGACTCTTTGTGACCCTTTGGACTGTAGCCCTCCAGGCTCCTCTGTCCATGGGATTCTCTAAAAATACTGGAGTGGGTTGTCATTTCCTCCTCCAGGGGATCTTTACTACCCAGAGACTGAACCCTCTCCTCCTGTATCTCCTGTATTGCAGGCGGATTCTTTATCCACTGAGCCATTCCTCTCCCTAAATCCCACACTTGTTAGTGTGATTGAGGAGGATCCAGGGGTTCTCAATCTGGGGTCCCTGTAAGGCTCCATGGATGCATTTCAGGGGTCCGTGAACTTGAGGGAAAAACTACAGCTGTCATTTTCGCCAGCCTCTAGTTGAAGCTGAGCACTCCCCTCAAACATGAGCTTAAGGCATGTAGGCAACATATCTACAGCACTGGTAACAGTCACAGATCTTTACACATCACATTACAGTCACTGCTGCAGAGAGCTCCAAATGTATCGGTGAGGCCGGTCACCACTTCAAAATTGAAGTCATTATCGGACCTGCCATTAGATCTCGTTATTCAAGGCAAGAATAAAGAAGCAAATCTTTGAGGAGATCACAATTTAACATAATCTCACGTTTGTATTTCAATATAATTCATTTCCTTCGTAGTCTTTTGTTTTGTATTTTGTCATTTAAAGAAGTTCTCTATTCTGAGATGGCTAGATAGCATCACCGACTCAATGGACATGAATTTGATCAAACCCCGGTAGACAAGAAAGGACAGGGGAGCCTGGCATGCTGCAGTCCACGCAGTCGCAAAGAGTCGAACACAACTTAGTGACTGAACAACAAATTCTGAGAAGGGGTCTATGATCTTCTCCAGCCTGCCAAAAGGGTCTAAGGAACAAAATAAAAGGTTAGAACTCCAGGATAGAGGGATTTCAGAGGAAGCTTTGTGCTCTACCATCCTAGGATTCCAAGTATCTATTTCCCAAGGGCCCTACCATGAGCATAACTATGAAATTAAATTTGCTGAACGTATTGCCTTTTTTTTCCAATCAGGAAATACATCCAGGCCGCGGCAGCCCTTCCAAACTCCCGGGCTTCCCACAGAATGTGCTCGAATGACACTGGAAAGGTTTCAAAAATCCAGTCCTCCCCTTGCTTTAATTCCTTTCTTCCCCCCAACAGATGTTGTAGGCCTGGTGAGGAAGCTCCTCGTGTGCGTGACTCTCACGGCATTGATGGCGTTTCTTGGGAGAGACAAATTCTTCTGGGTCCCCAGCATCATTCCCCTTCCAGCCCGAGGCAGCCCCTTGCTGGGTTCAGAGGATGGGGTCCTTCTTTAAAGGAGTGGACGAGACTGCTACCTTCCGACCTGAGCTACGAGCCCAGAGCTTATGCTTTCAGGAGGCGCCGGGCTGCAGAGGAGGGACTAAGGCCGGTCATCCACTCATCAGCCTCCAGTGCCAAGGGCCCTGGACCTCAACACTGAAGGTTATGTTTCTCCAACTTCCTTTTCAGTGATCACGTGCAACCTCCTCTCCGCTTCAGACCCTGGCCTGACTTCCAGCATAGCCAGAGCCACTGATGTGAATTTTGTTTTCTTTATAATTTAGGGATGCCTAGACCGAGAGCCCCTGGCACGCGACTCTGCTTCTCTGCTCTTCCAGCCCTCCCGTTACATCGAGCACGGGTGGTGACTGTGAAAGGGCTCTTCCACTTTGCACGTTCTGGGAACAGTCACGTAACGTCTTTTGGGCGAATGCCCCCAGAACATCTGCGGAGTCAGGCTGTGGAACCATGGGGACTGAGATTCGTGGCTTTCTCATGCAGTGACCTCACCTCCCTGAGAGCCAGAGTTTGTCCATGTCAGTGAAGCGGGGAGATGAGCCGTTTAGGGTTAGATAACCCTAACCCGACCACTCCAGCTGGGGTTGGGGATGAATGAGGTCCATGTACGCGCTTCCCACAGCTAAGCCCTCAGTAAAGCGAGCCAGTAGGGTCCAAGACGACGGTGACTCACCTGCTCACCCACAGGCCCCGGCCGTCCAGCATCGCCTGGCTCGCCCTGCAGAGAAACAGAGGAGGGTCACTTGGGAATGGGTGGCTGGAGTCCAGGCCTCCCAGGAGACACCTGGGTCGACTGGCCTTAGGCCCCTCTGGTGGGGAGGAACCAAGAAACTCAACTGCAGTCTGGCCTTGGAAACTCCAAACAAATGGTAGGGACAAGGGACACTGGGACAAAACCTCCTCTGGCCCCAGGGACGATCCTCGTCATCATTCCCTTGGAGTGGCCCTGGGCAGGTTACCTGGCATGGGGTCTATATCTCATCTGGGACCCGCATCAACCCACGGCATTCAGCAGAAGACAGAAACTGAAGCTCACAGAGGTGGAGTGACCTGCCGAGGTCACACAGCGAGCTGGAAGTAGGGCGAGCACTGGAACTTGGGTCTGACTGATGGAGATGCCCTGCTGCACCAGGATGAGCGGGGAGCTGGGGAATCAGGGCGCTGGACTCCCAGAGATCTGCCATCAGCTCACAAGTGACACGGAGTGGTCTCGTCTCTGCTCTGGGCTCAGTGTCCCCACTCATAAATAAGTAAAACCAAACTCATTTGCCTCCAAGCTCTCACATGCGCTGTGTCCTACGTCACCTCCATCATGTCCAACTGTGACCCCGTGGACCGTAGCCCACCAGGCTTCTCTGTCCATGGGATTCTCCAGGCAAGAATACTGGAGTGGGTTGCCGTTTCCTCCTCCAGGGGATATTCCCAAGGATCAGACCCTCGTCTCTCATGACTCCTGGACTGACAGGCGGGTTCTTTCCCACTAGCACCACCTGGGAATCCCCGAGCCCTCACACTAGGTGGCCATTCGAGATCTTGTCTGCTGGCTTTACCCCACGCTGGGGTGACTCCCACTCCTTCTGCAGCCACAGCCGCCCTGGCAAGCAGAACCGTGGGACAGATCTGCCCAGGGCCCTGTCACTGCTCCCACCACAGAAACCCAGCTGGTGTATGAGGGAGAAAGGCCCAGGCCTCAGAGGGCAGGACGTGGGCTCGGACTGGCCAGGAGTTGGGCTCACGAATGGATGGGGTGATCCCGGCTCAAACCTTAGCCTTCCCTCCAGGTCTGCCCCCAGACCTCAGGCTTGAGACCCCCAGAGGAGCCAGACAGACACAGACTCGGGGGCCATTTCTCCTGAGAGGAGGGCACTTGGACGGCCTGGCCCCCACAGTTCCACCCTAACCCTCTGTGTGTTTGCCCAGCTGTCAACTCGGCCCAGCGATCCCTGCCCAGGATGGCCAGGGAAATCCAGCCTTCAAAGGGAGTCCCTGGAAAGGTATTAAGCTGCCCATGTGTTGAGGAACACAATCTCCTACTGGGGCCAGTTCTTTTTCATTTTGATAACTTCAAAAAAAAACTGTTAATAAGTGAAATGCATATTTATGGGAGATGATGGGGAAAATACAGAAGCCCAGAGAGGGAAATGGAAATCTCCGATAATCCCACTACCCAGAGCTAACCCCCGTCCACGCTCCAGGCTTTGCTCTGAGCCTTCAGGGACGCGGTCCAGCCAGCCCCGTCCATGGGCTCCTGCTGCACCATTCCACTGCGTGACCTGCTTCGCACGTGCCCACCATCACCCCTGCCACACACGGACACCTTCCCGTCTGGTCAATCCTCCCAGCACACCGTCTTTGGTGGCTACGCTGTGCCCCATGACTTGAACACTGGTCCCCTGGTGGACACTGAGATTCTGTCCACGTTTTCCTGTTACTCATACACACTTTATGATAAATGCAGACCATCTCCTCCGCTTTTCACAACAGGTCAGGGATTCAGGGGTCATCCTAGGGCCTCATCGGTTGGCTCCCCCTCTCTCTTCTCCTCCCCTGGTGTTCCCTCCTCCCCCTTCCTGCCACGTCACTTCCAGGTCCCCTCACCTTCAAGCCATCCGGGCCAGGTCTTCCAGGAAACCCCTTCCTGCCGGGTTGACCCTGCAACAGGGAGAAGTGAGTGAGAAAAGCCAGGCCCCGAAGTCACCAGGCTGGCAGCTGTCCTTGGGGAGTCAGGGAGAGTGGTCAGCTGTGTGACCTTGGGAAGCCTCTCCCAGGCTGGTTTGTTTGTTAATGGGAATGAAGAAAACTGCTTTCAAGGAGTGAGGAAAAGGAAGGGGCTGGAACAGAAGATAAAGGACACAGGGGCATGGAGAGTTTATGCCAGTGGTTCTCAAACTGTTGCCCCGGGGCCCTCTGGGGGACCCTGAGACCCTTTCACAGGAAATTCACAAGGTCAAAACTATTTTCATAAGAATATTAAGATGTCATTTGCCTGTGTCACTCATTTTCATGAATGCAAGTAGAGTTTTCCAGAGACTACATGGCACGTGGTTTTATCCACAGATGGAGCTCAGAGGCAGACTGGAGAATCCAGCTGACTCCTATTAAGCCAGACATTAAAGAGATCTGCAAAAAATGGTAAAACAATGCCACTCTTTTCATTAGATGATTTTTGCTTTGGAAAATATAGCTTTGGCGGGGGGGGGGGGGGGGCGGGTAAAACTATTATTTTTGTTAACATGAAAAGAGTTGGTCGTTAATCTTGAATGAATTGTTAAAAGCATTTAAAATTTCTTGGTTTTAAGTACTCATGTCGATAGATGTAACCCATGTAAAGAAAAGCATTCAAGATCCTCAGTCATTTCCGAGGATGTCAAAAGGTCCCAAGACCAAAAATACCTACAAACTGCCAATTTATGCAATTGAGACTGAAGGTGGCTGGGCATACACCTTCCTTCTGGAAGGCCACTTGAAGCAGTAGAGAGAAGTCAGATTCAGATTCCGGGGAGGGTATCCTGGCTTCCTGGCTGTGAGATTCTGGGCTAAGTTTTTACCATTTTTTTTTATGGCTGTGACGGGTCTTAGTTGTGGTGTACGGGCTTCGGTGCCCCTTGGCATCTTGGATTTCAGTTCCCTGACCAGGGATGGAACCCGTATCCCCTCCGTAAGAAGGCGGATTCTCAACCACCAGATCACCAGGGAAGTTGCCTGGGCTATGTATGCTCTTTGAGCCTGAGGGCCTTGAATGATATCAAGAAAGGCAGTGCCTCTCTCAAGGGAGAATCAAGGGAATGAGAATGGACTCGGTGCACCCGCACACAGTAGGTGCACAGCAGCTTCTTGCTTCTCATCTCTCTCCTCTGGGGTCTGTCCTCACGCCCACCCTGGCAGGCCCAAGGCTCTCATAGACGACTTCTCTCCAGAACACCACCCAGATGATGCCCGCCTGCACACAGCTGGCTCAGCACCAGCAAATCCCACACCCCCAGGCCAGCAACACTCACCTCCAAGCCAGGGACCCCTGGTGGCCCCATGGGCCCCTCATCTCCCTAGGGTCAGGAGACATGAGAGAGGAGAAAGAGGAGAAAGTTAATTCAGTGGGAGTCTTGGAGAACTTGACCTGTCAGGAGGGCAAGGGGTGGGCACAGGAGAGCCCTCCCTGGCCGAGAAATGGGACACCTGGGCCCCCGGCCTGTTCCCACCCAGGGCAGAGGCCTAGAGGCCAGACCACACGTGGGCTTCTGGGGGAATGGGGCTCCCCCGTCACGTGAATGTGGTCAGTCTGGTTGGCAGTGGTGCTGGTCAGGAAACCCAAACCCGATCATATGCTGTTTGAGCAGAGCCCCAGACTGCAGCTCAAAGATACGGGCTCTGCTCCAGGCTCTGCCGTTTCCTCGGTGGCAGATGTTAGCCGCACCATGCCTCAGTTTCCCCATCTGTAAAATGGTGCGGAGCAGAGAGTATCATCTTAAACGCTGATGAGTACCACTCTGCTTGACCCTCCAAATTGTATGTCATTATTTTATATTGTTAGGTTAATCATGTTCCCATGAGTTAGAGTTAGTCACTCAGTAGTGTCCAACTCTTGGCAACCCCATGGACTGTAGCTCACCAGGCTCCTCTCTCCATGGGATTTCCCCAGCAAGAATACTTGAATGGGTTGTCATTTCCTTCTCCAGGGGATCTTCCCAACCCAGGGATCAAACCCAAGTCTCCTGCATTGCAGGCAGATTCTTAACTGTCTGAGCAACCAGGGAAGCCCCATTATGACTTGCAAATGTAATTATCTTTTTTTTGGTCTGGCTATTGATTGTGAAAACTGATAAACATCTTTTACTATTGTGATTATGTTTACAAAAACTAACAAACAAAACAAAAAAACCCACTGATGAGTAACCTGAGTTCCTGGAGGACAGCCATGATTTCTTTTTTGACACCACAAACCCAACATCACTCAGGATGGGTGTGCCCAGGGTCTAGTGGGTATGTGGTTTGGGAAGGCAGGGAGGAGGGCCTGAGAGAGGGTAACAAATGGAGGAGTGAATGAGTGGACAAATGAATCAATGGAAATGTGAGCAAGTGGTGGGCATATTGAGGGTCTGCTTCAGTGATAATGTTGTAATGTGAGCGTCAACGGGAGCACAGGCTGGTGCCATCTTTCCCTCCCTCCCTCCTGCCCACTTCCCGCCCATGGAGATGCCTCAGGCCCTCCCGCAGGCTCAGGGAGCTTCCAGACTGGCCCCTCTGGCATGCCAGGCCTAACCAAGAGGCCCCCTCCAGAGCCCACTCCCCCCCGCCCCAGCTTCCAGGAAAGCAGCCCCACGTGGCAGCTCACAGAGCCAGTACTGGGACCCCGCCAGACCCAGAACCAGCCCGAGAAGGGATCCATGTCAGCCAGATGCCTGCCTGTGGTCGCGGTGAGTCGGGGCCTCCTGCACCCTCCCCCAGGGCTGCGTCATGGGAGCTCTGGGGCCTGAGCCAAAGTGTGCAGGGGAGGGCCTTGCACATGGGAAAAAGCGGGGGCCAGCCCATGGGGTGGCCAACAGCCCTCCAGCTGGTGCTCCGACAGGCCCGAGGAAATCATCAATCCCCTTCACCACGGAAGAATCAGTAAGCAAGTCTTCAGTCTGCCACTTACTAGCTGCATAAGTCATGTCATTCTCCCAGGAGGCCCCAGGCAGCTCCCAGGAGCCCAGAAGTTAAACAGCACAGGGTCCATGCAGGGAGCTTTGGGCTCAGCGGACTCGGGTTCGAATCCTGACACTGCCTGCCACTAACCACAGGGAGCTGACATAGTCTATCCCCTTGAGAGTCAGGACCTCCCCTAAGCTGACGATGCCCTCCCTCCTACAGCAGCACCCCAATAAACTGTGCTACTGTGAGAAGAGGCAGTGACAGTAGCTCCTAGAGAGGAAGCCCCAGGGCAATGGCGTTGCCATGATGGGAGTGACCTGCCAGCCAGGCCAGGGCAGATGAGAACCCTGGAAGGGTCACAGGGCAGAGCTACAAAGGATGAACTGGAGGGCAAGCCTGAGGTGGCCCTGGGCCCTGTGTCTCCTGACCAAGGGGCCCTGGAACTCAGCTAAGGTTTGCAGGACCCAGGGAAGAGCAAGCTAGGGGCTGGGGTTGGGGGGGATGGGCAGAAGGCAGGGTCAGACAGTCTCACCTCGGGCCCCAGCTGCCCACGGGGTCCTGGCAGGCCTCGAGCTCCAGGCTTACCCTGGTGAGAGGGAACAGAGAGTGGGCTCAGAGGCAGCACCTCCGTCTCCACCACAGGCTGCCAAGACTCCCGCTGGCTTGGAATCTGGCCTGTGGTTTGCATAGAGTGGTCAGCCTCATCAGCTGGAGCTCTCCTGAGCAGGGACTCACCTTCACACCTTCTGGGCCGTTGTCCCCAGGGGGACCAATGTCTCCAGGGAATCCCTGAAAGGGAGCAGAGAGCTGGGGTCACCCAGGGGGACTACGTAGGGAAATGTGAAGACTATAGGTCTTGGAGGGGGACCGACCTGGGTCTCCATCTCATCCTGTAGGGGAGATGACCCTGGGCAGGTCAGTTATCACGGTTCTAAAACAAAGAATCAGCCCCTACACTTGAGAGAGGTGCTGAGAAAATGAGGCAGGAGAGTGCAGGAAGGTCCTGGCGTAGGAACTAGCACATACAAGGTATTCTAATCCAGACCTTCCCAAGTCTTAGGGTGGGGCAGCCAGGGCTTCACAGCTAGCTGTCTTCCGCTCCAAGGAGTGCCATCCCTTATTGTGGGGATCCTGTATATTCTGGGTTTGCTGTGACTTTGAAAGGCTAGAAAAGCACTGATCTATAAGTATCAGCAACTACCAGAAGCAGAAATCCCCACCGCATCCTTGGACTCTGCCCCACACCACCACTGAAAGCTCACTGCTCCCAGACCATTCTGATAGATGACTGCAGTGGAAGCTTCTTTGGGACATGGAGCAGAATCTCTTTTCTTCCCCAGCAGAAAGGACCAGACTTCTCTGTCCCTTCAACTGCCCCTAGTCAGGGGCCCCGGGGCCCTCAGTCTGGCTGCCTCCAACTGCTTAGCTTCCATTGTTGGTGATCACTAGGATATCCGTGAACTGACCAGCAGAGTCAGTGTAAGAACATCCCCTCCCTTGTTTTAGGTATAATATCTCTGTTAATTCAGCCTAGAACCCCATTTGCTTTCAGGGCAGACCCACTACTCCCTCAGGTGCCTGCCGACCAGAAACCAAAGCCTTTGAATATGAGTCCCTGAAGCCAGGATGCTCCCCGACTTCACCTTAGTAAGTGGCTTTATTTTCTTCCTCTTTTGAGGTTTTGGTAACTCCCGTTAGATTCCAGCTCCACCATCCTCTCACCCTTCTCACTAGGGAAGGCAAGTCTGGTTTTGAATTTGGAGTTAACACAGGAAGCCAAAGACCCACGTCTTTTTCTTCAAATCGAGAGGCTCAAAGTCCCATTCTGCCACCGACTCACTGTGTGACCCCAGGCAGGTTTCTAAGCCTGCCGGGGCCCTGGCTTCTGCATCTCCAAAATGCTAACTATAAAAATCACCGAACAAGGCTGTTCTGAGGCTTGAAGAGAATAAGGTGAGTGCACCGCTGAGTTCGGTATTTGGCATCTGGTAAGCACTCAATAAAAAAATCTATAGGCCAAAGGGTTTTGGGTCCTGGGAAAACAAGGCTGCTTGGGGTGGGCTTGTCTCCAGGGAGAATTTGAAGGAGGCCAGGATGCTGATCAAATTCTGGTGTCACACAGATCGGACCCACTAATGAAGGAAAGAGCTGATTCACTCAGGGGCTGGGGAGTAGAAGCTGCACCCACGGTCTCGGAAAGGTGACAAAGACCCCGGAAGGTGCCGACAGGCTCGTCGGCTTCTGTCTTCGGCTGAGCAGAACCATCTTCCGGATGCTGAGTCCACCAATCCAAACAAAACCCAAAGATGGGGGAGCAGACCCCAGAGCTGTCCAGGGACCCGGGAGGGAGCCAAAGGGCAAAATGAAGAACTTCTTTGCTACAAGTAGCAGGGTGACCCTGAGGAGGCCACCCTCACCCTGCTCAGTCACTCAGCTCCCTCCTCTGCAAAGGGTGGTGGTGACTGTATCTCCCTCGCTGGCCGTGGTGGCCATTCAGCCAGCTCCCATCCTGAAGATGCGATGCAGCCCCCTGGCACAAGGCAGTGCCTAATAAAACGAGGGAGCCGGCTTTCCACTCGCACTAGCCAGACTGCTGGGAAACCCGGCCTCTCAGAGAAGTTTTTTTCCACAGTGACCAGGGGAAGGAATCAGGGCCATGGAAGAGAGGCCAAGTCCATTTGTCTAAAGATAGGGCTGTGTCAAGGCCAAAGTCAACACAGTGGAAAGTAGAACTTGTGGCTTTTAGGAAACACTCCCTCATCCATCCGGGCGATACCAGGAGTGGTCTTTGGAAGGATGGACCAGACTTCTGTCTCCAAGACCTCAGGGGTGTGCAAGACGCCAGGCCAGGGAGGTATGACACAGGGGTGGGGTGGGGACTAGGGCTGACCTAGACCCCCTAAGACAGACGACAGTCCCCCCAGCACTGCTCACCCTGTTCTCCAGAGCTGGTCCCTGTACTGGGGGCGAGGCATGGAGCGGGGAGCGGGAAGAGGAGTTCCCTAAGCTGCCCAGCTGCCTCGCTCTTTTGTACAGAAATGCCAGTGATGGACATTTAACAGACCTGTGCTCATTATCACACGTGTCAGAAACTCTCAGGTTCTAATGACTCAGCTGTAGTTACCATGTTAATTGCTTAATCTATCTGTCGTGACATCTTCTCCATTCCAACACCAGAATCTTACTCTTGTTTCTTGCTCCCTGTACCTGTGAGCTCTGAGCTCTGCACCTCTCCAGGGTGGCTGTATGCAGCTGGAAAAGTTCCAGGGCTCAGAGGGGTAGACAATGTGGGGAGCTCCCATGAAGGGTCCAGGCAGCACAGCTCAGAGGGTTTTCCTGATGCTTCTTTCTGGAAACCGTAAAGGCGGCCATGGAGCTGGGGAGGGAGTCTGAAGCCAGCTGCTGCCCCACTGCCTTTGTGAGCCCCCAGGGAAGGCAGGAAACCGAGGAAGAAAAGGAAAGATTGCTGCTCTAGGAATTTCTAATCCCATCTTTCAATTGCTGTGTGACCTCAGGCAAGTCTCTCCCTGTCTCTGAGCCTTGGTTTCCCAAGGATGACACGCAGTAACAGTCAGAAACAGAGAAATAGAGCATTAAATACCTCAGGTCCCGGGGGCCCAGGAAACCCAATGGATCCTTTGTCTCCAACTTTGCCCTGTGGAAGAGAAGAGATTGTAGGGGAGGCAGGGGTAAGCAAGGGTCCACCTTTCCTGGATCCCTTGTATTAGGCCCCAGGCTGGGGATGGTTGGAAAAGTCAGGAGAATATAAGTGAAATCTGCCCAGACAACTATAAGGAGTTACTGTTCAAGCCCCAACTCCTACTCTTCCTGGGCACCGGATCCTGGGCAAGTCGCTTCACCTTTGAACCTTACTTTCCCCATCTGTGAAATGGGAACAATAACAATTCTCTAACTCCTGGGGTTGTGGACAGTCTTTCAAAGAGACGCAGCACAGGAAGGATCTGATGCATGTGTGAGTGCGTGCTAAGTCGCTTCAGTCACATCCAACTCTTTGCGACCCTATGGACTGTAGCCCACCAGGCTCCTCTGTCCATGGGATTCTCCAGGCAAGAATACTGGAGTGGGTTGCCATGCCCTCCTCCGGGGGATCTTCTCAACCCAGGCATCAAAGCCATGTCTCTTTAAGTCTCCTGTACTGGCAGGCGGGTTCTTTACCGTCAGCGCCAGTGGGAACATTCAATAAATAAATGACATCCACTGCTATTGTTAATAACATTACTATTATTTACAAGACACTGGGAGCCCTGATTCTCACCAGAGCTCTGCCAATGCCTGATGCCTGGGTATACTGCTGTCCCTCTGGGCCTCAGTGTTCTCATCTGTAAAAGGGGCGAGTCTCCATTTCTACTCTGCTTTACTCGCCTCCCAGAGCTGCTGCGGGAGGAAATGAGGTCCTGGATGTAAAGGCATCTCTGGCCACATTCCATGACCATTTGGACATTATGAGCCTGAGGCTCTAGAAGCAGAAGGTACTCACCACTGGCCCTGGCTTCCCCCGTGCGCCAGGGAACCCTTGCAAGCCCTGGCTCCCCTGAAAAAGATGCATAGTGAACTGGGGTTAGCAACGCCCAGAAATGGCCAGATGGACAGCTGCTTGGTCACCCCGCTGGCCCGAGGCCTGGACAACACCCGCTTTTAGGGGGAGGATGAGCCCTCTGCTTGCAAGCTCCAGCTTGGCAGCCCTGTAGGCTGGAACCCAGGGATGCAAGGGTGAAATGGCAGCTCCTGTCCTCACCAGGTCATCCGGGACCCCGGGACTCTGGAGCCACTGAGCAGGCACTGCTGCTGCGCCCGTGATGCCTGGGGAAGTCTGGAGACTGGGGCCCAGCTGCAGAGGCAGCCAGGCCTGGGTGGCTCGCAACCCAGAGACATCGAGGCTGGGTCAGGACAGGCCAGCCAGGAGGGAGGGGAGAGGAAGAGGGAGAGCTGGCCAACATCTGGGCCTCGTTGACTGGCTGGGAGAACTCCAGATGTGGCCACATGGTGCCGGACACAGGCAAAGAGGAGCCGGCCTGGCAGGCAGCCTGGGATCCTCCGTCATCCCGGCCAGCCACTCACTCAGACGTATCTTTTTAAGTGTTCACCGTCCTGCGCAGGACCCTGACCTGAGCCGCTCTGGGCCAGCCGGGAGCCCTATTCTGGGGAACCTGCTGTGTGGCCGTGGGTGGAGCACCAGTCTCCATCAGCCAGGGAAGAAACGTGCTGCCACAGGTGAGGGGCACTCAGAGAGCGGCACGAAGACTTCCTGAGCAGGTAGAGAACATGGCATCCACGCAGAGCTCTGGGGTGGGGCTGGGCCGTGCCCAGGTGAGGCGGAGGGTGTGCCCTGCCATGTGTGCCCACTTGGTGCAGTGAGGAGGTCAGTGAGGCTGGGGCTCAGGGCTGGAAGGGTGGGGGGCAGGAATGTCAGAGGGGCCTGCACGCTGCTGGCCCAGGTGCAGGGGCCAGGAGCTGGGACTCCAGTCTGGGGCAGTGAGGAGCCGTGGATGAGCACGGAGCAGAGCTGGGCCCTCAGCACACTTTTGTGCCGGTGAGGAAGACAGGCTGGGAGGGACACAGCTGGGGCCTGGGAATACGTCAGGAGGCCACTGTGAAGTCCAGAGAAGAGACAATGAGAGGGTGGATGGAAGATGGAGGAGCCAGGATGGTGGGAAAGGATGCCACATTCCAGGTGGGTCCCGGCCCATGTCGGCCCCTGGGAAAGAAGCCAGAGCCACAGAAGAGCAGGGCGGGGGGACAGGGGGCGAATGTGCAGGAGTTACCTTGTCTCCTTGGAATCCGGCGTCTCCTGACACACCTGGAACCCCTTGTTCACCCTAAATACACACCAGCAAAGAAGGTTACGATGGTGAGTTCTGGAAGCCTCCCCCACATCCAGACCCAATGGCGAGGTACAGCTTTGCCGAGGCCGTTCCCCAAGTCAATCCACCCAGCAGCAGCCTTGTTAGAGAAAAGGACAGCCCCAGCCCCAGAGGAGCCTGGGTGGGGAAGGTGGGCCCCCTCGGGGGACAGAGCCAGCTTAGCCTCAGGTCTGCCTGGGGTTGCTCAGGTGGCTAAACACTCCACTAACAGAAACTAAGCTGCCCCATGTTGCCTGGCCTTGGCGGGAGACCAGACACTCGTGGGTCAAAGGAACCGTGTCTGGATCCTTTAACCTCTTCATCATCAACTGACGTCACATGGAAGAGCGTGCAGCTTGGACAGCGTCCCCGTACCACCATGGGTTCAGAGCGCTTGCATCTGTTGCTTGGTATTTTTCACTGCCAGGCTGTGGATTGCCCCGTCGTCCTTCCGTGGGAGTTTCTGTGCCAGCAATCGGTTTCGGTCTACGTCTAATTAACTGCTTTGAATCAGCCATAGGATGAGAAACCAGAGAGCTTGGCTCATTAAGATTACGTGTAAACAGCAAGTAAACTGGTCTCCAGTTAAGTCTGGGTGTTTCCCTTTGCAGATGACACATTGCATGGACTTGGTGACACTGATTCTGGCCGTCAGAGGTCTCTTCTGCCCCCTCCCTGTACTCAACCACATCCTGGTAAATGAGCTGTCACAGAACCAGATTGGGAGGTTTCTCCTTGGAGCCGGAACCGTCTCACACAGCCCTCATCCTTTCCAGCTTTCCATGTTGGTACGTTGGCCCCAGGACTCAGAAAACATTCATAGCCTTGGCAGCAGTTGGATGGATGGGGAGAAAAACCCAAGAAGAATGGAGAATCTTAGAGAACTCACGTTGTGCAGCTAAGGCCATGATCCAACAGAACTTCCTTGGTAGAACAAAAGCCAGAAATTTTTTTTTTAATTTAAAAAAAGTTTTTTTTTTTTTTTAACTTACTTTGGTTTTTCCAATTTGGAAAATCTTATACAATATCTCAGAGTTTTAGGAACTTAGGAACATTTTTTTTTTTTCTAATGTCCAAAGAAGGAGTAAGATGGTTTTAAAAAAATTTTCAAAGGCCTCTAAGAAATCAGGACAAGGGATCTGGAGAAAGCTGGGCCTGCAGCAGGAGCCTGGGTTCCAGAATGTACCTCCATGGGGGGAGAGGGAGCCAGGTGGTGGCAAACGGGACTGAGGCCAGGCTGGTTCATGACAATCTGGGATTCTAGGCAAGATGACCGTGGAACATGAAGGGGTGGCTCTGTCATCCCAGGGGAGGGCCAGAAGGTGGAGTGGAGTGAGGAGGGGCTGATAAGAACACTGCTCCCCAAAATATTATGACCCTATTCTAACCAAAGAAGCAGAAAAGAGATTTCTTTTTCTTTTCTTTCTTTTTTCAACTCTAAAGACTTATTTGATTTTGCTGAGATCTGCGAGCAGGAAAATAATTTCCTCCCCCCCTTTTTTTTCAGGGCTTTTACATCTCTCCATGTCCCAGGCAGCACCAGTCAGCAAGCCAGCTGAGTTCTCTATAACTCGCTTATTTCCATGTTCCTGAAGAAACAGTGAGCTGGAGGCCAGCTCTGCACAGGGCCTATGAAAAGTTCCCTGACTACACTCCCATTCCCCCCCACTTCCTTTCACCTTGGCCATGACTTCAACATTTCCAGAGTGCTGATGACTCAAACCACGGGGTAAACAGGTAGCTGTGGGGAAGCCCCCGCCTCCAACAGAAAGCCCCTACATCTCCAGAGGGTGGGCCGTGGAAGAGGGGGCTTAGCAACCAGCAGGGCAGAGCCAGAGGGCAAAGCTGAGTGGGGAGGGGTGGGGTGGGGGGGGTGGAGAGAGGGGCAGCTGGAGGCTTGGGCATGAGGGAGGAGACAGGAGAGGTGGAGACAGACACAGGACTGGGGTGAGCACCACCCGGCTGGGCACCAGGGGTGGGGGTGGGTAGGACAACCCGGGATGCTCATTTCAGCCCAGCAGGTCTAGTTTTTCTAAGAGTCCAGGCTCTGGGCTGGCTCCTACAGAGCACTGAGTTTCCTTTGAAGAACCTCTTCTCCTCTTTGGGTCTGTTTCTCCAGTTGTGACATGTAGGCACCGGAGGAGGTGGCCTCTAAGGACCTCATCGATTCTGCCCTTCTGACCTCAGTCCTGCTTCAGGGTGGAGGTCTCTGCTGGCAGGTGCTGGAGTTCGAATCCTGACGCTACACACCAGCTGTGCGTGCTCAGCAAGCTTCCCATCTCGTAGAAGGGTGGAGGATGGGCGAGCTAAGCCTGTAGAACACTTACAGGGGGGCCAGTGTTGGCCCCTGCTCCTGTTCCTCGAACTTAGGAGGACCAGAGTCATCTGAAGACAGGTGCAGGGAGCGTGGCCCCAGAGCAGGTAGGTGAGCGGCTCTTATCTGCTCAGGCTTACGGAAACTTGGATGCTGCCCAAAAGCTCTCCCACACTCCCTCTGGGGGGCCTGGTTTGTCAAGAGGCTGCAGGAGAGGGCAGGAAGAAAGCCACAGAGCCAAGCACAGGAGCACGGCCCCTACACCCTGAGTCTCTTCATTCGGATGCTGCAGGGCCCAGGCCAGGTGCTGCTCCTCTCTGGGCCCCAGGGTCCCACCTACCCAACTCCAGCTCTGGTTTGGCCCAGGGTTGGCTCGGCAGTGGAGCTGTGGAAGACACAGGGCAAGGGTGCCACCCCGCGCCCACCCCCGGCGCAGGGGCACAGGGTCAGGGGACCAGGCCCGTCCTGGCTTTTCTGTTGCATTTTCAGACCCTGGGATTGGGCTCCCAATTCCAATCTTGACAGTGTATGTGGATTTGTTTCCTCCTATGCCATCGTCCCTGCCCTGGGGCCCAGCATCTCACCTCCACTTCTCCCATCTCTCCATCCCCACCCTCTGTATCCTGTGGCTTTGACCTCAAAGCCTGGACGCTAGCCTCAGCTTTGCTCCCCAAATTCGGAGACCTGCCTTAACTCACCCCTAACCCAAGTTTCAACAGCCCCAGGCCCCCAGTCTGTCTGCCAAGATCGCATGCTTCCAGAACCGTCTGCCTGAATCCCACCCAGAGTTACAGGGAAGAAGTTGGGGAGCACAGATTTAGGGAGGGCCAGAGGGGAGGCAGGAAAAGTGCAGGGGAGTGGACCTGGCGAGAAACCAGCAGCAGCGCCGAGGCGGAGGGAATTCGCATGCAGATAAAACACAGTGCAATAAGGGAGTATTCAGATCACCTTATCACCTTTCAGTCCGGGTTCCCCCACGTTTCCCATCAGTCCCTGCAAGACAGAGGCCAGGGTTCAGCTGTGACGGAGGGTAAAAGCCCCAGAAGTCAGAAGCCCTGGCATAAACCCATTGGCTTGCTGCAAGACCCTGTGCTGGCTGCTCCAGCCCAGGGCTCAGTTTTCTCATCTGTAAAAGGGGGCAATGAGCCCCGGCCCAGAGGGCGATGGTGTGGCGTGTAGGACCGTAAGAAGGGGCGGCTGACTTGTGAATCACAGAGCTCTGGACACATCCAGGGGAGAAGGGCGCTGATGGGGGGAGATGGCCTTCATGAGCTGTGTCACACGCTTGTTAGCCAAATGGAATCGTCCCTGGAACGTGGCCCTGGCAGCGTAAGCCCACCTTTCACCTGCACGCCCATCCCACTTAGGGATGTCCTGAGCTCGCTGGCTTGCCGTTATAGTTTCTGTCCCCCTGGTGATGTTCTGCACTGGACTTTCAGTGCCCTGAGGTCCAGAATCATGTCTGACTCATGCTCAGCTGGGGGACTGCTGTCCAATAAAGATGTCTGGCATAAATGACATGCACACGATGTTTGGCTCTCAGGACTGAGAAGCACTGAGCCTCTGATCTGCCACGTTCCACCCCAGCACCCCTCTGAGTACACTCCCCCAACATTGTGTCAGGGTACCCTTCCTTCTAAGCTGAAATGAGTCAGGGGGCGTCTGGCTGGGATGAGACTCAGAGTAAAAAACAGTTCCTGTTTACCTTCATGCCCTTGGGTCCTGGGTAGCCAATCGGACCCAATGTTCCCATGTCGCCCTGGGAAGAGAAAGAGAAGACACAATGAGAGAGGCTCACAGGAGGCTGGCCTGGGAAGAATTCCAAGGATGTAAACCCCCTGTCCTTGGGTTGATGTTGTAATTAGGCGTGTTCGCCTCCACCGAAATACTGGAGTTAATTTCACAGAGGTCCTCTCCCAAGCTCATTTCTTGATTGGTGCCCCTCCCACTACCTCTTTTAACCTCACACTGGATTCTTCATATCCCCTACCAGCTAAGGCAGGGGTTCCCAACCTCCAGGATTTAATGCCCGATGATCTGAGGTGGAGCTGATACAATAATAATAGGGATAAAGTGCACAATACATGTAATGCATTTGAATCATCCCCAAACCATCCCGCCTCCCCGGTCCGTGGAAAAATTCTTCCAGGAAACCCAGTCCCTGGTGCCGGAGAGGCTGGGGACTGCTGAGCTAAGGGATTCAGGGCATTTCATTGGGCTTCTGTGGTCCTCAGCCTCCTGATTTATAAAATGCAGATGATGAACCCTCCCCTCCGAGAGCTGCTGAAAGGGCAAAATAAGCACACACAGAGGCTTCGACTCCTCTAGCTTAGCGAGGGGCAGGAATTTCTGCTTCCAGAGGCTGGGCCCTCTCCTTGGGACAGCAGCAAGGAAGGAGTGAGGTTGTCAGTCACAGACACCAGAGTTGCAAACGGACCCCGTAGGACACTAAGATCAGCAGGTAAGTCCTGGACCGTAGGTTGGAGACCCAGCATCACATCAGATCAGCCTGTTCAAGGTGGGAGCAGGGCACGGAGTTCGTTCACCCTGGAGAGTCACATTCGCTGAGGGCTGGGGAAAGGCTGGGAGGCGGTCAGCGCATATCAAGGCCGGACCACTCAGTCCCATCTCTCCTCCGAGGCTCACTCACTCATTGTGAGATTTCTGAACTGAACCTCTCCATGCCTCAGTTTCTTCATCTCCAACAGGGACTAATACTCTGTCCCTCCTGGAGTTTGGAGAAGCAATTGACTTACATGGATAAAGTACTTGGCACAGTCTGGAGGCATTTTTGGCAGTTACAACTGAAAAGGTGCTACTGGCATCTCATGGATGGAGGCCCCACAACGAAGGGTTATCTGGCTTGGGGGACTTCAGTCATCCAGTGGCTAAGACTGTGTGCTCCCAAAACAGGGGGCCCAGGTTTGATCCCTGGTCAGGGAACTAGATCTCACACACCACAACAAGAGTTCAAAGGCTGCAACTGCCCCAGCATAGCCAAGTAAATAAATGAATATGAACAAACAATACAGTTATGACCAACCTAGACAGCATATTAAAAAGCAGAGACATTACTTTGCCAACAAAGGTCCATCTAGTCAAGGCTATGGTTTTCCCAGTAGTCATGTATGGATGTAAGTGTTGGACTATAAAGAAAGCTGAGCACTGAAGAATTGATGCTTTTGAACTGTGGTGTTGGAGAAGACTCTTGAGAGCCCCTTGGACTGCAAGGAGATCCAACCAGTCCATCCTAAAGGAGATCAGTCCTGGGTGTTCACTGGAAAGACTGATGCTGAAGCTGAAACTCCAATACTTTGGCCACCTCATGCGAAGAATTGACTTATTGGAAAAGACCCTGATGCTGGGAAAGACTGAAGGCAGGAGGAGAAGGGGACGAAAGAGGATGACTTGGTTGGATGGCATCACCGACTCAATGGACATGAGTTTGGGTGAACTCCAGGAGTTGGTGATGGACAGGGAGGCCTGGCGTGCTGCAGTCCATGGGGTTGCAAAGAGTTGGACATGACTGAGCGACTGAATTGAACTGAACTGAACTGAAAAACCAATAATTATCTGGCTCAAGCGTCAACAGCATTGAGGTGAGAAACCCTGGTCTAGAGTGAGGGGTGTACCCTCTTTCCTGAAGGCTCCTCATTTCCTGCCCTGCCCTACCAGCACTGCCCTCAGCCACAGCCATTGAATTAAGCCTTCGCCCAGGGAGAGGGAGCCCCTGAAATACTCTCTTCGCTCCCTTTTCCCTCCTCTGTGACTGTCTGGCTGCTGTGTGAGCTCTGTCAGTGTGCTTGACCTCTCTGGGCCTCGGTTTCCCATTCCCTGAGTCAGGCTCCATGGAAGCCCCTGGCAAGCACTCTGAAGCACTGAAGGAATGCAGCCTGCCCCAGGTGGCCAGGCTCAAGAACCGGCTCCTGTGGGAGCTGCCTGGAGCTGGCTCGGAGGGAGGCTGGCAGAGAATGGGACATCACATTCCTGCCGACTCCTGTGGAAGGAAGGGCAGAGATGGAGGGAAACACACAGAGCTCAGAGACCACAGCTGGCCTGGCTGAGGCAATGCTGATTCTCACTGCACCCCACCTCCCCCACCACCCTCCTGAACCCACCTGACTGGGTGAAACCAAACCTTCTCGCTGAGCCTTTGCCAAGGAGTTCTGCTTTCAGTTCCCATCAAGTAGTCTTATTAAGAAGGGAGCGCTCAGTTCAATGGGTGATCATAGCAACACAGATGACACTCGGGGAGGCTCCACGCTGCGCACTTCCCACGCCTCAGCTCTGTTACTGCTCCCGACGGTACGATCGTTTGCTTCACGATCTGCCTGATAACCCCATTTTACAGATGAGGAAACTTGAGGCTCTGAGAGGTGAGGGCTTGAGCAAGTCACAGAGCTCAGCAGAGCTGGGATTCACATTGGGTAGTCTGTCCCCAGAGTTTCTAAGCAATTCTGAAGTAATCTTGGGCGAGAAGAAGCCAGGATTGCACCCTGGACAGAGGCTGGAGGGAAGGACAGCCAGCTCCTCAGTTAGGTTCAGTTCAGTCGCTCAGTCGTGTCCAACTCTTTGTGACCCCATGAACCGCAGCACGCCAGGCCTCCCTGTCCATCACCAACTCCTGGAGTTCACTCAAACTCATGTCCACTGAGTTGGTGATGTCATCCAATCATCTCATCCTCTGTCATCCCCTTCTCCCCCAGCCTTCAATCTTTCCCAGCATCAGGGTCTTTTCCAATGAGTCAGTCCTTCGCATCAGGTGGCCAAAGCTCAGAGAAGAGCATTTCAGCTCTTTGGATGCTTTGGCTGGTCCCTCCCCACCACACCACCCCCACCCCGCTTTTCCTGCAGGAAGAGAGCAAAGGGTGGCCACCCAGAGTTCCCCGCAGTGGTGCACACACAGACAAGGTCCTGCTGATGCAGAGGCTCCGATGGGGGCTGGGGTCTTGAACAGAGAGGACCAGCCAGCAGCTCTGGGAACATACGCTTCCTCTTCCCCAATCCAGACCCGATGGCAGCTTGTTGCATGGAGGCTGGATTCAGTACAAGCCTGACTGACACATGTAGGCACCCTACATGCACGCACTGCCCCTCTCCCAAGGGGTCTGTGTATGGTTGGGGGCCAGGGCCAGTGTGGGCTTCCCCTCCAAGAACCCATGGAAACGGGGCTCTGGCTGCAGGGCACATGGGAAGAAGGTGGCTGCTTGCTGAGGGCAGGTCTTCATGTGGGCAGGACCCCACGTTGGACTAGAAAAGCATTTGGGGGAGAAGAGAGAAAACCCAAGGCCGCATTCTGCCCCCCTCCAGTATAGCCCATAGACACCAGCTTGCTTTGTGCTCAGCACTGTCATGGGCAGCTTGGCCAAGTGACACACAAAGTCGGGTCCCACAAGAAAGCACAGTGAGTCACGCCCGTAATCTGGAACCTGTTTCCCCGTCTGCCGGACCTCCCAGATCCTGCTCAACACACTTCACCCCTCACTTCACAGACTCCCACCAAGAATGCAAACAACCAGCCACATCCGCGACCACTGAAAGAGCTCCTGAGTGCCAGACGCCACACCAGACAGCTTCCAGCCTCATCAAATCTGTTCAGACGCTCCTCAACTGCTCACAGTTGTCCCATGAGGTCACCACCGTCGTTAGTGCCATGTCACAGATGAGAAAACTGAGGCTCAGAGTAAGGCGAAGCAAGTTTCCCAAGACCGAGCAACAGGTAGGGGACACAGGCAGGACCAGAACAGGTCTGCGTGTCCGTCGGGTCCCGCAGTGCATGCTCACAGACCTGGGACTGACCCGGCTTACTCCAATGAAGGACCCAACCATGCCTGTCCTTATTGCTCTCATTCATGAGTGACAAGACGTGAGGGCAGGCTTGAGATTCAAAAACAGGTGAGAGTCCTACTCCCCTGCCCAACAGGTCAGCAGGTGTCCAGGCTGGGGCTTGCCAGGAACCCCTGAAAGAGCACCTGGGGGGCTCCCAGTGCCCACCCTCACGGGTACTGGCAGAGCCTTCCTCCCTGTTGTTCCTCTGCTGCTGGGCATCCCTGGCCACTGCTTCCTACACTGAGAGCTCCACCCTGAGCTCACACTGTTCATTGTCCTCAGCACGAGCATCACCTCCCTGACCCCACAGGCCAGGTCAGGCTCCTGCCATCATGTCCGAGCCTGATGAGGCTTTAACTCATGGCCTATTCTACACCAATGACCATTGACATGAGTGTCTATGTGGCCACTGCCTGCCCGGTGCCCTAGAGGAAGCGCTCACTAAAAGGGGCTAAATCAGTGGGTGAGAAAGAAGCCCACTCACTCCTTTCCAAACCATCCGGGGAAAAACCTTCCCTGGAACTGCCTTTTGAAGGCAACAAGGCCTCCTTGAAACTCTAGTAGGAGGTCAGGTGATTGGGGATGGGGACCCAGGTGACCAGCCCTGGCTCCTATGTGGTCTTCATAAGCACCATCTCTCACCCAGAAGAGTCCCTGGCACAGTCCAGTTCACACTCTCATACACCTGCTGTCTCCATTCACCCCAGAAGTCATGCGGAGCTTGGAGGGGTGGTGCAGTGGTGAAGGGAGTGAGCTGTGAAACAGACAGCTTCAAGGCTGTGTGACCTTGGGCCAGTGCGTCAGCCTCTCTGAGCCTCAGTTTCCTTAACTGTACAATGGTAATCCCACTTTTCACTCAGAGGGTTTCTGTGATAATTAAATACCTAGCACAGGGCCCGGCGGCATATGAGGGTTTAGTAGATGTCAGCTATCGGGGTTCCTGACCTTGTTTCATAGACAAAGAAACAAAGTCAGGGGATCATTTGGTGACAGGACAGGGTGGGCTTGTCCACTATATCCCACATACTGGGATTCGGCCAGATTACATACTCTTTGGGTCTCATTAAATGGAAAAGGCAAGATTCCCTTTGTGTCACTCTGAATACAAAAGACAGAAATCTTCTTTGATGAGCAGACTCTGGAATCAGGCACACTTTGCTTGAGGGCCAGCCAAAGGGATTCAATTACTCAAAGGGGGCTGCTTTAAGACTGACTCACCTCTGAGACTGCAGGGGGCCACCCAGTGGCTTTGGGGACCAGGGTGGCACAGGTCTGAGTGGCAAGCCCCCTGCTGGTGACCTCGGGCCCCAGCCTTCCCACCGGGGTGACCAGGCTGCTGTCTGCCTGCCTCATGCATCTCAAGGCCCCCAGCCTAAGCATGTCAAGCACACGCAGAGCAGACAGAAGCTCTGCACATGTTCATCTGTCCTCTCTCCTTCCTCCCGTCTGCAAGGACCCAGGGCACAGGGGACATTTCAGTTTCGGTCTGCATGCAGATTGCTGCAGCTGACTAGACCGAAGGCACTGAATAAATGTGGATCTCCACGAACATGATTGTCAGTACATGGAATTCCCATTTGCTCAGCTAGAAACCCACATCCTCTGGAAACTGTAGGTGACTCACAATCCCTCTTCCCTTTAGCTCCTGGTTAGAAAATTCCTTTTCCTCTCCAACTCTTTGGGGAGGCAATTTTTTTTTCCCCAGACACAGAAGCTGCTGTCCCCAAAAATCCAGGTCAGGAGTGGGTGCCTTGGGTGGGACAGGGTACTGGCTTGGAGGCTGATGGTGACTTGGTGGGTGCAGGTCTAGACCCACCCTCCCTGCCAGGCACAAGGGGAAAGGAATGTCACCTTGGCACCAGAGGGAGCTTAAAAACAGGGGCAGCAGGACTGAAAGTGGCCAAAGAAAGACATGAGGCCAGGTGGGGAGGACGGAGGGTGGGGTGGACTCAGTTCTTTGGAAAGGAGCAGCATGAAGATCACAGGGCCTGAGAAATGCAGGGACACCCAGGGCTCAGCCCCAGCTCAGGGCCCTCAGGAAAGGGTGGAAAGAGAAGTGCCCTGAGCTAAGAGTTGGGAGGCATGGCCTCTGATCATGCCTCCATCTTCTCTTGCCTCAGGTGTGACCTTGACTTAAGGCCTCACTTTTCCCATCTGTCCAATGGGATTTTCCTAAGCCATACTGAGCACAGGGTTGCCAGATTGAGTGAATAAAAATACAGGATGCCTGGTTAAAATGTGCATGTCAGATAAACAATCAAACAAAGGAATGACATTATAGTGTAAATGTGTTTTAAATAATGTATCTGAAATTCAAATTTCACTGGGCCTCTTCTATTTTATCTGGCAGCCCTGACTGTGAAGAGCAAAGGGGAGCATCGGTGAGAAGAGCTTTTAAAGAGTCAGGAAGGCCAAGGGCTGTAATGGCACAGTCTCTAGAATCCGTGTGTGTTCGGCCAAGCAATACTCTCGCCCCTCTCAGGATCCAACCCAGTGGACGCCAACAATGACAAATAGGACCGTGTGCCAAGAATGACAGCCAAGATATGTAAACATCCCTGCAGAAAAGCTTTGGGGACGGGGATCATATAGCCTGAAGAAGCAGCCTTAGGAATAATAGATGCAACCATCTTTACATCTTGAACAGCCTCTCCCAGGGACAGGGAGATGAGTTGGACTCAAAACACAGGAAAACCCTGCACAATGAGAGCTCTGTGAAAGTGGATGGACTTTCAAGGGAGGGAGCTTCCAACACCAGGGTGTTCAAGTTGGAGTGTAATGTTCATATGACCAAAATCCTCCAGAAGGGAGTCCTGCTGAGCTTCGAGAGGGTTGGACCAGAAGACTTCTGAGATCCTCATAAAGTCAGGTTCCCTAATACTCATTGCAGAAATTTCTTTTTCCAAAGCATTCAGGTCAGTGCCTTGTGCCAAAGAAGGTGCTCCACAAAGGACATCGGGGATGACAAATGTATGACTCACATGTTGACACTTCCTAATCCCAAGCCAAGGCAGACATCACCAATCAATTGCAGCACTGTCTCCCGATGATTTCTAATGTGACTTTGAAATCTTTCTCAATGCAGCATTCTAAATGGCTGCTGTTCTGTGCTGTGCTTAGTGGCTCAGTCGTGTTCGACTCTTTGTGACTCTATGGACTGTAGTCCACCAGGCTTCTCTGTCCATGGAATTCTCCAGGCAAGAATACTGGAGTGGGTTGCCATTCCCTTCTCCAAGGGATCTTCCCAACCCAGGGATTAAATCTGGGTTTCCTGCATTGCAGGCAGATTCTTTACTGGCTGAGCCACCAGGGAAGCCCTAGTATATAAAACACTACTACTACTAGTGAATCACTACTTATTAACAGTAATTATTTTACTATTAATTAACAAGTAGTAGTAATAAAATCATTATTATGATTATTAATAAATTTATTATTATTATTACTAGTGCTTCTTGAGTGCTTACTATGTACTTCTTGCTGTTGTCCAGTTGCTAAGTTGTGTCCGACTCTTTGTGAGCCCATGGACAGCAGCACGCCAGGCTTCCCTGATCATCACCATCTCCAGGACTTTCCTCAAACTCAAGTCCACTGAGTTGGTGATGCCATCCAACCATCTCATCCTTTGTTGTCCCCTTCTCCTCCTGCTTTCAATCTTTCTCAGCATCAGTACTAGGCAATTTATATGTACTAGTTTCCCTGAATCCTCACAGTACTCTCCCAAGTTAGGGACTGATATTATTCCCATTTTAAAGATGAAGAAACTGAGGCACAGGAGGCTTAGAAAATGTGCTCAGAATTGCAATTAAAAGAGTGATGGAGCTAGGATTTGAACCCAAGTAACCCGGCTCTAGACTGGTCTGGGTATATATGGGGTCCTAACAAGAGTGATCGTAAAGATCCCATCTGACAGAGTGGATCCCTGAGGCTCGGGAAGTGAGCCTGTAACTGAAGACCACAGAGCCCAGAGGAAGTGAGGCCAGGATCTGTACACAGGTTGATCGGACCTCCACTCCTCACCCTGCCCTGGCTCTGCTCTCACCTACCTGAGCAGGAGCACATTGCCCATGGGAGCCTCTGGGCCTTCTTCCCAGGACTGATCTTCCCTGAACAATGGGGCTCCCCAATTCTCCAGGGCCTTCACCAGCCTCCCTCTCGATAGAATGTCTCTGCACAGTGGCTGGAGTAGCCAAAGCTGGCAGTCCATTTGTCAAACCCCGCAACAGTCTCCTTATATGAGACTCAAACCCCACAAGATATATTCCAAAGAACAGAAGAGAGGGCCATCAGACCCTGAGGGAAGCTCCTAGACTTATTTCCTAGACTCGGGCCTGTCACTGGCCCTCGGGCCTGGGCCCAAGGTCAGGGCTCACCCTCCGGAGGTCTATCGGGGAGCCCCGGTTTTGGTTGATAGCACCACTCCACAAAGCTACCCCAGCCTGGATGGAGTCAGAAGTCAGATTGCTTTCCACCTCCCTGGTACAGGCCTCTCTCAGTCCTGGGCACATCAAGAGATAGTAACAAGAAATAACATTTTAAAATAAAAGCAATATTTTCCACTAACTGCAAATTTACTGAGTGCTAGACCTTGTACCAAAGATAGTACAAGGGTGCCTTGTTTAATCCTCACAGCCCTCCCAAGAGGAGTCCACCATCATACCCATTTTACAGATGAAGAACTAAGGCTCAGGGAGGGTAAGTGACTTGATCCAGGTCACACAGCCTGGCTATGGCAGAACTGGGACTTGACCTCAGGTGGTCTGGCTCCAAAGTCAGTGTTCTGAAAAGGATGGAGAAGATTGTCCAGGGTGGTCCAGAGCCCCAGCTCCTCTGCTAGTCACTTCCTTTGTCTGGACCTGAAGCACCTCATCTGTTGGATGGGCACACTACCACCTGCCCAGACCTTGCTGCAGAGCAGCGGACAGGCAGCAGGCGTCAAAGTGCATGGCCTCTCATGCTCCAAACCCTTCCCCACTTGAGTAATGGAGAAAGGGGCTCAGAGAAGGTTGGTGATCCACCTGAGGCCACACAGCATGGCTTTCCTCCCTTAGGCCCTGGCCCGACTGCCCTGTCCTGCTCTCCCAGCTCCTCCAGGGAGGAGATGAGGAGGAGCCTTTTCAGCAGGACTTGTGGCTCGTTCCCCACACTCTCCCTCCTGGCCATTCTCCTCCAGGCATCTGTGTACTTACAATGAGGCCGGGGACTCCTGGGGGCCCTGGCAGGCCCAGTTCTCCCTGCAAAGAAAGAGAGACCAAGGTGGTTACTTGCTCTGTGTCCCTCCAGGCCACACCCTCCACCCCATCCTCCGTGTGGGCCCCTGGTAGAATCGTTCGGAGCTGAACATTTTTTGTTCCTGACTCTCCTGAGCCTGGCCTGGAGTTTGGATGAGAACTTCCTCCTTCTTCATCAGCTTTCCAAATCTGTAAAGTGGGGAGGTTGGATTTCTAATCCAGCACCTTCCAGCGGCAGGTGTGAGGATGGGCAGAATCCTGACTGTGACAATAAAGATGGGCAGGATGCCTGGCCCACAAGATCTCATTGCATCCTCACCTTACGGATGGCAAAACTTAGGCTCCAAGGTCAGGCAACTGTCCCAAGGTCAAGGACAAGGAAATAACAAGGGGGTGAGGACACCAAGCCGAGATCTACCTGGCCGGCCTCCCTCCATTTCTCAGCCAGAAGATACTGGGGGCCTTGAGCGAACCCCCGATCCCCCCAGTAGAAAGAGGCTCTCAGGGTCCACTCCCAAGGGCCTCTGAGAGGCTGGGAGCTCTCGCCTGGGAGTTGGGAGACACAGCCATGTGTGGGCAAAGTTTGTTTTCCAGATCTCTAAAAATGGCCCTTCAGTTGCTTGCACCAGAAAAGACAGGTAGAGGGGATTGGATCAAATTCAAAATGCAAAAGTGGGAATAAAAATAGGCTCTAGAAATGGTGATTATGAATCACCAACATCCTCTGGGGGGTTGTCTTCCTTCATCTGTGCAATCAGATGGGATGTCATTACTACAGCCACGGAGAAGAGGAAGAGGGGGTGAGGGGTAGCCTTGGCTTTTAAAGTGAAGGATCTGACACTCGGGAAAGGGAAGGGACTTGTTCAAGGCCACTCGATTATGCAGCAGAGCCGGGACAAGTCATCAGGCCCTCTTCCTACTCCTCTGGACCAAAAGTACAGAGTCATCCCTCCCCAAGGACACTTCCAGGACGACGTCACCTATTATGTTAATAGTGGTTAATCCGGTGACTGGTACGCTGAAGGAAAAACTCTGGTTTCCCACTTCTGACCCCTTGCCAGTGCTCTTTCCTACACCTGGAATGCCGCCCTACCACCTCTTTCCTCATCCCAATTCCAATGCCATCTTCCCCAGGAGTCATCTCTGCTTCATTCTCCCGCCTCCATAGCACCTGTGACCTCTCTGATCCCACATGGCTCACTTCACCTCGTGCAATGGACTAGGGAGATGGCCATGAGCTCCTCCAGGGCAGGAACAGGCCCCATCATTACCCACTCTTTCCAACCCCTCCATCCAGTGAAAACCCAGTACCTCCCTGCCCTCTCGCACTGCATTCTCACAACACCTCTCTGAGACTGGCGGATCTGCCATTGGATCCCTGTCATTTACAGATGAGGAAACTGAGATCCAGACAGGGCAACTGATTTGTCCAAGCTTCCACGCCTGGCAAGGGGTGCAGAAGGATCCGAACCCAGACCCACCTGGCTCTGAGGCCAGGGCTTCAGGTCCCCGGGGAGCCTGGGAGTTAGCCCCAAAATGGGTGAGGCTCAAGGAGCATTTGTGGAATTAAAACAAGCCATATCAGGTGCTGACTATGGATCTAGCAGCCACCTCTGCTGAGGGCACGGCTGGGCACAGCTGCGCAGACGGGAAGCCCCAGGACAGATGGGGGCACACGGCAGATGTGCGAAAGAGCCCTGGACATGCTCTGTACTTCCAGGCAGAGAACATGCTTTCCCACCACTGGAGCTGGAGCCTCAGACGGGAAGGGAGAGGCGGGCTCAGCTCCCCAGGGCAGGCTGACCTGGCTCCCTGACGGGCCTCGATTATTTACAAACTCTATAAACATGCCTATGCTGGAGATTGCTTTAGAACTCAGCTCTTCCCTCCATACAGGGCCTGCAAACCATCTGCTCCCCCAGGCTGCTGCCGTCCCATAAACATTTCTGGGACTTTGTAAGATGGTAGTGGCCCTGGATTCCCCAGCAGGCAGTGACCCATGAACCTTCCTGACTCCTTGAGGATGGGACATAGCCTAGGGCTTTGGGACCTTGGGGCTCAGTGGGCTGGAGGGCTCTCCTGGAGTGGGGTGGGGTGGCTCAAAGGCCATCCATAGTAGACAGAAGCCAGGAAATAAGGAAAATCATGCAGTTCACCCAGGAGCACCCAGCTTACGGGTGACCTAAAAGCTTAGTGTCCTAAAACCTGCTGTGTGCTTGTTCCTAATCTCTTTTCTGTTCCCCAAAAAGATGTGAAATACTTACAGGGTTTCCATCCAGTCCTGGAGGGCCTCTTTCCCCAAAGTCTCCAGGAAACCCCTGAGGGCATGAGAGAGAGCAAATATCTGCAGATTAGTGTGTATATCTGTGGGTGGCTTGGATCTAGACCCCCAGGGGACACAGGACACGTCCATGCAGTCTCACTCGCTGGTTCCAGGATCTGGGCAGGCTCTGCAGTCCTGAGTCACCTCGGGCCCTCAACAAACATCCTCCCCTCGCCGGCCCCCAATAAAGAACTTCCCAAGGACTGGCAGAATGGCCAGGGAGCACTCTTTTCATGTTCTCTGAGTGTCAGAAAAGAGTACCCAGCTTCCTGGCACATAAAGGCCAGCCCCCAAGCTAAGACTTCCCTGGTGGCTATCAGTGAAGAATCCACCTACAATGCAGGGGACCCAAGTTTGATCTCTGGGTCGGGAAGATCCCCCGGAAAAGGAAATGGCCAGCCACTCTAGTATTCTTGCCTGGAAATTCCATGGACAGAGGAGCCTGGCGGGCTACAGACTATAGAGTCGTATATGACTTAGCAACTGAACTTCCACCAGGCTGAGACCTGGTCCTGATGGAGCGGGGGCTGGGGGCGGGGGGGGCGGGTCAGGAAGGTCTAGGCCTCCACCAGTCACTGACTTGCTGAGAATTTAGAGTCATGCCTTTCCCCGTGAGCTTCAGTTTCCCCATGGGTCCAAGCAGGAGAGGCTTCTGCAGCATTTCCCAGCCCTGACCTTCTGCAATTTCTGTGATGTGCTCTTTAAAAGCTAACCTGTGGAATCATGATCCTCATTTTACAAATGAAGAAAGTGAGGCTCTTCAAGGGCAGGTGTCAAGGTCATAGAGTCACATGGACAGGGAATACGGGCACCACGGCCACAGGTGAGTTTCGGCAGCCAAGAAAAACCAGGCGGCCTGGTGCGGGCAGGTCTGGCCCTCTCGCCCCCGCCCTGACCCCTTCTCCACACTCTCTGGGGAGACAGGCAGCTGGAAAAACATCAGCTGTGGAGAAGCTTCTCGGAGCCGAGGAGGAGGGGACAGCTCCATTCTACTTCAAAAGGAAAAGAAAGTCCCTGAGCTTGGAATTCAGGGAAACCTGTTCTCCTCTCCTTGAATTCAAATCACTGTTTTTCCAGGGAAATTTAATAAAAAAACAAAGCACATGTTTCTCTGACCAAGAGGAGGCCTGAGCTGTTCAAACAGTCAAGATTCTTCACGGAGGATAATTTATTTCTGGTTTCTGAAGCCACTGGGGGAATCCAGAAAGTAGATTAAACTAAAAAGACCAAAGACAAAAACAAAACCCAAGCCAATTACAAAGTCTAAACTGGCTGAGCAAAGAGACCTTGAAGCGTGTGTGCATCTGGGCCTTCGTCCTGCCCTGCCCAGAACACTATTCCCCTCAAATCCCTCCTCTGCCAGGAAACCCTAGTGGACCAGGAGGGAAGGTGTTGATATGGACCCTGTAGGAGGCGTGGCTTCATTCTGACACCCAAAGGAGGAAACGAGGACACATTAAAGAGATCTGGGCCAAGCCAGTGGCTTTGACATTCGCCCTTGAGGGGAAGGTTATTGGTCCATTTAACAGATGGGGAAATTGAGGCTCAGAGAGAGAAATGTCACCTCACCAAAGACAAAAACCAAGTCTGTGGCAGAGCTGAGCCCAGGTCCCACCTCTCTCAACTCTGCCATGTTTGTATGAGCTGAGTATGGGCACATCCTGGCATGCAGAAGCTGCTCGAATGTGTGCCTGACTGAATTTAGAGAGTGGTAAAGGTAGGCGTGTGTGTGTGTGTGTGTGTGTGTGTGTGTGTGTTTGTGCATGCATGTGCACATGAGCATGCCCCTCCAGATCAAGTTTTCATGGGGCTACATCTGACCCTATCTAAGATGCTTCTTCCCACATCCTTAGGGTCCCCCTGGAAAATTTCAATCCAGCCCCACTTGGGCATGCTATAAGGTAGAGAGCTGTCTCATCTCCTGGGGCAGGAGATCTCAGCTGGGCGAGTAGTGGGCAGCGGAGGCTCCTGAAGGCACTTGAGCCACCACCTCTGACCTTGGAGGATGCAGCTGGGGGCTTGGCAAGACAGAGGACAATCCCTCAGGTGACAAGGTGGGATGCTGTCTAGCCGGACACCTGGCTGACTTCACAAGGCAGGGTTTGGGGAGTCGATGCTGTGCTCTCCAGATCCAGGGTCTGGAGACAGCCTGGAGACTTAGCTGGGCTCACCCCCAGGTGGGCTATGTGACTACAGGCAGACCCTCACTTGACCCACTGTCCTCTCAGGCTGGGGGAGTGCTCTCTGAGAACCCTTCAGCTTGGCCCATCCCTTAGACGAAGCCTGGAAGGGAGGAGCAGGAATGCCCCCGGGACCCTGCCACCAGCCCCATCACCTCAGGAAGAGAAGACAGTGTGACAGCACTCTCCAGGCATCAATCCTGGCTGAGATGCCCAACATGTTCACACGCGGAAGCCACCAGACAGGTTCAAACCCATGCGTCTGCAGTCAGGGCCATGCTGGGCTGGCTCAGGGACTCCTCTCAGATCCAGGTGCCAGGCCAGCTTCCCCCATGAGGCTTTAGAACCAAAGCAACCGGATGGCAACCCTCCACCACCCGCGGGCCTCTCTGAGCCTCGGTTTTCTCTGCTGTACAATCGGGGTCCTGAGAGTTTGAGCCAAGATGCTGGATGGAGGGCGAGTCCCTGCCGGCACGTGGAGGCAGCAGCGATGTGGGGGCACCTCTCTGAGGCTTAAGCCAAGACTAGACCATCAGAATCAACGGTCAAAAACCCAAAGAGAGGCACTTATGCGGAGAAAATGCAGCCCAAGGAGAGCCAGTGGCTGATGATGGTGTGGTGACAGCAATAAGAGAAGCAGCTTATACAGAGGACCTATTATTGGCCCCATTTTCGAGATGAGGAAACTGAGGTCCAAGGCTAATAGGGAACTTGTCTGAAGTCACACAGCTATGGAATAGCAGAACTGGGGTCTGAACTCAAGCAGTCTGACTCCAGAGCCCATTCTCTTGGCTGCGAATCAACAGTGAGTACACAGAATGGGCTAGAGCAAGCCTGTAGCCTCTCAAAGGTGCCTGAGAGCCCTGGGCTAACACATAAGAGGGAATGGCATTGCCAAGGCTCAGGACTGGTTCTGGTTCTCTGCTGTGCTCAGCCGCCTCAATACCCAGCCCTGTATCCACCTTTTCTTGCTTTCTTCAGAGCCAAGGAGATGACCTAGAAATCTAGGGTAATTAAGAACACAATAATCCAAAAAAGGGCTTCCCTGGTGGCTCAGACAGTAAAGAATCTGCCTGCAGTGTGGGAGACCTGGGTTGGATCCTTGGGTTGGGAAGATCCCCTGGAGGAGGGCATGGCAACCCACTCCAGTATTCTTGCCTGGAGAATCCCATGGACAGAGGAGCCTAGCCTACAGACCATGGGGTCACAAAGAGTCAAACACGACTGAGTGACTAAGCAGAGCACAATCAGAAAAAAGATAGGGCTTTAAAAGAGCTGGAACTGGCATCCAGATCTGCGACTGGAATAATCATAGATGGTCTAAGATGGAAAGACCCTAGCTGTTCTTGGCATTCAGCACCTCATTCGTCAGTGGAGAAACTGAGGCCCAGAACCTGCCCAAGGCCCCCTCACCTTGCTAGCTTGCCACACCCCTCCACCGCTGAGCAACACATCCCAGTTCCGACACTTGCCCAGGGCCCTGATGCTTGATCCAAGGGGTCCCAGAGAAGTGGCGGTGGAGCGGAATGTGCACCACCACCTCCACCCTGCTTGCTTCTCCCCCTCTGGCCGCGCCCGCCCGTGCATAGCGCACACTAACAGCCCGGCCGATGGCGGGACCTTCCTCCGCAGGCCTGAGCTCCCGGCTACAGCAAGCTGGCCCGAGGCCCAAGGAATGAGCTTGGCGCCCTGCCGGGCCCCAGCCACGTGGTCTCCCCACTTCCCCAGGTCAGGCCCCCCTGGGGAACTGAATGCTTCGTACTTTGGGCAGAACAAGGCCCAGGAGGAGACAGAACCAGGATCCAGGGCGAGACTCCACATTCTCTCTTGGCTACGGCAGTTCAGAGGAACAGATGCCCCAACAGGGACAGTTCTCATAACCACATCTGTGGCAGAATGCCAGAGGCTGAGGAGGTCTCCGAGGGCCATCTTCTCTGCCCCCTCCCTCCAGCCAGTGTCTACACCGACGGCCTGCTCCAGAAGCTGAGACGTCGGGGAGGGGATGCCTGCAGTCTCCAGGATCAGAAGTCCTGCTATGTCTTGAAGACTCAGCTCTCTGGCCTGTGAGATGGTCAGTCCTGCCCCACCCACCTGACAACTCACCTGCCCAGCTTCCCCTGCGCTAAGGAAGAAGTGAGATACTTGCAATCCAGTCTCTGGTAACATTAGGCCTTGCTGCTGCTGCTAAGTCGCTTCAGTCGTGTCGGACTCTGTGCGACCCCACAGACAGCAGCCCACCAGGCTTCCCCCTCCCTGGGATTCTCCAGGCAACATTAGGCCTTAGCCTCCAGTAAATTCTAAAATGCCATCACACGCTGGTTAAGTGCTAACAGTGGAATTCATGATAACCTCGAGGAAAAGCCTGCAGAAGAAACTTGGAGCCCTCTTTACAGGGTTTACATTCGCTAAAGTCGAGGAGCTCCTGCACAGGTTTGACAACAGCCTGTATTCTCTTCCAGAAGGTGCGTGCCCTCCGAGTGCTCCAACAGGGAAAGATTCCTTAAGATCCCAGCACCCTTTTCTCAGGACGCTGAGCACGTCTTCACCCTACCTTCTGATATCTACCCAGGAATCCACCCACAAGGAGTCGCCGCGGGGAGGAAGATGGAGGGAGGCAGGGAGAGTTCTCAGCAGGATCCCGGGGTTGCCAACAGCCCTGGGAACAGTTCCAGTTCCAGTTTCGGACCCTAGGGATCACACCCCCAGCTCACAGCAACACCACCGCTTAGGACCTTCAGCTGTTTTGTCCTCAGTTTCTCCACTTGGAAACCACTTTGCTCCCTGCTGCCCTCAGGCTGAAAAAGAGCTTGAAGCCAAAACTGAACTCTGTGAGAAGCCCTGTCCTGCCCCAGACAGGCATGTGGCCTTGGCCGAGTCCCAACTGTCCCTAAGCCACACACGGAGGGAACCGGAGCCAAGGCTGGACCCTTCCAGCTCTAAGCTTTAGGGTCTGCCCGCCTGACTCGCTACACAAGACCAGCCCTGGCAGGTCTGGCCAGAAGCCACGAGAGAAGCTGTGAGCAGGGGCTGGTCTTGCCAGGCATTCCAGCGGGCTCGACAGTGAAGCCAGAGTGCAAGACAAGAGGATTCACTGTGGCATCATCCTAGGCCCCATGAGAGACTGCAAGGCATGGCTCTGTCCCCAGTTGTGTCACTGCGTCATGCCCCTAACAGCCCAGGAGAAGCCTCTTCAACTCCAGCCAAGCTGGTAACATCTTATATCTGGACCCCTCCTCGGGAAACCACAACACAGGCGATGTGAGATGAGAGATGTGGAGTAAGCTTTCCTTTGGAGGCTGAAGATGGGAGCACAGAGAGGAGAGGGGTGACAGGGAAAGCACCCTGCCTGAGCATGCAAGGGTCCTGGGTTCAAGTCCCAGTTCTGCCACCAATGTGCTGTGTGACCTTGGGCGAGTTTACTGGCCGCTCTGAGCTACGTCTACTTATGCGTCTGACCAAGAGTTGGGGCCAGGTCATCACTAGGGTTCCTGCAGCTCTGATGTGCTCTGACCTCTGCTGTATTTCACAGCTCCCATCCGCAGAAGACTCCCACACAGCCTCCTGATGCTGAGCAGGCCGTATGCATGGGCCTGAGGTTTTGCTTGCTGGAGAGAAACGGACCACAGCAAAATCATTGCCAGCCCTGCCAGAAATGAGGCCAGCTGCGATCTGGCATGAAGGGATTCAGCTCATTCTCCTGACATTTCCTCTTGGTAATAAGTGCCTAGAAATCGTCTGGCCCAAAGCTTTTGACCAGAAGAAAACCCATTCACAGAAGGAGCCCCCAACTCCCATCAAACGGATCAGGGGCTTAGGAGCACGTAACAGGGGGATGGCCCTAAAGACCAGGCGAGGAGTGTGTGGGCCAAGGGCGCAGTAGACTGGGAGGCCAGACAAAGGCACACACAAAGCCCAAGGGACTCAGGGATATGGACTCTATTCCATACATATTAAATCATTCTGAGGCAGACCCTGCCCATGCGCTGGCCAAGATGATTGGACCAGGGTCAAGCAGACTTTCACGGCCCTCTGGGGTATTGTGTGGCCATAGGACTCCTTGGCGGAATGGGGGTGGTTCCTCGCACCCACGCCTGACACCCCAGTGCCAGGGAACACCCATTATGGAGGGCAGGGTGGAATCTTAGGGAGTTAAAGGCACAAAGACGTGGACTGAAGAGACAGAAATGAGTTGTCTGTTACAGGGGTTGAAGTGTGGCAAGGCCTCAGAGGGTCTCTGGGTGCGTGGCTTTGAAACCTCGGTTTCCTTGCCTGGAAAATAGATAATCAATCTTACCTCAGTGAATCAGTATGAGAACCACATGTAGTGGTTCAAATGCCACGCAGGTAGCAGGGCCTCCGGGAGTGTGTGCTCAGGGACAACTACGGGTCACGTAGTCGTGTCTGACTCTTTGCGACCCCATAGACTGTAGCCCACCAGGCTCCTCTGTCCATGGAATTTTCCAGGCAAGAACACTGGAATGAGTGGCCATTTCCAACTCCAGGGGCTCTCCTGACCCAGGGGTTGAACCCGTGTCTCCTACGTCTCCTGCCTTGGCAGGTGATTTCCAGGGCTGCACTGAGACATTCTACCTGAGCCAAGGGCTCCCACTCTGTGACTGAAGCTTTGGGAAAACAGACCCAGAGAGGTCAAGCCATTGGCTTAAATTCACACAGCCCAGAGGAATCCTCAGTCACCCACAAAACTACAAATAGAAACAATAACTGCTACCATCTATTGAGTTTTTACTATGTGACAAGCACAATGACCTCATGACCTAGAAGCTATTATTCCCATTTTTCAGATGAGAAAACTGCAGTTCAGACCCAGCAGGACTCCTGCCCCGGGGCCTTTGCACCTGCTCTTCCCTCAACCTGGAAAGCTCTTCCCCACAGCAACCACAAAATTAAAAGATGTTCGCTCCATGGAAGAAAGGCTATGACAAAGCTAGACAGCATATTAAAAAGCAGAGACATTACTTTGCTGACAAAGATCCATGTAGTCAAAGCTATGGTTTTTCCAGTAGTCATGTATGGATGTGAGAGTTGGACTATAAAGAAACCTGAGCACCGAAGAATTGATGCTTTTGAACTGTGGTGTTGGGGAAGACTCTTGAGAGTCCCTTGGACAGCAAAGAGATCCCACCAGTCCATCCTCAAGGAAAGCAACCCTGAATATTCACTGGAAGGATTGAGGCTGAAGCTGAAGCTTCAGCACTTGGCTACATGATGTGAAGAGCGAACTCACTGGAAAAGACCCTGATGCTGGGAAGGATTGAGGGCAGGAGGAGAAGGACAACAGAGGATGAGATGGTTGGATGGCATCATCAACTCAATGAACATGAGTTTGAGCAAACTCAGGAGTTGGTGAAGGGCACGGAAGCCTGATATGCTGCAGTCCATGTGGTCGCAAGGAGTTCGACAGGACTGACTGAACAACAACAATTAGCCCTCAGGCACAAAAGAACGGGTGAGGTGCCCCTTCTGTCAGTTCCATGAGGTCAGGACCTGGATGTCTCTCTTCTCTGAACCCCACCCCCCGACTTGGCCCCCAGAGGGCCCAGATCCCTATACTACAACAGGTAAGGTGTCATGAACACGCATGTCAACCACAGAATCACAGTCAACCCCCTTTCTGGCCACCCTTGAGTGTTCCTGGCTCCCTTGCAGCTGCCTCTCACCTTCTAACTCCCCCACTATCCCTTCTCCATCAACCACAAACAAAGGGAGGCCCAGACCCAGAGATGAAGATGGGTCCAAGCCCAGGAGTGAACCTGTGGGGCAGCAGCAGAGAACCTTAAGCCACCAGCAGGGGCCGGGGCTGAAAGAAAGATGCTTCAGTTACAATCCTGGGTCTCCTTCGACCTGACAACGGGACCCTGGACGTATCACCCCGACTCTCAGAGCCTCAGTTTCCCCTTGTGAAAAATGAGATCGTTGGAATGAATGACTTTCCCCCAAGCAAAGATTCTAGGAATCCACTTGCGCAGCATTATTGCCAACTCGTGAACTTGAGCCAACACTGAGATCAGAGGCCCTGGACAAGAACAGAGTTAGTATCCTGGTTCCGTTGTGAAACTCTGGGCAAGTTACTTGAACTCTCTGGGCCTTGGCTTTTTCTTCCTGCCCCACAGATTCCCAAAAAAAGGGAGAAATAATTTCCTTCTACAATGGACAATCAGGGTCAGAGCTGGTGAACCGGGGTTCCTGCTGAGCCTGTCTTGTGGTCACGTCTCCGGTGGGCCTGCCCAACACCCCAGGGCCCTCTGGCCTTGTGTGTGTAGCAGTAAAACAGGTGAAACCAGCACAATACAGAGACTGAGTGTTCTCAGACACAGGAGCACAGATATCCAGTCTAGACAAGGCCCCCAGCATGGACACTCACGACCCAGACAACAGAAGCCCCCCGACACAGAACCACCTTGCAGGACAATTGCTGGACGCACTGAGAAGCACCATCCCAGAAGGGCCCAGAGTCCTCAGAAGCCCCCAGCCCCAGCTGTGCAGCAGCCACTCAAGTGTTCTGGCAGCAGGACCCGAGGCCCAGACAGCCCCCCATTCCTGCCCACACACTCAAAGCAGAGCAGGGCGGAGCAGAGAGAAGCGAAGAATGCCCAGGCCATGGGTGGACGGGCCACATGGCCAGTGGGAGGTCAGGTTCACCCATAGAATCTGCGTAATAGACACGGAAAATCTTTACCGGCCTACCCATCTTGCCCCTCTTGCCAGGAACGCCAGGCAGACCCTGTAGAAGGAAACAGGGAAGAGATCAGGACAGGATTCCAGCAGGAGACTAACAGCATTGCTCCAAACCAGCCTCTCTTCCACCCACAAGAGGAAGTCACGGTAAGCCTGGCATCCAGTCCACATATACAACCGGCGCCAGTGATGCGCACGTTGGATGGACGGTCCTTAAATGCAGGTCCTCAGAGTAGGGGCCTGCAAGGACCTGAGCTGGGGAGGTTCCTGAGGAAAGCACCTAGGACTCTGGTATTGAGTGGATACTCAATAAATGCTCCCGCTGTTTCCCTGCAATTCTCTTTCCCCAGCTTATTGATGAGATTACAGTTGAGTCCCCAAATGTGGGCTCAGGTGGAGAGGGGACGAGCCAGTCCAGAGGCAGGTGGGGCACACCACCTCTGTCCTGGGAACTCCAGCAGCCCCGGACACACATACACAAATGAGCGTGGTGTGTTCAGGAAAGCGTCACATAACTCGTGCCTGGTGGGATCTGGTCCATAGGCCATATTGATCGGAAATTTGAAATAAGCCCACTTCTCATTTGCTGAAAGCCCTTCAGGAGCTCCTCATGCTTTCGGAACAGTCCCTCTCCTGACCTTGGTTCCTGGGGGCCATATAGCTGTGCCCGGGGGCCCCCTCCGGCCTGTCTCCCATCCACATTCCTGCCTTGCGCTCAGAGCTTTGTGCTGTTAAAACTCGCCAAGTAAGCTTCTGTCCCTGACTTTGCACGTGCTGTTCTCTGTGTCTGGAAGGCATCTGCCTCGAATTCTCCCTTAGTGGACACCTGTTTAACTCTGCGGCACCTCCTCCAGGAGGGATTCCAGAACTTTTCCAGCCTGGCCCGTGGCAGAGGGAGTGGGTGGGGGAGAGATAAACAGAGAAGGCATACTCACTCGCTCTCCATCAGACCCTGGCAGGCCGAAGAGCCCCGGGAGTCCAATGTAGCCCTAGGAAAAGAGCAGAGGGGAGGTCAGAAGGGCTGGCTGGTGGGGTGTGGCTTGCCCGGCTCGGCCCGGCCCGGCCCAGACACCCCTTGTGCACTCTGGCGCCTGGCTCCTCTTCCTTGCAGGCAGCGGTGGCGGCTCCAGTGGTTCCACGATGACATAGGCCTTGAGGCAAGTGTATATGCCCATGGACTGCATGGTGCTGGCTTCCACGATGTAGTCCAAAGGCACATACCCTCACGCCAGGGAAGGGCGCGGGCACTCGCAGGGGAAGGCCCGCCCCATGCCGGGGGCTCCTGGACCTGCTGGAAGGAAGCTCTCTGCCGGGTTAGATGCTGGGGTGGCACCAAGCCCTACCCACCCTCCCAGGGAGGCTGGCGGGCACTTGTGGCTCCTGCAATGCCTCCTTCTAGGCCTCCAAGGCTGTGCATGTGGGGCTCACATCACCCTGGACTGCCTGAGGGTGGCCGGCAGTGACAGCCGCTGCCACCCCGGCGTGCTGGCATCCTGCCAAGCACGTGTGCCACTGAGTTCAGCCCTCCCAAGGACCCTGCAGATGGCCTGTCCTCCTCCTCACTGACAAAGAAGACCCAGGCTCTGGAGAGAAAGCAGCACAGCGAGTCAGGGGTGGAGTCCGGATCGTCTGCCCTCTAGCCTCTCTCCACGCCATGCCCTCCACCAGGCATGCCCTTCCCACCCCCACGACTGCAGAACCAATGCTTTCAAGCCGGGCTCGGAGGTTCTCTCCTCTGGCTAGCATACCTGATGCCTCCAACCAGAAGCAACCTCCTCCCCTCTCCCCGGCCCCTTATTTATACCCCCTGCATGGGTGCTAAGTTGCTTCAGTGTCGTGTCTGACTCTGCGACCCCATGGACCATAGCCCACCAGGCTCCTCTGTCCAAGGGATTCTCCAGGCAAGAATACTAGAGTGGGTTGTCATTTCCTCCTCCTGGAAATCTTCCAGACCCATGGATTGAACCTGCATCTCTTGTGACTCCTGCATTGCATGTGGATTCTTAACCACTGAGCCACCAAGGAAGCCCCTATTTGTACCCCACTTAATAGATTTACCACTTTCTCTTCTGTATCTTCATTATCTTTCTCCATGTTTCATGGCCTCATTAGCCCGGGAACGTCTCCAGAGCAGGAACCTAGCCCAGGGTTCCTATCATATCTGTACTCTCTAGATGTTTGTGAAATGACTTCACTGATTGAATGGACGTGAGTTTGAGCAAACTCAGGGAGATGAAGGACGTGGAAGCCTGGCATGCTACAGTCCCTGGGGTCACAGAGTCAGACACGACTGGGCGACGGAACAACATAAGCTAACATTTACTGAGCACAAAGTATGTGCCAGACCCACTTCTCCTTCCTCTGCAAACATTTAAGGCATCTACTGTGCCCTCTGCACACCCTCAGGAGATAGGAATTATTAGTCAGCTTCCTATAGAGGTGAGATCATTTAGGCCCAGAGAGGCTAAGTGACTTGCCCAAGGTCACATGTAGCAGAATGTGGTATTTGAATTGAGGTCATCTGACTCCCAGGGCCAGGGCCCCTCTAACCACTTTGCTACCCTGCCTCCCATAAACAAGCAACCAGTGCAGACTCACAAACATTTCTCCGTCCCTAGAAGAGGTCACGAGGCCCCTTTCTTAGCATCATCTTAACAAATGATGTTTACTGACCATTCCTAGCAGGGCTTATATCCCAGATTTGCAGTGATGGGCTCAGAGAGGTCCAGAGATGTGCCCAAGCTCCCACAGCTGGTTAATGGCAGGGTAGGTCTCCAAACCAGCTGCCCGGACCCCAAGTCTGTGCTCTGCCTACTTCATAAACATAAGGCCGGTGATGGCAGGATTGGGTGGGCAGCCTGAGTGGCCCTGGCTCACCCAGGCTGCTCAGGGCGCTGTGACCCTGAAAAGGTGTGTGCCAGGGTCAGACCAGCAATCCTCTGCACACGTGACCTCTAGATGCCACAGCAAGGCAAATGGCAAGCAGCCCCAGATGTCATTAGCCTGCCTCGCTCCTCCGGTCCTCCTGGTAGATCAGAGACCTGGGGCTGAACCAGGAAGCCCTTCTCCCTCGGTTCAGGAGGCCCCTCTGGGGCCAGAGCTCGCGGGGACAGTTGGATAAAGGGAAGGAGGGGGCCCAGCTCCTAGGACAGGAGCCTCCTCAGCCCCCGTCTATCACTGCCCCGCCCCCATCACCATCATCATCATCACTGACATCATCAACACGTCCTGGGGAACTTTCCCACCTCCAGCCACTCTCCTAACACCCGCCCGTCAGGTCCAGGGATTCGGGCTGAGACTGCAGCCATAAATAGCGTTGGCTCAGGCTCGAAGGACACGTCATACCTGACCTGACCTGGCCTGACCGAGGACTCTGTGACCCACTTGCTGAGCATTCTTTAAAAGGCAGGCAGCCCAGCCCTCCAAATACCTGGGTCCTCAATCCCAGCCCCACCTTAGGCAAGCTGTGGGAACTGGGGCCCCATCATGAGCCCAGTTTCCTTGTATATAGAAGACAGGATTCCACTAGATTGCTTCTCAGTCTTCTAAACTCCGTTTTACCCCCATTCAATTCACCCAGAACTTTCTCCATTGCCCCACAACCCACCTGGGAGCCCACCTCAGCAGGATTTACACTTCCAAATTCCTAGCATCCCCCTAACCGTGCCAGGGGTAGGAATGGACATCCCTCCCACTGGAAAGATGGGCAAAGAGCCTGCTGGCTACTCAGGGTTCGTTTCAGGGGCCTTGAAGGAGGGGCCGAGGAGATGCTCCATTAGCCTTCAGGCCTGGACAACATTCACTCATTGGTCAGGACTGCCTTCCCTAAAGGGTGATACCCCAGCCCTCAGCTAGGTGTAGGAGTGAGGCCTCAGAGGACTCCAGTGACAAACAAAGTGGCCCCAGCTTTGGTTCCCTACTGATTGGACTTGCTGGGGGACACAGCAAGCAAATGTGTGATTATAGCAGCTGGACTGCGGCCGAGCCTCCAGCTGACCTGTGCTGCCCAGCTGCCTGGCCGTGGAGACCAAGCTGGCTCCAGGGTTCCCCACCATGTAGCCATCCTCTGCCTCTCTGCTCTTGGGAGCACTCAGGCGGGAGGACCAAGGCCCCAGCTCCCCGAGAAGACCCTGGGTGGACACTGCAGGCTTTACAGCCCCAATCGCCCACGGGGCCCGCTGGAGGGACAGGAAATGCCCACCCGGACCCCCAGGCAGGCGGCACGTGCCAAGTCGCACTTACCCGGCTACCTTTGGGCCCAGGGTCTCCTACAGGTCCAGGCAGCCCCTGAAACACAAAAGACAGAAGGGCAAGGACATATGGAGACGTTCTAGCTGCTGCCAACAACCCAGGCCAAGTCTGTCTCCGTTGGCTTCAGCTGTCCCTCTGTATGATAGGAGTGGGGTTACACTCCTGATCTTCAAACGGAGCCCCCAGCTACCCCAGGGGCCCAAGCAGGCGGCTGGGAGAGCTTCTGGAGCCACGCTCTCACACCCCAGAACTACTCTTTGTTCTGTTTCCTCCTGAGCATCCTTGCCCTGCTGCCTTCAGAGAAGGCTCCTCAGCACAGCGCCCTGAACAGCCCTTTCCTTCAGGGCCCACCTGGCAGGTATAGCTCCTGGGCCCCCAGCCCACCGCCTCCCTCTGCCTGGGGGCACCCGTGGCCAGCTCCACACCACCACGGCCACAGAGCTTCCAGAAGCCATATACTGCACCTGCCTGCCAGGGTAACCTTTGGCCCCTGGGCTACCCTCGGGTCCTGGCTGCCCCTGCAAAGGAATAAGAGAAACATAAGGAAAGGGGAGACCCTGCCCAGCTCCAGGTCTGGAGGGCGGTGGGGGACCGGGGTTTACAATGGACAAAGAGAAGGGCAGGAATGTGAGACGAAAGGGGAGGAAGGGGAGGCCATCGGCCTGCTGGGCGCCCCCGCTAACCCACCCTCTTCCCCCAGCCCACCCTTTTGAGAAACCGGTCCGACCAGCTTGGAGGGACAAAACCCCCTGTCCTTGCAGCCCAGGAATAAAGCACTGAGGGGGCCTGGCTGGGCTCTCCCATGCTGGCAGCGGCTGATGTTTGACTTGGGCCAGGGCAGCCAAAATTCCTGCAAACCCCGTGGTGGCGTGTATAATATCCCCTAACATCGCCCGGAACAGGCCAGCTATTCATGGCGCTAACCGGAGTCCAGCGGCTCATGCCAGCACTGGGCCGGCGTGGACTCCAGCCCTTTCAGGCAGATGTGGCTGGGGGAGAGGTGGGGTCGGGTGGGGGCCCCAGCGGGATGGGAGGCAGAGCCTCCTGGCTCTGGAGCTTACTCGTGGAACCGGGCAGGGTGGGGTGGAGGCCAAGGACAGGCAGGGGGGCTGGAGCAAGGGAGGGCGAGGAGGGCGGGGCTGAGGCTGCAGCCCTCACCTGTTCTCCGGGGTGCCCCGTTGGTCCAGGATAACCCTTCTGTCCCTGCGGAGGGAAAGAAACCACTTGAGCCCAGGACCACACGTCTGGGTCCAGGGATCACAGAGGTGCGGCCTTCCCGCCTGCCTTCGCAGCACTGCAGGCGCTATGGCAGGGACGTGTGCTAGTACGCGTTTGAGAACTGCTGTCCGAGTGGAGATATGTACATCAGGCATCCTGCAGTTTCCTCTCTATCACCAGTGGTTCTTAGACCAGAAGACAGCCGGGACTGATCCCTCCTGGGGCAGGGCTTGTAAGCTGAATTAGGATACAGCAACTGGGAGAGACCGCTGCTGTTATCACCACCCTTCTTTCCAAACCCAGAGAAAAGGTAAGAACGTCCGAAGCAGGGCTGGAGGGATGTCTCAGTGATGGGCGGACAGATGAGGACCTTAAAGTCTGAGCTGTGCTCACCCACCATACAATGCTGGGATTTTTCTGTCGGAACCTTCTCACTAACCCCCTGTCAGAAAAGATCTCATACATATTGACCAATCGTGTGACCCTCAAATAGCTGCCCCCCTTCTTCCCAGTGATTCCAGCCACTATTCCAGGGGACAAGAGGCCGCTGGACTGACTGAGAAAGAGTCTGGTGACGTTTCAGTACCAACCATGTGTCCTGTTCCCACAGTCTAATTCCCGTGGTCCAAGGCCAGGTCTCCAGGTCAAGAGAATCAAAACGAGTGTGTGCCTGCAGGTGGCACTGGGGACAGCCACTTGGACTGTTTCATGAGTGTAAGGAGCTCTTTGCAGGGAAACCCCAGACTTCAAACTTCCCTAAGCTTTGGGCTGTTAGGAAACAAGACGGAGCAGGGGCTTCCGTTTCAGACAGTGTGGTGGAGATGGGGTAATCTCCATTAGATCCCCCCTTCACCGGAGCCCTGTGCTGGGTCCAGACCATCTCTGACTTACTGTGCAACCCTGGAGGGGTCACTGCCCTTCTCTGGATGTCAAATAAGGGAGTTAGAACTCCGAGGACCCTTCAGTTCTGGTGTTCTGGAACTCAGGAGTTCTAGGGCTCCCCCAGCATGTTATTCACTCAGTCGTGTCTGACTCGTTGCAACCCCATGGACTGTAGCCCACCAGGCTCCTCTGTCCATGCATTTCTCCAGGCAAGAATACTGGAGTGGGTAGCCATTGCCTTCTATAAGGGATCTTCCCAACCCAGGGATCGAACCCAGGTTTCCTGCATTGCAGGTAGAAGCCCTAGGGCTGCCCCAGGCTGGTGATTAACAAGACTCTAGACTACACACACACACACACATACGATGCCTGTGAACCCCTTCTACCCACTGTTCTTTATATCATCTCCATCCTACAGAGGAGAAAACCGAGTCTTGAAGAATGGAAGTCACTTGTCCAGAATCCCATTACTAAGGAGCAGCGGCTCAAGCTCACCACTGGGTCCTTCTGACACCGGAGGCCACACGGAGAGCCTTGCAGCCTCCCTGGGCATGTACAGTTCATGCACATCCACAAACACCCACAGGCACACACGTTTGGCACCCCCACAGACCCCTAGAAAGCGGCACTCTTTAATTATAAACAGCATCGCTCTGATCCAAGAGGTTTGGGGAGTTTACGAGCATTCCTTCTGCACCTACTCACGCCTCGAGACTGCTCAGCGTTGTGATTGCATCTCAGACCTGGGGCCCATGATCTTGATGCAGCACGGCTGGGTGAGATTCCGCCAGCATGCCATTCTTCCCCAATGGGCAAAGTGATGCAGCGGCCACAGTCAGCAGCCAGCATGCAGAGTGGGTAAGATCTCTTGTTTCAGATTAATCTGGATCCCTATCCTGCTTCCCTACTGGCTGGAGGCCTTGGGGCCCCCTCTCTGAGCCATGGTTTCATCTTGCAAAATGGGGTTCTCAGGGGTTGGCATTATAGACTGTATGATATAATGTGTGAAGCACTTAGCACCACACTGAAGTCAACGGCCCCATAAAGACCAGCTGCTGTTAGTAGCATGATCTTTATATTTCATTCATTCATGCAACAAAACATTTGCTGCACTTTCATGCTCTGGCCCCATGCTAGGCATCGGGTGAACAAGAAGACAAGATCCTTTGCCTTAACGGAATTTACAGTCTAATTAAACAGATACAAAAACAAATAAATATAAAACGTAATGTCTCAAGGATCTGCTCACATGGGGGTAGAGTCTCAGTCTTGCAAGATGAAAAAGTTCTGGAGATCGATTGCACAACAGTGTGAACATACCCAACACTGCTGGACTGCACACACAAACAGGGTTCAGATGGAAAAATGTACGTGATGTGTTTTCTCATCATCACTGAAAACGAAATTCTAAAAAAGCGATAATGTGTGGCATGTGCTATGGCGCTATGGAGAGTGCTATGGAGCGCTATGGAGAAAAGTGAGCAGAGTCAGAGGACAGAGCAGGGCCATGTTGGGCAGGGTGGTGACCGTGGCAGGCAGCGGGGCTGGACACAGGGCTGGCTCTCTGGGGAAAGGCTTCCCAGGCAGAGGGAACAATAGGGGCAGAAACCCTGAGGGAGAACGCTCTCAAGAAAGAATGAGCCCCGTGGGACTGGAGCAGAATGAGTGAGGGGTGAGTGGCAGAGTGACCAGGTGGTCAGAAAAGAAGCAGGAAGCCAGAGCATGCCAGGTGGAAAGATGGCAGGAAAGCACAGGAGGGTTTTGAGCAGGGATGTGTCATGGACAGGATGTATGACCATCATCCTTTCTCCACTTGAAGCCTGCCGATGAGAAAAAACAAGCAAAGCCTTTTCCCATGGAGAGCTGAGTGGCGCCTCGAGCTCTAAGCTGTGTGACTCAGCCCAGGGGTTGAGCTCTAAGCCTTCTCTGAGCCTCTCTCTGCCATCCTCTGCTGCCTCAGTGCCATAATGGAGCCAGTGCAATAACAGAGCAAGAATTCCAAGAGAAGCGAGAGGGGTCCAGGGAGCCCTGCGCACCACGTGCTCCTTTGGCTTCCTTGCAGCCACAAAGAAGCTAGAAACCAATGCTTTGGCAGACTTGTCAGTGAAATCCCAGGAGGAGATTTCAAGTAAATCTCCTACTCAGGATGCAGTGAAAAGGAAGTGAATGACCACTGGGGACGTGAACAGTGACTCACTCTATGCCTGGCCCCGCATTAAGGCCTAGGTGCACCATCTCATCAACACCTGCGATCATCCCTGAGAGGCAGGAATTACCATGCCCACTTGCCAGATGAAGAAACTGATGCCAGATGAGGAAACTGAAGCTTAGTGAGGTAAAGAGGCCACACAGCAGGCTGCGAAGTCCTATGTCCTAACTGCTGAGACCCGAGCTCACCTGGAAGAGTCACAGGGTCACCAAGGGAAAGACCCTCTTACAGACTCACCTCCCCAGGTCTGAGCTTGTGGGTCACTGTAGCATCATGAACCCACTGTCTGAGTTGGAAGGGACCTAAGCCATCAGTTTCACAGCCTCCTTCATTGGATACAATGAGAAACCGAGGCTCAGACAGGTAAACAGACTCGCCAAAGGCTAGTTGGCAAGTTATGGCCAAGCCCAGACCATTCCCCATGACTCCAGACCCACTGGGCTGGGCTTTGTCCAGAAGGCCACAGTTCGTAGGTCTTTTCCAAACCATGGACCCAGAAGGGCCTTGAACACTGCCACGAACCCGTGTTTCTGTTAGCGGACTGGGAACAGCTGAGATTGAACACAGCCAAGACATGGGGTTGGGGTGGGGGTGGGGGTTCCTATGCTCCCTGGAAAGCACCTTAACGGTGTTTACCAAGCTGGGGCCAGTGAAATAGCTTCAAATGACAGGGCCCCAGGTCTTGGAAGAATCTAAACCATTACCTTCTCCAGGGCCCCAGCAATTACATGGCGGGCGCTGACCGCAAGGTGGACCCACGGGCAGTGATTTCCCCACGGGTGATGGCTGCCTGACCGGGACGAGGGGAGAGCAGAGGCTTCAGGGGAGTTCCAGGGACCACAGAAATCTGCAAGGGGCCTCTGGCTCTCGGCAGGCGGGTCTCTACAGGACCCGTGTTTATAATAGAACTCGGGCTATATTTTGGTTTGGGAGCCAGATTAATCATTGCTTACAATGCACAAGTAAAAACCAGACATCACCTCACTGTTACTGCAGACAGTCTCCCCGTCGGCTGGGATGCTATTTGGGCTTTGGGAAGGGAGGGGAGGGGGGGTCTTGTCCCTTCCTGGGGGTCCTGAGAACCAGCCTAGACCTCTCAGCGGATCCCCCCTCGCACACTGATCTTGAAGGCTCCATATCAGCCTGCACGAGGCCCCAGCTTCTCTTGCAGTAGAATAAAGCTCACCAGACCCACTCAGCATTCCACGAGGCTTCCGGCTAAACTTCTCTACCACCCTGGCAGCTCCCAGGCCACACTGGGCAGCCAGCAGGATGGACAGGCCCTCAATAGAAAGGGTCAGGAGGAAGAAACATCTTTCAAGAGGCGGAGTGAGCCATGACACCATACCCGCCAAGTTCTTGCTCCTCTCTGCACCTCAGTTTCCCTAGCTGGCCTCTCAAAGCACCCTGTTGGCCCCAAAACGATAGGATTCTATGGGATTCTGCAATGTGATGTGTGGCTTGTCCGAAAGCACAGTCCATCCCAGTACAGTCAGGCCTCTGATGCTGAACTCTGCTCAGTGGGTACCTGAAAGAGGTCAGAGCAGGGAGGTAGAGCTTCTGTATGGAGCCTTCATTCATCTGGTTACTCCTTCATTCAAAGGTTTGCTAAGCCCCACCAACGTGGCAGACTCTATCTTAGCACTAAGAACACACAAGTAAACAAAGCAAACTTGCTCCCTACCTTCTAGAACAGGATATGGGCACTAAACACATACGAAGCAGGACAAAGTAGCGCTGACTGCTAGGGGAGTACAGACACCCAAGCAGAGGAGGTGGTGGTGTAAGCTGAGGCTTGAAGGAGGAGCCTCGTTGGAGAGCAGAGGGTCAGCGGAGTTCAGAAACGGAGCCGGAGGGACTTCCCTGGTGGTCTGGTGGCTAAGACTCTGTGCTCCCAAAGCAGGGGGTCCGGATTCAATCCTGGGTTTGGGGAACTAGATCCCACATGCCACAACTAAAGATCCCACATGCCGCAACGATGTGACCAGTAGAGCCATTTAAAATAAATAATTCTTTTAAATAAATAAATGTTCTTAAAAAAAAAAGAAACAGAGTGGGTGTAGGCACCAGAAGATCAGAACAGCTCAGCAACAGGGGGAACCCAAGGAGGTTCTCAGTAGGGGCGCTGTATGGAACGGGGGGTGCTGCTTGGAACTGGGGATGCTGCTTGGAACTGGAGGTGCAGTATGGAACTGGGGGTGCTACATGGAACTGGGGGTGCTATGTCCAGATAGAACTGGCAGTTCTGCAGAAAGGCAGGAGATTGCCTTAAGGTTTGTCAATCACACACCCCCAAAAACATCCCCAGATGACCCCCTCTGCCTGCCCACTTTACTACAGACTCTCAGACAGTGGCCAACGCAGAAGGCATAGGGAGGGGTTATGGGTAGGGTGAGGGTGGCGGGAGGGAGCCAAGAGGAAGTTTCAATTTGGGTACCAACTTTATTCCATCAGTGATGTCTGCCTGGAGCAATGTGTTAAGAAAGAGTCTGAGGCTGAATTAGGCTTGGCAAGAAAGAGCAACTCGTTATGTCTTCCATGGGCAGAGGAGGCAGGGAGGTGTGGGGTGAAAGAGCAGATGTCTGTGTCCAGCGCTGTGCTGAGCCCCACATGAGGAACAAAGAAGAAGAGGTCCTCCTCTGTGAACTTGGTCTAGTCTGACAACTATGCCAAGAATATCAGTGAGTTGCCCGCTAGCCAGAAAATGCAGAGTCCCAAAGAGGCTGAGAAAATGCGCTGGTGTGAGAAGGCAGATACGAATTCTGCCTGGAGGTGCTGGGCAGATACTCTTGGAAAAGATGGCATGTGAGGGTAAAATCGAGACTGATACATCAAGATGAGTAGGGAGGAGAGAGCCTGCCAGGGGAGAGCCCAGCATAAACAAATACAGGGAGGCAGGAAGGCCCAGGGCACATGGGTTGGATGCTTCGAAGGTTTCTATACAGCAGAATTCTTTGGTCTTGGCACCACTGACACCGCAGCTGGATCAGCCTTTGCTGTGGGTGGGGTGTGTGTGCCATACATCACAAGATCTGTAACAGCATCTCTGGCGTCTACTCATTTAAAGCTAGAAGCGCCCCCTCCCAGGGGGTAATGACCAAAAATGCCTCCACTGTGAACTGTTCCCTGGGGGCAGTTGAGAAGCGCTTGCTCTATAGGAGCGAAGGCAGGGGGATTAGACTAGGGACAGCACTGGATTCTGCCCTCCCAAGGAGCAAACAGGGCTCTCCAGCTTTCTGGGCTAGAGGAGGGTGTGTGTGTGTGTGTGAGTCCCTAGTCATGTCTGACTCTTTGTGACCCCATGGACCATAGCCCGCCAGGCTCCTCTGTCCATGGGATTCCCCAGGCAAGAATACTGGAGTGAGTAGCCATTTCCTTCTCCAAGGGATCTTCCCAAACCAGGGGTCAAACCCAGGTCTCCTGCACTGCAAGCAGATTCTTTACCATCTGAGCCACAAGGGAGGGCAGTTAACTGGTAACTAAGCAAGATGACTGATGGGACCAAGTGGGCAAGACCTTCTTCAGTGCTGCTTCTTCACGATCATTCGTTCATTCACGCTGGGTGCTGAGGACATAGCATCTTATTTAACCCTCCGAAACACTGCACAAAGCAACTGAGGCCATTGGCCCAAGCTCACAGAGCAGGAGGGGGACAGAGCTGGGATTCCATCCAGGCGTGTCTGACCTGCCCTTGGGAATCAGCTCAGCAGAGTCCCTTGGCTAGCATCGCAGACAGATGCGGAGAAGGGAGCCTTATTGAAGGTGGGGAGGCTCTTATGTAAGAAACTGTTTCCATCAGCATTGTAGAGAGGGAAAGGGCCTGCAGGTTAGAAGACCTGAGTTCAAATCACAGGTCTGCCATTTAGTGACCCTGGAAGCTCTGTCCACTAGCCCAGTGGCTCTCGGCCTTGGCTGCACGTGATGATCTAGTGCTCTAGTCCACTGAGACCAGCTGAATTGGAACCCCTGTGGAGGTGAAGGACAAACTCCCGCACTGGTTCTCACACACAGAGGGGCTGGGAACCAGGGCTGTAGACTTCACTCTCCGAAAGCCCTCAGTGATCTCATTGGCATTTAACACCTGTGTCAGCAAAGGGCCAGGTACATAGGTACATCTTTGTGCAATGACTGGAAGAGTGAATGAATGAATGAGACCTATTTGGGCCTTAGTTTTCTCAGCTGTAAAATGGGCATAATACTGCTTAACTGCTGGAGGCTATTGTGAGGAAGCGATGTGATGAGGAACAGCAAGCCTTTCTGTCACACTAGTCAATATGAGAAACTCCCAACTCAAAGTCCCTTTCTCCTGCCCACTTTTCTCCATGGCCTTTTTCATCTTCTAACACACCTCGTATTTTTACCATTTTTATTGCCTCCTTCCTCCCACAAGACTGCAAACTCTGAGGATCAGGGATTTTTGTCTCTATTCAGCTCAGAGGCCTGCACACTTCCTGACACACAATAGGCAACCAATCCATCCTGTTGAAGAAATGAATGAATAGGGCTACTGGTGTCACTATGAGGTGACACCAAAATTCAACATGCTGATGAGCAAAGGGCACACTGGCCTCGCCTCTCAGCCACTGACGTGCTTTCTCGCTCAAGGCTCCCCACATGAGATGATGCAGGCAAACCGCTCAGCAGGATCAGTGCCAAATGGCTACCGTTGTTACCAAAAGATGCTTGTGGGAGGAGCGACTACGGACAAACAGGGATGGTTCCAGGTGAGGTTGCCCACCCCATTGGCCTGCCTCCCTGACCCCCACCACTGGTCAGGGGTCCCTGCCTTGAGACCTGAGCACCACCACTCCCTGTGATTAGGTGACACTGACCTGCCAGACCAAACTCCCCCGTGTTTGCCTCGACAGGAGCCAGAGGGACTCGGTGGAAATGGCTTTGCCAAATCGTTTTCCTACCACACAGAGACTCTTCCTTAATTTAGAAAAGATGTCTCTCCCTGCTCAGGTGAGCTGGTTCCCCTGCGCTGGGGACTCTGGGCCTCCCTGGACATCTGCTAAGAGCAGGAAGGCTAGAACCCCAGGCAGGAGCCAGTCCCGTCTGGTTTTCCATCTTCCACCTCCTCTGCTAGATTCCTACTCCCGTGCCAAGCGAGACCACCACTGGCTGCTTTATGAGCCAGGACTGGAAGAAGACTTTTCCACTCACACCTCATCCATCAGAAACTGCTGGAGCCCAGAGAGGAAGTGAGCGGGGAGAGGGAGTTCCTCTGTGTTCTCTGAGCCAGAAAAGACCACGTTTCCCCAGCTCACAGACAGCCACGCACTCCTGTCTGGGTCTGGCTTCTTCAGATCTGCAGGAGGACCTGTTCTGGCCGAAGAGGCTGGAGGAGAATGGGTCCGGGGGCAGTCATGTTCCATGTCCACCTGTGCCATGGGGACCCTCAGAGCATGGACAGGATGGAGCCAGGAGATGCCACGGCTGCCCAAATGAGAACCAGATGGCCAAGGAAGAGGGCAGCTGTGGCTACAGCTGGGAGCCAGCAAGGATGCTCAAGCTGCGGCCCTCGGCTGATCTATAGACTGAAAACCCATCAGCAATGGGGGGTTTCCCTGCAAAAATAGTAACTGACCCTGACCCTGCACTGTCCTCCCTGTTTCCTGAACACCTACTACACACAGGCCCTGAGCGAGGCTCTGCAGGAAGAGCGACAAACCATTCTTGCATGTCCTGGTTGGTGAGGCTGGTCTGGGGGCTGAAAAGAACGCAGTTTAGAGGGACTTTGAGTCTTCAAGCAGAGTAGAGGCTCTAGACCCAAAAGCTGGGGTTCTAGAAGGGCTTCCTGGAGGGGGCACAAGTATTGTTGAGTCTGAAGGATGGTTCACCCTAGCTGCGAAGCCAGAGAGGAATTCAGGGGCACAGCCAGCCAGAGACCCACCACCTAGGAAAATGGCAGCTCTTCCCCCAAAGAGGTAACACCCCCTGCCTGACTGATGCAGTGATGAGGTGGGGGAGGATGAGAACAGCTCAAAATGCACAGAGAACTCTGCCTCTATAGAGATTTCCCTGCAGTATATGGGAGGGATGATATTAGACCCAGAGAGGTTACTGACTTGCCCCAGGTCACACAGCGAGCAAATGGTGGAGCAGGGAGTGGAGTCCAGATGCAACTGACCCCGGAGCCCACTCGCTCAACTTCCAGGCTGCAGACCTTGCTCGTGGTTTACAGACCCCGAGAGATCAGGGACAGGGGACGGGGTAGGTCATGGTCACTCCAGGTAGAAGGCTGAGGCTCAGGGAGGGGATGTGCAGGTCCCAGGCCACTCAGCTCATGGAAGGTGGAGCCGAACCTATGGGGACTCCTGGCTCTGACAATATTCCTTCCACCACCAAGAGCACCCTCAGGACCTCCCTGGAGCAGCTGGGATGCAAAAGGAAGGACAGGGTTACTTCTTGTCACATCTCACTAACCATGGTGGGGGGACCTGCTCCAAGCCAAGGTGCTCCACGCCCCCGGGTAAGCACAGACCCTCAGAAACCTCTCTCCCCTCTGGCCACCAGCCCACTGCCGAGGATCTGGGCCAGGGCTGGGGAGAGGCAGTACATAGCACTCCTGTCTGAGGACCCCGCTTGCTAGGAAACCCACTGGACAAAGTGAAGCATCAGCACCAAAGTGTACCTTTCGTCCAAGGGGTCCTGGATTCCCAGTGAGCCCGGGCAAGCCCATGTCGCCCTGAAAAAAACACAGAAAACGGGGTGAGATGGGGCAATAGGAGCAGACACTTATTGAAAGTTCGGCCTCCCAGGGCCAGTGGTTTGCAAATAGGATTCACGGAGGCCTAAAGGCCTCAGGGGAGACTCAGGTCCTCTGCACAGGGTGAGGGCAGCCGAGCAGGCATGGGACCCAGCCCCTCCCCACATAATTCAGTCTCTCCATTTGATCTGTTTTCTATGTTGGACTTCGGCAGAAGGAACCATCTGGGGAATGGGTTACACCGCCAAAACTATGTTTGCAAACCACTGCCCTGGAGAACACGCAACCTGTTCCAACTGGCAATCCCTCTCCTACATTCCTGACCCCCTCTCTCCTGCCTGTGCTGGACATGGTGGCCACCCAGTAGGGGGCATTTCTGCCACCACCATGAGACCCAGGAGCAGACAACGCAGGAGCAGGAGAGAAGCCTGGGCCCCTGGAGGTCATCCAGCCCGGGTACAAAGTCTGGTCTACACCTGACCAGTTGCGTGGCCTCCAGCCGCCGCCTCTGGGGCCTCTGTTTCCTCCCAGGCAAGCTAGGCCCAGCTTCCTGGGCTATAAGCTTATGAGGATCCAATGGGGGTGCATGTGGATGTATATACACAGGAAGCGCTTGCTGAGTGAGCAAACTTCTCATGAAGATGTGAAGGAATGAGCCTCCTGTGTCTCAGAGAAATCAACAGGAGCCGCCACCTCTAAGTCTCCATGCACCAGAGGCTGGGCTGAGAAGCAGAGTTCTTCCGGTCAGGAGGGCTTTGGGGTTGTGTCCAGAAGGAAACCAGACTCAAGGACTCCTTCCAGAGGATGGATGTCCGGGACCCTGGGCGATCTTACTTAGAGTTCTGGGTTCCCCTGCTCTGGCCTGACTTGCACTCCCTCCAGGCCCCTTGCCTAACTTACAGGGTGGATGCTTCAGGGGCAATGAAGTCCTTGGGCCTAACTCTTCTCTCTTCCATGGGAGAAGTTCTGGTCTCAGCCCTTCAGAGTCAGGCAGCCCTGCCTCCCCAGCCCATTCCCTTCTACGTCCTGAAAATCCATTGATCCGTGTGTTGAACTAACCACCTTGGAGGGGTCTTCGAATGTCTGCTGGAAGCTTCCTGGGCGTGTGCCACCAAGAAGCTTCTGGATGCCAAGGGCCACCTCGCAGGCCCTGCAGAAAACCCACTCAGAGCATCAGGCCAAAGGACATTCACCAAAGGAATGTCCACAGGTCACATTTTTTTGTCAGTTTTATTGGCTGCACATAGGAAGAAGGCAGCAGGGATAGCTTTGGGTTTGGTGCAGGGAGAGCTGAAGGGCTTCAAAGAGAACAGACCACGTCCTTTTCTACATCCTGCCTCCAGCCTTTTGTTACGCAGAGGCCTCTGTCAGGAGGTCCATGCCATGGCATGGCGGTTTCCCTACCATCCACTCCTCCGCTTCCCTGAGCGCTGGGGTCCCTGGAAACCTACCTTTGCCCCATCGTGGGCCTTTCCTGGTGAGAGCCCGGGGTCCCCTTTCTGTCCCTGAAACAGAAACAATTCCACTTTGGCCGCCACGTCTTCTAAAGAGGGTTTCTCCCCACCAACTCTGCTCAAATCCCTGTCCTCTGCTTAAATGCCCTCCCCTTCCACCCCACTCACATTCCTCCATGGGGTCCTCTTCAATCCCATCACTCCCCTGCTCCAGCAACCCTCCATAGCTGCCCACCACCCTACTGACAAAGTCCGAACTCCCCCTTGGGTGTCCCAAGTCTTCCATCATCTGGTCCCACCCACCCTATTCAGAACTCTGCTCTCCTCCTACCAGCCCAGCTCAAAGACGGGGCCCTTCTGCCCCATCCCAGACTACAGTCCTTCTTTCCCCGGGACTTGCACATTCCTGCTGCTGGGTCCTTATGCAGGTAGTCACCCCAAGTAGAAAACCACTCCCCCCACAATCATCATTAGCCAAACCAGAAACATTCTCAAGATGCAGCTTGACTGCATCCTCCCCCACCAATCTGTAGATCCCTGGGCCCACTGTATAGGTGATGTGCTCCCCCAGGGCTCTCAGAGACCTTCTAAGAGACACATCCTGAAGTTAAGCTTGATTCTTTCTGCTTTTCCTAGCCCCTGATGCTCACCTCACCGTCTCAAATTACCTAGAGCCAGTGCACTAACAGCCACTTAATCTATGTACAGCCCTTCACAGTTTGCAATATCCCTCAACCCACCAGGTTCCCAGAATAGCCAGATGAAGTGGACAAAGGAAGTGCTATTACCCCATAACACATTCAGGGAAACTGAGGCCTGGAGAAGGAAAAGGACAGCCCAGGAACCCAAGCTGAGGCACTGGCAGAGCTAAGACTAGGACCCTGAATTTGTGACTCCCATAACAGAGGCCTGGGACCCAACAAGTTAGAATAGGCGGGAATAGCAGAGACACTGACAAGTAGTATGTCCCCAGTCAGACCAGCATCCCTAGTCCCACGCACAGGGAGCATCCCCATCACAAGGATCCTGGCTTCTATGAGCATGTGCTCAGGGAAGGACCTACCAGCTGTGTCTCTTATAGCTAAAGAGGGCTCTGGCCTGATTAAATTACTCAGCAGACAGTCCTTTGAGAAGTCAGTCTCCTGATCTGTCCCTTAGCCTCACTCCCCAGCTCACTCCCCAATCTGAGTCCTGAGTCAGAAGTCCTGGGTTAAGCCACAGATGCACAGTAGGGTCTTAAGCAAGTGACTTCACTTCTCTGAGCTTGTTTCCTCACCTTTAAAATGTGGGCTGCACAGCACACACACACACACACACATACACACACACAGGCATGTGCACAGACGCATGGATGCATGTTCACACACACACACACATGCACACACACATGTGTGCACACACGCACACACGTGCGCACACATGCACACGCGCGCACACACATGCACACGCGCACACACATGCACACACGCACATGTGTGCACACACGTGCGCACACGCGCGCACACATGTGCGCACACGCGCGCACACATGCACACACGCATGTGCATGCACACATGCACACACACGCACGCACGTGCACACACGCGCACGCGCACACATGCACACACACATGCGCACACACGCACACATGTGCACACACGTGCACACATGCACACACGCATGTGCATACACACATGCACACACACGCACACACACACGCACGCGCACATGCACGCGCACACACACATGCACACACACACACAGGGGTGCAGGCACACATGGCCGCCTGGCATCCAGGTTTCTTGGCAAGGAGCCAGTGAGATGTTACACGTGGGGAGGGTGGAATGGCCAACTTTAATTAGTTCCCATTTGATTCTTTTCTGTGTCAGGACACAGATCTTCCAAATCCTGACTCAGTCACTGCATGAGAAATCACTGCATTCCAAACCTTAAGACAGAGAGGGTGCCCTTTCGCTGCCCACCTACCACGTGCCCAACACTGTGCCAGGCCCACTCAATGCAGCACCTCGCCAGCCCTCTTACACACACATGTGGCAACACAGGACCAAGCCCCAGATTCAGAGGGGCTGAGTCATAGTCCAGGGTGGCATGCAGGTAAGAGGCCATGTCTCACTAGGTCTGACTAGGTCCTGGGTCAATCTGACTCCAGAGCCCTCACGTACAAATGGGAAGCCTAGATGCCTCTCCCACATGCCCTCCAGCTGCCCCAGGCTGCAGGGCAGTCCCTCCTTGCTAGAACCCCAACTCTCTGTCCACCTGGGTCCATCCAGGTCACTGCTGAGGGCCTCACCTCTAGGATCAACAGCCTCATGCTGCAGCAGCCCCTTGTTGACACTCTCCCAGCCTCGGCGTTCACAAGCCCAGCTCCAATGCCTTTTATGTCCATGTGCAAGGCCAGGCCCAGGGCCACCCAGGATTCCAGTGGCCAAAAAAGGATAGCAGCTTCTACCCACCCCGCCCTTGCCCACCTCGCTCTGCAGCCAATAGAGGAGCTGGGCTTAAAATGCTCTCATGGGGGGGCCTTTGTGCATCCTGTCCTGTCATCTTACAAAGGGGGAAACTGAGACCCGAAGGGATGCCAGACTGGTTCCTTTGCCCAGAGGCCATATCCGGGGGCATTTTAGTTTCAATGGACTGCTCTCTGCACTCTCAGCAGCCAGCACCGTGTTTGGGACTTAATCCCTGCCCAAGAACAACAAAAGAACACTGAAATTTATTGAACATTTACACATCCTACAGTGTACACTGAGAATACCATGGTGGGGATCAAGACACAAGTCGTGCCTGTGGGGACCTCTCGAGGGAGAAACCAAAGACTGGTAATGCTGAATGCTCTAGCATTTTCTAGTGCTCTTCTAAGTCTTCAGCGCATAAATCTAAAAGGGAGCCATGATCACTATCCCCATTTCACAGATGAGGAAACTGAGGCACAGAGAGGGTAAATAATTTGTCCAAGATCCTATAATTCATAAGTGGGATTTTGATTCAGGAAGTCTGCTTCCAGAGCCCAAGCTCTTTACATTTCAATACACCACAGATGAACAACTATGACCAGTGATACGTGGAGTACAGGAGGGAGCTGGGAGAACTTGACCCAGACTGAGAGTCAGTCAGCCAAGCTAAGGCTGGAGGAAGACAAGAAGGGAAGCAGATGCAGTGTGGGCTCCACGGATGCTCAAGGCACCCGTGCTCAGCTGAAGGTGTGACTTCTGGGATGCAGAAAGTTATCCATCTTCCCAGCCAGACTCCTGCAAATTCTCTAGTAAGAGATATAAAGAATAATAAAGTCTAATTAATTGTTTACACCTCAGTGAGGTTGAGGACGTGGGTGCCAGACCCAGCTCTCCAGCCAATGAGCCGGTGTGATCTTGGACAAGTCCCTTTCCCTCTGTATGGAATAGCAGACTCTAGTTAACAGAGCCTTGAGGAGCTAGAAGATGGTTAGGAAGGTATATACTAAGCCAGAAGTGCTACTAACAGAGAGGGAATGGAAACTATGAGCTGCTTTCTTGCAGGTGAAGTTGGGAAGTGGAAAGAACAGAAGGCTTTGGTTACACGAGGCCTCACGAAGGGCTGAGACAAAGAAGGAGCGAACCAAGGACCGGAAAATTCTGGGCCAGAAATCCCCTGTGCAAGTCATCTTTTGCAAGATACACGATCCTGAGTACGTAGCACAGGGCCCGGCCCCGAGGAGGCATCAGAAAAATATTTCCCAAGTGAGAAAATAAATCAGTGGAGTCTCAAGAGACAACTCTAGGGCTAGGATTGGGTCGGATCTGGCCCCAGCTCTGGAAGGTCCTCTGAAGGTTCACTGGGTCTCTGGCCATCATTACTACTGTTTCATGTGTGTATAAGTTCTGGCCACAGCAATAAGGCAGGAAAAACAAATAAGACTACTAACCTTTGAGGAAAAGGAGGCAAAAATATGTCCTTTTTTGCAAACAATATGAGTGCCTGTCTAAAAATTCAGGAGAACTAAGTGAAATACTGTTAGAACCAATAAAATAATTCAGCAAAGGGCATGGTTGTAAAATAAACATCAGAAGTACAAATATACAAAGTCAATAGTTCTTTTTCAATAGCTGAAAGCCAGCTAGAAAATATAATGGGGAAAATATTCCATTCATAACAGCAACAAAAATATAAAATTTCTAAGCACAAACTTAGTAAGAAATGTGCCAGGTTTATGCAATAAAAACTATAGAGGTTTATTATGAGACGTTTTAAAAACTCAACCAAATGGGAAGATATGCCATGGTTTTAGATGGAAAAAGTTAATATTTTAAAGATGGTAATTCTTCACAAATAAACACATTTAATACAATTCCAAGAAAAACCCCAAGAGAGGTTTTTTCCTAAGGAAATTATTAAGATGGGCATAAAGTTCATCTGACAGATTAAATAGCCAGAACATTATAAGTGGAGCAGGGAGACACATAGTATAAAGATAATAACTGTCATAAAATAGTACTTTACTAGGCTAAAAATATACAAACATAGCAATGAAACATATTTGAATGGCCTAAAATAGACCCTGGTCTGTCATGTAATAGTGGAGGAAAAGTCATTTAATAAATGATCAACTACTGCAGGGAAAATAAAGCTATACCCATACCTACTTCCATGAATTTTAATTCCAGATGGTTTAAAATTTTGAGTACAAATGACATTATAAAATGAAATACCAGTGAATACCTCTCTGGTCTTAGTATGGGAAAAAAATGTCTAAGGACAAAAGTAAAGAATCATACATTTTACATATGGTAGTGTTAGTCACTCAGTTGTGTCCGACTCTTTGTGACCCCATGGACTGTAGCCCGCCAGGCTCCTCTGTCCATGGAATTCCCCAGGTAAGAATAGTGGAGTAGGTTGCTATTCCCTTCTCCAGAGGATCTTCCCAACCCAGGGATCAAACCCCAGTCCACCTCATTTCAGGCAGATTCTTTACCTGAGCCACCAGGGAAGCCTCTACTTACGGTAGAGTGCTCTCCAAATTAGGGCTTTCCTGAAGGCTCAGATTCTGACATATTGTAAAAGTTCCTAATAAATGTCAGTTATTGTTGGTTCAAAAAAAATAGGTACCACTCTCATTTGTGAAAATCATCATGAATACTCTCAATAGGCAAACGATAAACTCAAAAATAATTTGTAAGATACATGCAGCCTTAATAAGCCTTCATATATAAACACAAATGATGTTTACAAATCAATAACAAAAGACAACATCCCAATCCCTAAAATAAACAAAATCATAAATGGTGAAATGCAAATAGAAAGCAAATGTAAGAAAATTATTCACAGATTATCAGTGCAGTGTATTGGAAGCAATAATGAATTATCTTTTTCAAATATCCTCTTCTAATGCTAGCAGTGGCATAGATTGGTTCAGTCTTTCTACAAGGCAATTGTTAATAAAATAACAGCTAAGCACTATATGGCACTTATGTACAGGCATATTTTAAATTATTCATATATATGTAGTATGCATGTATATATATGTATATACATGTGTGTGTGTATATATTATACATATGTAACATATATATGGAGAAGGCAATGGCACCCCACTCCAGTACTCTTGCCTGGAAAATCCCATGGACAGATGGCCTGGTGGGCTGCAGTCCATGGGGTCGCAAAGAGTTGGACACGACTGAGCGACTTCGCTTTCACTTTTCACTTTCATGCATTGGGGAAGGAAATGGCAACCCACTCCAGTGTTCTTGCCTGGAGAATCCCAGGGATGGCGGAGCCTGGTGGGCTGCCGTCTATGGGGTTGCACAGAGTCGGACACGACTGAAGCGCCTTAGCAGCAGCAGCAGCAACGTATATATATGTATACACATATATAGCTTAATCTTCAGAGCTAAAGGGTTATGGAGCTAATGGATTTAGGGCTAAAACTATGTGCTTTGGAGTCAGACAGCAGAAGATTCAAATCTTGTCCCTGATACTTATCAGAGATAAGCTAGTTACTTAGATATTTTAGACCTTAGTTTTCCCATCTGCAAATGGGGGTAATAACATCCACCCTGCAAAGTATGTCGGGTTCTTGGTCAGTCCTTGACACACAGGATGTTAAAACGCAGTCAGTGCCTATGGATGGACAGAGCCACAGCAGGAGGCCTGCTTTCTTCTTGATACTTTCTAGACTTTTCCACCGGAGAAGGCAATGACAACCCAATCCAGTACTCTTGCCTGGAGAATCCCATGGACGGAGGAGCCTGGTAGGCTACAGTCCGTGGGGTCGCAAAGAGTCGGACACAACTGAGCAACTTCACTTTCACTTTTCACTTTCATGCATTGGAGAAGGAAATGGCAACCCACTCCAGTATTCTTGCCTGAAGAACCCCAGGGACAGAGGAGCCTGGTGGGCTGCCGTCTATGGGGTCGCACAGAGTCAGACATGACTGACGCGACTTAGCAGCAGCAGCAGCAGACTTTTCCACATTTCCCTTAAAGAGTATGTCCTACTTCAGTCACTGTAGAAAGGGAAAGGGGAGGCTGGGGTCTGATGCCCGAGACTTCTGTGAGGAGTCACTCGGATCACTAAGCATGGATCCTCTTGCCCGCCTATCCTCCCCAGATGCCCAAGGGCTCACAGTAATCCTGAGTATTTCACTGCAAACCAAGCAGGGCAGAGGAGGGAAGGGCAGCCAGCTGCCAAGGAGAAAAGGGCCAGGTGCCTCATCACCCAGCACAGGCACAGCTGGAGCCCTGTCCACCTCAGACCCAGAGCTTCTCACCTGACCTGGGCCCTGCATCCCATCTGATTTCACCTGGCATAGAATCAGCATCCCCAGGGGCAGCTCCAGGCTGGCCACCCTTCAACTTGATGGCCACGGACCCGGCTTCCGCAACCGCCTGAGTGGCCTTTGCAAAACGATACACCTGATTGTGTCCCATCTGCTGAAAACCTCACACCTTCCCACTGCTCTTTGTATGAAGTCTAAAAGTCTTAGCACACCCAGCAGGCCTGCTGCCCTCCCCAACCTCTTCTCACCCCTTGGCCTGGTGGTCTGCTGCCCTTCAGACTTGATTCAGCCTTCCCACCCTCCAGGAAGGCAGGCCTTACCTCCCAGACCAGATCACTTGCCATCCTGTGGGGACTGAGCACCCAGTGTCTCTCATGTGGAGCCCTTTGCATGGTATGGTCAGCTGGCTTCCACAAGAGCAGGGACTGTCCCTGTCTGTGCCCCCTTGTAGGCTGGGCACCTTGCACCTGTTGACAGCTGACCACCCACCACAGGCCACCACTGCTCTTAATTCAGTTATACCTCATGACAACCAGGGATGCCGGGAGGACAGCTACTATTGTTATCCCATTTTCCAGATGAGCAAACTAAGGCATGGGAAATTCAGATAATTTGCTCAGAGCCACAGAACTAGAAGTTATTACTAACAGACCTGGAATGTGAACTTCCACCATCTGGCTCCAGAGTCTGTGCTCTTAACCACTGCGCTTTCCTGCATGACAACTGTGGTTGCTGGACACATAACTCAACACTTGGTCTCCAAGGTCAGCTAATACCATCCACCCGTGGTTCTGGCTCCTCTGCTTCAGTCTCAAAGTCCTTGATCTTGACTCTGTGGGAATTGGCAAACTCTCTTCTTGATGGGTTTGAATGTGGAATGTATGGATACATGGTACATAGGGAAAGCCCTGGCTCTGGAGCGGGCAGAAGGGACTGAAGGGTGACTCTGGCCTGAACCATCTGTACAGCCCTGTTAAGTGTCTTCCAGCCAGCAAACCCAAGGACCTGAAATTCAGCCCCGCCACTGCTGGTCACTGCAAGTGATCCCATCAAGTCATGGACCCTTTGGGTCTCTGCTCCCCTGACCTCAAGAGGGATGAAATTCCTTATCTTTGCTCTTCTTGATTTCTCAATCCACCAGTCTCTCCCATCCTTAGTCTGGCAGGGGGATCTTTAACCCACAAGGTCATAAGCTCCCAAGAGCTCAATAAATACGGTACAGAAGTGACCCCACTGTGACCCATCCAGATGATGGGCGGGCTCCCTGCCACTAGGCAGGCCCTGCCTGTTGGGCTGATTTTTCCATCAACAGCGCATAGTAAGTGCTTGATAAATGTTTGCCCATCGAATGGAAATGAACGGATGGGTGGCCCCAGAGGCAGCTCTAGAAGTCGACACTGTTCGGAAAAGGAAGAGCCAGCACCGGGCCTGGAGGGAGCCAGCCCTAGAGTCCCACCAGGTCAACAGCCAGACCCAGAAAGGATCTGGTAAACAGCAAGGACCCTCTCCCCAGAATCACACCCATTCCTGCAGATCCACAACATTCTCTTCCAATCTCAGGAATTCTGTCCCAGAAGAGCCTTTCTTTAACCCCATCTTGGCCAAACCACAGATGAACACCAGCCCAGGGCGAAAGTCCAGCAGCCTGGGGCCTTCAGTTCAACTGTACTGCCCTGGATCCACTTGGGCTCACCTCTTAGACTCCCAGTCAAGTGTCCAGGAAAAGGGCATGACTTTTCCCCAGGGCATTTTAATGCAACTTCTACTGGGAGAAAACTCCCATTCCAGTATATTTTCTGGAACCCGCTCCCTTATTTGTTTATACAGAAGCAAGCTGGAAACTTGTCCATGAGGCCCTGAGTCACAGGTTCGGGCTCTGTATTCCTGTGTTCCGCAGGAGAGCTCATCTGCCAGGTCTGAGCCTCCCTCACCATACTCAGAACAGCTCCTCAAAATGGCAGGAAAAGCGGCTGCTAGGTTCTCCTCCTGTTTCCCTACATCTGCTAGCAGGATGAGGGGTGGGCTGCAGGCCAGACTGGGGCCGGTGTGGACAGGTGAGAAGCTGATGGAGCATCTGCTACCATAGGAGCAGGGGGTCAAGTCTGGGAGTGGTGGGGGAGTGGGGGAAAGACCAGACAGTCTCAGAGCAGGCCAAGAAAGGCGTGTTCTTGAGCAAGCCTGGCAATCAAAACAGTGGCTAATCCTCAGCATCTATCTACCCAGGCCTGGGCGACCAGAAGCCTCTGCAAAGCAGAAGTTTCCCAAGGAGAACTCAGACCCTCGGCCTGACTCATGGGGGCAGGTCCCACTGCCCTTGCCTAGGCAGGGTCTCAATCATCTGCCTGAGTCTCAGTTTCTCCATCTATAAATGGGTGCAGTAACCCCACCATCTCATTCGGTGTTTGTGGAGATCAAATGAGGCTACGTGAAGTGCATGCAGAGCGTCTAGCACAGAGCAAGGGTTCAATATACAGTGCTTGGCATGATCGGTGTTTGCTTTGTTAAAACCCAGAGCACCTCCAGGCAGCTGCTGGCCCAAGGCCTCTGGGCTTACTTTCCAAGAAAGGACCCCAGCTCAGTCCTGGCCGAAGTCACATACCCACAGAGGCAGAGGCGAGCGCTCCTGCAGCTCTGTGTGAGGGCTCTGCGCCAGCACTCTGGTACCATACTGTCATACATCCAGGGCTACCTGTGTACATTTGTCCCAAAAAGAGCTCCAGGAGTCAGAACTAGCTTATGGAGGATGCTCAGCTGACAATCACAGCACAAGCTGGGGCCAGTTGGCTAATGGTTTTCCTCAAGCTGCAGGACCTTTTTAACAGGTTAGCAAAGGACCCTGAGCCTGGGCCAGCCAAAGCCCAGGGATGCTCTTCATCTGGTTACCCCACAGCTGAAAGCCAGGCAGACCCTCTGCCTTTCCCAACCTGCCCTGTGCTCTTCTCGGCACAATTGCTGTGCTCTCAGCTCCCCTGACCCCTCCTCCTATTTCTCCAGCCATCACTTGAGGCTACCCCTTATAACCTTAATATTGCTGGCCCCGTACTCATTCTGGGGCTTCTCACTCCACGCACCACCCTGGACAGCTCTGTTCTCTCCCGGCGCCCCAGAGCTGGAGCCTCCACAGTCATCAGAGCACCAGTCACCTGGGTTTCTGGTCTCATCTGCAGTCCAGAGGTGGCATGTCTGTGCTGGCCACCCCCTAGGGCTCCATCTCCAACTCAGAGCTCCCCTGAGTTTCAGGATGTCCACGAATCTCTCTGCCTGGCTGGGCTACAGATTCCCAAATGTAACATTCCTTCCTCTGGTTCCCTGGTTTGGCCACTGAGGCTAAAGAGAGAATCCCCATCTCTCTCCTCTTGTCCATCCCTGAGTCCTCTCCATCTCCCCTCCACATCGCCGAGGCACCCATTCCCTTCCTCCTGCACCCCACGCTGGCCTGTATCACCCCCAGGTCTCCCTGCCTCTACTCTGGTCCCCAGCCCCCCAGCCCGCCTTCCACACGGCATCCAGGGATTTTTCTCAAACATGATCTTTCCACATCCCTCCCCAGCTCAAAACTTGACCTGCCTCCCCAGGGTGTGTCCTGTGACCCAGTAACACGCTGAGGCTGGATCTCCAAGGCCCTCCCCTGTTTAGCAGCAGATGATCTTTCTTCCCACCCGCTTTGAGGACCCTAGGTTCCTTCTCACCCCAGCCCCTCCCCACCAGTTGCTAAACTCCGAACTCCTCACTGCATCTCCAGCCCAGTATGGGGCCTGGCACCTGGGAGACCTTCTGGGAGTGCTGGTGGCCTAGACACGGATCCTCCACGGAGACTCTGAGGCCTTCCTGCCAGGATCCCCTAAGGAAGGAAGCCTCCCCCAGTGCGGGGCCCAAACCCCAGCTTCCACCCCATGGCTGTATCTCCAGACCCCACGGCATATACTCACTTTGGCTCCAGGGGGGCCAGGAAGGCCTGGATTTCCATAAGGCCCAGGAGGACCCTGAAAGGCAAAAGAGAAAAAGAGATGAGGGGAAAAGAGGAGCATCCCACTTCCTAAAGCAAGGCCTGGCACTTCCACCCGCCCGCTGGGTCTTCTCCACTAGCAGAGTCTCAGCAGTATGGCCACAGCAGCTGCTTGCAGAAAGGCTCTCTTGATGCCTGGCCCTGTGCTCAGCTCTTTCTGTGCATCACCTCATTCTATCTTTTTAACCCACAAAATAGGTGCTACCATGATTCCCATTTTCAAGACAAGGAAGCTGCCATCCAGAGAGTTTTACAACTTTCCCAGGTCACATGGCTGCTAAGGGACAAACCTCAGATGTGCAGCTTCCAAGCACAAGCCCTTGAATTGGATCACCTCTCCATACTCTCTGCACCTGGCCCCACCAGCCCCTCCCACACTTGCTTCCTTCGACTCAGAGCACACTCAGCTACTGGCTGCCCTGCCCCACGCCTGGTACTTCCTCCTCACATTGCCTATGCCCTGCTGTTCCATCATCTGGAATGCCTTTCCTATCCATCACCTCCAGATGAAATCCAACCCATCCTTCAAGACTTGGCTTTAACGCCACTTCCTCCAGGGAACCTTCTGGGACTCCTCCTGCTTAAGGGAAACTCTCCACCCTTCAGACTCCAACTGGACTCTGCACGAGCCTCTGGAGCTGCACGCGCAGTCAAGGGAGTACTCGGCCTCCTCTGAACAAGGGCGTGTCTCTTCTATGGCCACCACGGTAGTCAGAGCTCTCTCCCTTAGATTTCTACATGTTCTGAGCTTACAGAGTCCCTCGGGGACCATGAAACAGCTGGGAAGACTAAACCCAGAGAGTCAAAGGGTCTTCGCCAAGGTCACACAGCAGAGTGGTGGCCAAACAAGGGCTGGAACCTAGTTTGTTGGCTTCAAGTCCAAGGCTTATTCATGGCACTAGATTTTCCCAGGCCATATCTGAACGTCCCTTATAACAGCTGGGGCCTTATGTCCACTTTCTCTGCAAAGGCCCCGGGCTAGCATCCTGCAGCCCAGTAATATAAACAGAGTCCTAAGAGTCAACTACTTTCCGAGAGTCTTTGTCCAATAGGAATAATCTGAGGCACTAAGGGTGGGGACAGGCACCTCAAGGGTGCCCCCTACCACAACAGCCTCCAGACACACTGCCCTCATCCATGGCCCCTCTTGACTAATCTGGCTGTGTATGAATTCGCCTCCTTCCTCTCGCTTCAAGGCCAACTTCCCAGCTGCAGCCTATCACTCTCCGCCCGAGGCACCTCCCTCTTCCTTCATGCCTGAGCTGGGACCCTCCCCTTCCCTGTCCATGTCAAGGAGGAACCGAGTTCAGACGCTCACTCAGCCTAGGGGATTTATAACGGTGTCATGGGTAACCTCCAAAATAATCAGCCCTCCAGCCCCTTCCTGATATTTCACCAGATGCTATATCCTGGCAACTAGATGCAACCTGGTCCCAGCTCTGAGTCTCCCCTCTCCCCAGGCTCAGTCTCCCCATCAATTCCATGAATGACGGGAAACTCATGGTCTCTAAGGAATCTGGAAGACCTCAGAGCTTCACCCCAGTCTGGGCTCCTGGGATCTAAGCTCAGAGCTCAACCTGAATTTGGAAAAGGTTAGACGAAGGATGTTTGAGGAGGGGACGCTTGCATCCAGTACCCCAGAACCAGATGAGGTAGACAAGGTGGACAAGGTCAGGAATGACTACTTCTCCCCAGTTGTGCCCCCAGCTGCCCAAAGGTGGAGGGCTAGAGCACCCGCTACCCCTCAGGGAGGTGGGGGCTTCCTGCTTTCCCACCCCCACCTTCATTCCCCTCTCCAGCCATTGCCTTGCAGAGAAATGAACTGCATAGTTGACTGGGAGCCAAGCAGACTGCTTCTACAAACGCTGCAGCCCAGAAAGCTGAGTGGAGGAAGGCTGAGGGATTCCCCTGGTTGGGCCAGGGAGTACGCAGAGGTGGAGAGGGCCAAGCCACGGAGGCTTGGGGAACCTCAGGTAAGGCCCAGCCCCCTCCCAGAGCCCCAGAGCCATCATCTGTACGGAGGAACTGGGATTGCTTAGTCCCAGCATTGTATTATCTTTGGAATTTTACGATCTATGGAATTTCCCATCTAGAAACAGGGTGATGGGCTCCAGGGAGAGGGGGGAGTCCTCCAAGAGCCTGAAAGGAATGTCAGGAGAGTCATTCCCTCACTTGAAGAACTTCAGAGCTGGGAGGAATCTTGGCTGGAAATGCCTTACCAGGATCCCATGTTTTAAAAATGCAGAAACTGAGCCCCACAATAGGGAAAGGACTTGCCTAAGATCACACAGCTTCTTGAGGGGAAATACTCTTTTTTTCTTTTGTATTGGGGTATAGCCAATTAGCAAACAATGTTGTGACAGTTACCAGTGAATAGTAAAGGAACTCAACCATACATGTACATGCATCCATTCTCTCATGGGAAATGTTCTTGACTCCTAGACTAGAACCCATCAGCAACCATTTGCCCAGCACATTCTGATGCAGGAGACTTTGCTAGGCATCAGGTAAGAAAGAACAATCAATAGGACCTGTCTCTGGCCCAGAGGGGCTCAGCTAAGTAGAAGGGAAAAGCAGCACAACAGGCAGTTTAAGGTCATTGGCTCTGCAGTCAGACTGTCCAGGTTCAATCTGGGCTCTAGCGTTTACTCCATGCTTGGCCTTAGTCAAAGTAACTGCATCTTTCTGCACCTCAGTTTCCTCACCTGTAAAATGGGGATAATGCTGGAACTTATTTTCAGGAAGGCTAGAAAGCTGGGAGGGGATCCTGCATATGCCACCCAGGTGACAGGGTTCAGTGGTCAATGTGAGTTTTCTACCGAGGAATCCGGGCAGTTAACTGCCACAGGAGCTCCAAGAAGAAGGTGATCATCAGAAAAGGAGGGAGCATTTGATCTGAGCCATGGATGGAGGAGGAGTTTGCAAAGGAGGATATGCCGGGTCAGGAGGACAGTCCTACAGAAGCTGGGAGCTCAGGAGGAGTTTAGAGACCCAGACAGATTGCCAGTACCTGGGATGCTAGGTCCTGGGGCCTCATCCTGGTCCCAGGCAACAAGGTCCCTTGGCCAGCAGTGTCCATGATATCTCTGTGGTCCCCAGCTCTGGGCAAGTGCTCCATGGAGACTCCAAAGCCAGGAGGAAATGCCACTTCAGACAGCAGATTCCAGAGTCCTGGGCCCAGGGAGCACAGGGCCAGGTCTGGAGGGAACTAGGGCTCGAGTAATTGCATAACCAGAACCATCCGCTGGGCTCAGAGCTAAAAATATGCCCCAGGCAGCTATCTCTGCCAGGGCCTCGCCAGGCACCCAGCGTGGGAAAGGCTGATTCAGCCTGGGCACAGATGCCAGGCGCCGTGGGTCTGAGCCCCCTTGGGAAAAGGAGAGATTTCTCTCCAAGAGGACCCTCAGGAGTCCCCGCATCATATGGTTAGGAGCTGGGTTCCAGTCCTGGCTCTTCCATTTCTTAGTTATTCGGTTTTCTCATCCCTAAATGAGAGTGATCATACTGGCCCATGGGGGCCCTAGAAGGAGAGGGGATCAAATAAGGCAGCGTTAAGTGACACGCCAGGCATAACAGACCAGAGCTATTAATATTTTCCACTCCGAGGTTCAGGCTAGCTCCTATCAGCCACCAAAGCCCTGCCAAGCCATCCTCCAGACTCTAATTGAACCTCTCAGCATGGGGAGCTCACCCCATCCCTGGGATGGCCCATCTGGTTGCCTCTGGCAGCATCCTACCCCAGGTTGGCCCAGCAGAGATGGGAAGACGGATGCAAGGGTCATGCTCTTCCAAGTCAGCTTTTTTCCCAGCCGAACACCAAAGCCCATCAGCTGAGGGGATGTGATCTGCAGAAACCCCTACTCTACTCCAGGCTGCCCAGGGTGATACCCACAATGGACAGCTGAGACCCTGAAAGAGGTTCTCACTTTCCCATGCCTCGTCTGGACACCCAGTGACCCCTAAAAGCCCCATGTCCACTCCAATGGACTAAGAGGAAAAGGATGCCAGAGAGCATGAGTACATGCAGCAAAGCTGGGGCTCCAGGGACAAAGAGATGCAGGAGACAGAACCAACCAGAACTCAAGCACAGTGTGTGAGCACTTACCCGAGGGCCCCGTGCGCCAGGGGGTCCAGGAAGCCCAGGCAGTCCAGGGGGACCCTGAATAAAAAGCAAGAAGATAGCATCAGTGCCACGTGGCAGAATAGAATGGGATCAGGTAGTCATTCAACAAACTTGTGCAGAGCTCTGGGCATGAAGACCCCATAGCTGAGAAGAGAGGTCCCTTGAGGTCCTAGCCAGAGGAATTCTGCTCTTTGGGGTTTTCCGGTCTTTGCAGCTGTTGTTTCTTGGTCTCTGAAGCTCTCATCTTTCATTACATAGTTAACTCAGGGTATCACCTCCTCCAGGAAGCCTTCTTTGATCCCTTCCCCCAAGTTGGGCCAAGTCCCCTCTATCCCTCTGCTTTAAAGGCCACTGTATTTTATTTGGGGAATTGTCTGCTTAGAAGCCTGCTCTCCCACTAGACCATGGTCTCCTCAAAGGAATTAATGGGATATGAGTCATCTCTCTCTCCCCAAGCCTCAGCCAAATGTTTGAGAAACTAAAACAGCAAAAGACCTCAGAGTTCAGCCAAGTTCTCTGCAGAGCCTGAGCAGAGAAGGGACCTGTCCAAGGTCACACCAGCATCTCTGAGTCACACACAGAGAGTCAGTGTCACTAAAGGATGTACGCAAAGGCTTTCGGGTTCAATTCCCAGTGCTGCCACCTACCAGCTGGGTTTGGGCAGGTTCCTTAACCAGCCTGTGCCTATAAAATCGGGCAATAATACCCTTCTCATCGGATTATGGAGAAGGCAATGGCCACCCACTCCAGTACTCTTGCCTGGAAAATCCCATGGACAGAGGAGCCTGGTAGGCTGCAGTCCATGGGGCCGCTGGGAGTCGGACATGACTGAGTGACTTCACTTTCAACTTTTCACTTTCATGCATTGGAGAAGGAAATGGCAACCCACTCCAGTGTTCTTGCCTGGAGAATCCCAGGCACGGGGGAGCCTGGTGGGCTGCCGGCTCTGGGGTCGCACAGAGTTGGACACGACTGAAGCGACTTAGCAGCAGCAGCATCGGATTATTGCAAAGGTGAAACAAGATGGCGAACATAACACGGCGCCTAGTATGCAACTCTCACTCAAACGTCCCACCTAGTCCAGGGGTCATAGCCGGGTGCAGCCTTCATCATCACCCTCCGAGAGCCTGCATCACCTCCTTCACTTGTCTCCCCAACCTCCACCCTCTGCCCTCTCCAGTCTTCCTCCACACAGCCAGGTTCACCTTCCCAAGGCATCTCCCGGCTCAACACCACTCGGTGGCCCCCCATTTCCCCAATAAGACAGGCCCAATCCTGCCACGTGGCATTCAGGGAGCACCTGCGTGTTCTCAGTTCTCTTCCTTCCCATAGGAAGCGAGGCACCCGAGCAGACTTGCTGAGCCGCAAGCTGACCGTTATTCAAATCCCGGTCTCACTATTGGAGACTTGGCACAGGGCCTTTGGCCTGAGTCTCCGCGGCTGTCCTGCACCACGGCTACTGTCCTGCCTACATCAGAGGCGTAAAGGAGGATTAACTAAGTGCCTGATGTAAAGAACTGAACGCAGAACTTTCAAAGGAAGCCAGGCTTTCGAGGATGTGTGAGGCCTGGGGAATTCATTTGTTTCAAATAACCATCAATGAGATTCCAGGTTTCCTGCCCAGAGTTAGAATCGGTGTTGAAAACCCAGTACGATTTGGCTGGTAATTAATCCAGATCTCACACTGGGCAGCCTCGGCTCACAGTTCTGGTCTGTGAACACCATGTGCTTGCTCGTCCGTGAAAAAAAAATCAGAAGAGAGAGCCAGACAGGCAGATATGGGGACCAAGGCCCCTGGGTCACTGGAAAGAGCCCCAGCTGGAGGGAGGGGGGCTGCTGCGTGACCTCAGGCAAGTCCTGGGCACCTCAAGCCTCCAAGTACCTCTGGCCAAACTGGCAGCCGGCAGCGTTCCTTCCATCCAGAGCCTAGGGGTTGGGTAGACAGTTTCTAGTCTTCTATCTACCACTGCAGGTTTGAGAATCAAGGCCAGCCTACTCTCTGCTTCTCCCTGAGGAGCAGAGGAATGCAGTATAAGACAGGGCCCTGGGGCCACACTGGGCCCCCTCCTACTAGCTAAGTGGCTTTGGCTGAATTCTTTCCAGTTTCCAAGGCTTCACTCCTTCACTGTAAAATGAGGCTGCAAGAGCACCTCGCTGACAGATAATCTATAAAAAGTGCTAATCCTGGTGCCTGGCACACAGTTCATGCCCAGAAAGTTAGTGCTGTTTCTGTTAAGCAAGCTGCTGGAAATTCCCCAGCTCAAAATGTCAAGCCACCTTCCTCAGCATCTGTTTTGGGGGAGAGCAAAAGATTTCCCTTCCTGGAAGGCCCTTCCTCAGCCTTCCTCTTCCAAATGACCCAGAATCAAAGGAAAATGCCAGGGGCTGATGCCAAGCATTCCCGTAGGTATCATTCTCATGACCAAGCCCTTTTCACAGATGAGAAACCAGAGAGAGGCTCAGAGAGGCAGAGTGATTTACTCCAGGCCACACAGCTCACAGAAGCTGGGTTTGACTTCTCCTATCCTGGGGAGCACCACACAATCTTGGCCAGGTGCGTTGTAACCAGGTGTGCAAACCTGGGCAAGTCCCCTCTCCTCTGTAGGCATCTGTGAAATGAACATCCCAGAACCTCCCCGACACTGGGCATCTCCTCAATTTCTGGGTGGTGATGATTTCCTCTTCTAGGTTATTCGGCGGGAGAGAAAAGGTGAGATCACGCCCAGCTTCCAGAGAAGGTGGCCAAGGCCCAGTGGGGTGAGGCTGGGGTAGCGCTCCACTGAGGGACAGTCTCTGCGGGGTGTAGCTCCCTGGTGGACCCTGGGAGGGCCGCTACTGCAGAGGCCTGAACACACCCTCTTGGCAAGTTTCCTGCCCCAGAAACGGGGGCATCCAGCCTGGAGTCTGACCTCATCCCCAACATCTGAGGAGCAGACTCTAAGTGCCAGTCAGGACCCATGGCCCAGCCTGGTGACGTCAGTTACAGCCACACTCCTTGACATGGCAGCCCGGCTGCCCAGCCGCATTCCCAGGTCCCACCCTCCCATACTCAGTGAGGCTGGATGCCCCCTGCCCCTCTCGCTTGATCCAAGACCCTGCCTGCTCCCCATGCAGTGGAAAATTGCTGCCACTTCTTTCCAAGGCCTGAAGCCTGAGCGAGTGACTCTGGGATGATTCACGAGGCCGGGGTGGGATTTTTCCACTCCACGCTGCAAACAACGGGGCCTCTGAGAGGGCCTGGAGCGGAGGGGGAGGGGCGCCAGGGCCGCAGGCCTGTCTGGGGGAGGTGGGCGAGGCCTGGACTCGGGGCTCGTGCAAACAGAGCCATGGACACAACCAAGCAGCCGCTCCAGGCTTTCCCCAAGGGTCCTGGCCCCCAGCAGCCAGGCCTCGGGGAACCCCATCCCATGGAACAAGTCCACCCTTGTGTCCAGCTACAATAGCCCGCCTGCCAAGCCTTGCAGAAGGAAGGAAGTCCTGGCTGGCCTGGCCCCTGGCAGCAAGCAAGAGAGGTTTCGCAGGCCTGGGACCTGGGAGACCCGAGTCCAGTCCTGACTGTGCTGCTAACATCTGGGTGACCCTGAGCAATGCCCTTTCATTCTCAGGACTCTGCTCGGTGCCTGTAGCCAGGTGGGGGGAGGCAGGGGATCTCAAAAGGCTCCTCCATCGCTAACTATCTGAGCTCAAGATTATTCCCAAGGTTAGCCCACAGGGCGCTGAGCTCTCCCCAGTCTCTGTTCTAGGGAAGGGCCTACTGGGACAGGGCTTTTCAGTGAGGCCTTGAGCAAATTGCTTCATCTCCCTGTGCCTCCTGGCCTCAGTTTGCCCCGCTGTAAAATGGGAATACAATAGCCATTTTTTTCCCCCCCGCCCCAAGATAACGTGTATGTGTGCCGGGTATTCTCCATTCGCTCTCCAACTCCATTCTGTGTCCTGGGAAGCCCCCATCTACAGGCCGCACCCCCAGGCTTCTGGCTGAGTCTTGTCAACGGGAGGGCCCAGCAAGAAACTGCAGAGTAGAAAGAGAGGGTGGGTGGGGTATTTCTCTCCCTTCTCCCTCCTTGCTGTGTTTGGTTCCAGCTCCTGTCGGAGACCCCAGTTCATGTTTTAACGCACTGGCTTGTGGCAATACCTTCCCCTCCTCTTGCACCTTCAGGTGGGACCCCATGTGCTTCTCCAGCCCCTGTTGATTCCCCTGACGGTGCCCGCACCTCTGTAAACAGTCACTTCCTTAAACTCCGCTCAGTTACACTGTTCCCTGCCTGGGCCACAGGATACAGCATGCAAACTGCTCCACACAGAGCCTGGCACGCAGCAGGAGCTCAAAAAGGACACGCCAAAGACAAAGCAAACACTTCTCTATTCTCCTGTGTCCTAGATGATGCCAGCATAAGGGGTAAACGACACAAGATCTAGTTCTAATTCCTAACCGCCAGCAGCATAAAGGCCCTCCTATGCCAGAAGCTCTTGGCTCTCTCAGGGTGACAATGCCCCTGCCTCAGCCATCAGCACATTCATAACCAGCCACAACTATCCAGATTCTAATGTTGGAGGCAGACAACCCACCCAGCCCTGGAAAAGTAGGTGGTACCATACCCTCTTTTTACAGAGGTAAAAACTAAGATTCAGAGAGGTCAACTGACTTGCCAAAGGTCACACAGCACCTAGCACCCGGAAGGCACTCATTCAACATCTGTTGAAAGAAGGAAAAGATGGCTGGATAAGGAAATGGTTCAAACTCAGGTCATTCCAAAATCTGTGTGCTTTTGCACTCCACGTGCCTTCTTACCCCACCGGCAGCAGAGATCTGTGTAACTTCAAAGAGCCTGGCCTGCGTGTCAGGACAACCTGTTTTTCGTACGGATCAAATTCCTTCATTCATCTCCTAGATAGTCATGGAGTATCTGCTGCGGGCCAGGCGCTCAGCCGGGTCTCCCTGAGGTGACGCTTGGAAAAAGTGCAAGGGCGTGCAAATGCCAGCGGCCTGAGCGTGAATAAATAAGGCCTTGACTCGCCTCCTCCTGGGCGTGGGGCTTCTGTGCAGCTTCTGTGCAGCTTCTGTGAACCGCAGCCTCCCCGCCCCTACTGACCCGAGGCCAAGCTCAGCTTTTCCATGCTCCCCCCCCACCCCGCCCGCTCACAGGGCTCCCACAGAGTTCCCTCTCGAAGTGGCTACAACTCCTGGCCAGCCTGGGCCCAGAGCTGTGCCTCAGCCTCTGCCAGTCTGTCCCGTGCCCCTTGAGATCCACGCAGAATAGGTCAGATACAGCCTTGAAAACCCTCTCAGGGGCTTCCCTAGTGGCTCAGTGGTAAAGAATCCTGCAGGAGACACAGGTTCGATCCCTGGTCCAGGAAGATCCCACATGCGGTGCAGCAACCAAGTCCGTGTCCCACAGCTACTGAGACTGTGCTCTAGAGCCCGAGAGCCACAGCTACTGAGCCCACAAGCCACAGCTACTAAAGCCCATGTACCCTAGAGCCCATGCTCTGCAACAAGAGAAGCCACTGCAATAAGCCCTCGTGCACAGCTAGAGAAAAGCCCGTGTAGCACTGCAGACCCAGCGCAGCCAAAAATAAACAAATAAAAATTATTTTTTCAAAAAAGGAAACAAAACCTTCTCAGGCTCTGAAAGGACCTGCAGTGAATTCTAAGAAGGAAATTCTCCCAAAGCCAGTCACAGAGGAGAGACAGCCTCAGGGAGAGGAAAGAAGTTCCCCATATCACCCAACAAATCTAGAACTCCCAGGAGGCCCTGGAGATCCCTCAACTTGCTTCCTCACAGGAGGTGGGAGCTATTATCCTCTTACATTCTGCAGAAACTGAAGCTTAGTGTGGGTAAGGGCTGCAGAGCTAGTAAGGAGTGGAGTCAGGATTTAAACCCAGATTGGTGTGTGCCCAGACTCATGCCCGGGCACTGCAGCTTCCGTTCTGCTGGGGTTACATCCCAAATGTATATGAGGGTTCTGGGTGGGGACACGAGAGATGAGAAGAACACTTGTCTGAATCAGTTTTTGTCGCTATTGTTCAAAGACACCACTTTGATTAATAATTTCTGCTATCTGGTGAAATATAAATGACCAGCTTGCCACAGCAGACTGGACAAAGCTTCTAGAAGCGTCTTGGTTCCTACTAGAGTAAGATTAGGTTCCGAGCTGGGGGGCAGGCGGGATGAGGGGATTGCACGGGACGTCAGGCAGGATGGCACCCGGACAGACTGATGTCTTCCCTCTTGCCCTCATCTGTTCTGGGCTGGAAGAGCAGGAAGAGCCATGGTCCCCGCAGAAATTGCATCCCAACTCCTCCTGCAAGATCATTCCGGGTGCCCTCAGCCGAGTCTTTTTTCTCCCCAGCCCTGGTCCTCTCCTTCGTAGAGCAGGGGTCAGGGCACACGTCCTACCCTCTGGACCAGTTTCTACAAGGTCCTAAAGGAAGATGCTACATGTGTGGAAATAACTCATGAATGCGCTAGGTATAGAAACAGAAGACGTTCTAGACACTGAGCACTCCACTTGAGGTCAAGGACACGGCCTCCCTCTCTCAAGCCCCCGGCCTCTAAGCCCTGAGTCCTAGCATCTCAGAGTGCACACTTAAGGGCTGGATTGGAACGTGCTGATCTTGGGGTCTGGAGCCGGGGCGTAAACTTCAGCTCGGCCTCCAACATGCTGTGTGGCTTCTGAGTGAACCCTGGCCCTTTCTGGACCCCGTCTCTAGGCTCCCCACCTGTACAACGGGGAGGGTGAATTGAATGAACCCCAAGCACCCATCCACGGAACAGGTCAACTCCAGCACCTTCTTTGATCAGGGTGGGAGGAGTTCCAGACCAGTTCTGGCAAGAGGCCTCACCTCCTGCTGACCTGCATCACTGAACTCCAGGAGGAGAGTCCACGGCTCAGGCAGCCGGAAATGCCCGAGGCAGAGCCTACACCCTGGGAACCTGCTCCTGCTCCAGCTCTGCAGGCTCGGCCATGGCCTCTCTCGCTCTACATCACACACAGCCCTGGGGGACAGGGTTGGCCCCCTTCACTCGGCAGGGTGGAGACCCTACACTTCACCCTCCTCTGTCAGAGGGGGACAATTCACCCCCTTTCAACCTCACAGCCAGTGAGGCTGGCAGCCCCACAGCTTGGGAGGCTGAGCTGTCACAGGCCAAAGGTACCTGGCGCCTGAGTAGGATTGGGTAGCCTGGAGCGGGGAGAAGTCTGCTTCCCTCAGCTCCCCGCTCCCTACCCTGCCAACTTCAGAATGCGGGACCTGAACAGAATGTTGACATAATTGCAAAGCAATGCATACAATTTCCATAAGTTCTACAATATGGTTATAATAAAAACGGACTCTCAGTCCCCTTGGAGACAGACTGAATAAATATTATTCCTCATGATTATTAAAACTCATTAAGTGTGTTTGTAAGGCCTGGGAATTCCCAGTATCTGCCAGTGTCTCCACGTTGCGGGGAGCCTAACCCCAAGCCCAGGGCCTGGCGGGAGACTCGACCCCGGGAAGGAGGAACCCACGAGGTGGTCATCTCCAAGGCAGAAGAGAGCGGAGGCCCGAGCTTTCTGGAAACTCCATCTCATCAATTCCCCCCACCCGGAGGAATTGGCCTCCAGCTGCAGAAAGGTCGTTGCCCCTGGAGACAGTCCCAGGCACGCTGGAGGCATCAAGCCCAAGACCGTCTCCTGCACGTGGAATGTTCTTTCTCTCTCCCTTGATTGTTCGCGCTCACCCTGACCCTTCTTACCCCAAACTCCTCTACCAGGGCCCACAGATCAAATGTCTTACAGGAGCGAGCAGGTAAGAGAAACCAGATGAAAGGGCTGGGTCGGAAGACCAATCATGAGATGTGTGGACGAGTACAGACAAGAGCGGGCCTGTCCTGTCCAAGGAAGCAGCCGCAACCCGGCCACAGCCCATGGGCCACTGCCTCTCTCCCTTCTTCCAAGAAAAGCTGGTCACCCTGTCTTTTATAAGAAAGCTCTCACATTCAAAAAATATTAATCACTTATTAAATATTTTTAAACAAATGTTGCATGTGCCAAATAAAACATATTCAGGACTACCCATGGACAACCTTTGCCTGAAACTTGCGGACAAGCCAGGGGGCTGGAGGAGCTCTGGTCCAGGAGTCAGAGAGCTGGCCTTTGGGGACTGTGGGACCAGGGGCCAGTCAGTTCGTGGTTTTCCTTCAGCCACTCAACCTTTACAGTTATGTTAGCGAGCAGTCACCTGGGGCTTGGGCCAACCAAAGCCCAGAGATGCTCTTACCTGGAGGGGGCCACCAGACCCAAGTTCATCCCAGGGGACTACAGATCTGAGGCAGGATGTACAATTCATGAATATGGGAGAGATGGAGGCATGGGGGGACCCAGGTTCAAGTCGAGGCTCTGCCTGTAACCAGCTCTTCGGTCTAGCTTCTCTTCCTCTGCCCTGATCAAGAGCAACCGCCCAACCACCCCTATCAGCTACTCAAGGTCCAAGCAGAACGCACACCCACCAACTCTTACCGGCAAACCACAGTCTCCCTTGGGTCCTGGAGGTCCCATCAGCAGCAGGAAAGGTGTGGGTCCCACCAGGTGGAAGAACGAATAGCCAGTACTCATGGGCTGGGGGCTGGAGGCCAGGAATCGCGCCGGGGCCAGCGCTGGGGCCGGGGTGGTCTGCTGCCTGGTCCGGGGCTGTCTGGGGCTGGACCCCCTTGTTGGATCGTTTAGCGGGACATCCCGGGCTGCCTTCCCAGATCTGAGTGGGACGGGCTTCCGGGGTCTGGCTTTCTTTGTGGCTTCTGATCCAGTGGGTTTCTTGCTTCCAGTGGAGGCTGAACCAGGAGCGAGAGTGGGAGGCATCGCTGTGGCTGGTGGCCGAGCGGTCCTGGGAGGGCTAGGACTGGGGACAGGTGATGGGGGCGGGACTGTGGGTGGGGGAGGTCTGTGTGTGCTGGTATGGGCAGGAGTCGGCTCACTGGCACGACTACTCATCTTGGCCTCAGCCTGGACTACTGGGGGCAAAGGCTTTTTAGAGGAGGCAGCAGCTGGAGGTAGGGGCCGGGCACTGGGTGGCGGGAGTCTGGGCATGCCGGGGTTCCTCTGGATCGGCTTCACTGTGGGACGGGAGACTTTGGCAGGAATGGGCTGGGAAGTAGGTAGCACCGGCTTCTTGGTGGGTGGGGCTGGCTTTGTGAAGGCAGGCAGAGCTGTCTTCTGGGTGGGGCGGGGGCTTCTGACTGGGGCAATTGAAGGAGAAAGGGCTGAAGGTGTGGCGGGGTGACTTTTGGAGGTCTTAGTGGCTGTGTTCTTCTGCAATGGCTGGACAGGTCTGGGGGAGCTGGCAGGAGAGACCGGGGACACGGGAGGAGGCCCTTCACTGACTGATAGCTTGGCAGGGGACAGAGGGGTCCAGGCTGGATGGGATGTGATGGGCTGGGGCGGGCGTGTGGTGCTAGTCCTCATGGGCTTGACGGGCACAGCAGGCACCACAGTCACCCCAGGCCCCCTGCCTGCCGGCCGTGACCCCAGGGCTGGCGTGGCAGTGGTCAGATTCTCCAGGCCCAACCGGGCGAGGTCGGTCTGGAAGGTGAGGAGTGTGCCAGAGTCTCGGGGGAAGAAGGGTCCCAGCTGGGGCCGGTAGGTGTCAGCCTGTCCACACTGCTTTCTCAGGTGGGTACAGTAATTGTGAGCGACCTGCGCCACGGGGTAGATACTGAACTGGCACAGGGCCCCCTCGAACTGGACCGCGTGCGGGCTCATCTTCCCAAAGAGGAACAAGCCGTCAGGGTCGAGCGCTGGGTCCCTGTGGAAAGGCAGCGAGACGGGCACCCGGTGCTGCCCGCAGGCCGTCACCAGGGTGACCGTGCGGCCGCGGAGCTCCAGGGCCAGGTGGTGCCAGCGCCCGTCGTGGACGTCGAGGTCGAAGGCCACGGAGCGCCGGGGCCCCAGGTGGACCACAGTCTTGCCGGGGAGGAACTGCAGGCCCAGCTGCAGCTTGCGCTTCCGGCTGCGGACGGCGAAGAGGAAGGCATGGTTCACCCGGTGGGAGCAGAGGCTGAGCACCAGCGCCAGCTCCGTGCCCAGGGAGGCGGGGAGGACGGCAGCCGTGGGAGCCTGGAGCCGGGCCCGCTGCGTGAAGATGAAGCCCGTCTGGAACGGGATGACCCCTGGGGGCGGGGGGCTCCGGCCGCCCACCGCCTTCGTCCAGCTGAGGCCCAGCTGCTGGAGGACGTCCACATCTGGAGAGGGAGGGCAGGAGGGGAGAGAGGGCAAGGTCAGGGCCTGCTTCCAGCCACAGCGACAGTGAGGACAGCCCACCCACTGCTGTCTGCCGCCCCGTGGCTGTGAATGACAGAGCAGAGCTGGAACCAGCCCCTTGCTGGGCTGTGTGATCCTGTGTATACAAAGACCGTCCTTCACTTCCAATGCAGTTACAGCCCCATACAACAAATGTCACATCCTAAGCAAAGATGCACTTAATACATCTAACCTAGTGAACATCACAGTTTAGCCTAGCCTACCTTAAACTCAGAATACTTATTGTAAGTAAGGTTAAATTATCTCACACAAAGCCTGAAAGTTGCCCAGTCATGTCCAACTCTTTGTGACCCCATAGACTATACAGTCCATGGAATTCTCCAGGCCAGAATACTGGAGTGGGTAGCCTTTCCCTTCTCCAGGGGATATTCCCAACCCAGGGATGGAGCCCAGGTCTCCGGCATTGGGCAGATTCTCTGCCAGCTGAGCCACAAGGGAAGCCCAAGAATACTGGAGTGGGTAGCCTATCCCTTCTCCAGCGGATCTTCCTGACTCAGGAATCGAACCTGGGTCTCCTGCAATGCAGGTGAATTCTTTACCAACTGAGCTATCAGGGAAGCCCCCATACAAAGCCTATTTTACAACAAAGTGCTGAATATCTCATATAATATATTGAGTGCTATACTAAAATCAGGGCTTCTCTGGTGGCTCAGATGGTAAAGAATCCGCCTGCAGTGCAGAAGACCCAGGTTTGACCCCTGGGTCAGGAAGATCCCCTGGAGAAGGGAATGGCAACCCACTCCAGTATTCTTGCCTGGGGAATTCCATGGACAGAAGAATCTGGTGGGCTATAGTCCATGTGGTCACAAAGAGTCGGACATGACTGAGCAACTATCTCACAGACACATACTAAAACCAAGAAACAGAACGATTGTGCCGGTTCAGAGTGGTTTCAGTGTATGGGTTGTTTCCCTTTGTGACCCTATGGTCGACTCGGAGCTGTGGCTGCTGACGCCCAGAGTCCCAAGAGACAAGCATACTACATATCGCTAGCCCAGGAGAAGACTAAAAAGATCAAGATCAAACACTCCAATACAGATTCACTTTTGCACCATCATTAAGTTAAAAAATCATAAATTGAATCATTCTAAGTTAAGGACCATCTGTAAGTGGCTAAAAACACAGACACTGAAGCCAAACTTCCTGAGTTCAAATCCCAGCTCCACCACTTCCTAGGGTTGTGACTTCAGTGCCTCAGTTTCCCCATCTTTTAGATGGGATAATAGTAGTACCAAAACTCAGAAGGACATGGTGAAGATTCAATGAGCTAATGCACTTGGGGGGAAAAGTGGCCTGGCACAAAATAAGCGTGTTTGAAGGATAGCTATTAATAGGAACAATAATGATAATCACCAAATGCTAGAGCTGACAGTATTAGAGACTGCCTAATGTGGCGTGTTGTATGGAGGAGCCTTGTAGGCTGCAGTCCATGGGGTCGCGAAGAGTTGGACACGACTGAAGCGACTTAGCAGCAGCAGGAGCAGCGTGTGGCATGTTTCCCCTTTTCTCTGCCTCAAAAGCCATCTCCTCCAGGAAGCAGTCCCATAAGCGAGGGACCAACAGGAATGTTCGTGTCACCAGAGCTTGGTAAGGATGTCCAGGGGACCGGACTAGTTTCACCATCTTCAGGAACCCTAGTCTGCTAGAGCAGACTGGGGGAGCCGCTGTCTACACGGAAGGTCGGGGACATTTCCAGTGACCCCCCTCTTCCCTGTGTGGCTTTGGAGAGAGCAGAGGAAGCAATCAAGGCATTCTTGTAACCTCTGTCCTCTGGCAAAGGGTTTGGACAACTGACCGTGGTCTGGCCAGGTCATATCCGCCTGGTAATTACAGTGGCAAGAACTTGCCAGAGCAAAAGGAGGGTTTCCAGGGTGTTTATGGAAAGGTTTCCTGACCTTGCCTCTTGTCGGGTCATTCAACCTCCTTCGGTCGGCTGAGCTGCCAGCGCCTGCAGACACCTGCTCGGGAGCCCCATCTCAGCAGGAAAGGACAGGCTGCATCTGGAAGTGGGCTCTGGGAAAGGTCCATAGGCCCCCTCCCCTGAGCTCAGCATCCTGACCCCTGAATGTGGAATGCTCTCTCCCTCATCACCTAGAGTAAGGGGCGTGCGCTGGGCTGAATGTAGCCAGCTCTTCATAGACCCTAGGCTGACTGCTGTGAGCTGGATGGACAGAGAGATAAATGGGCTGGGAGAAACTCAGAACCTGGGCGATGGCGACACGGCAGCATATGGCTCCATAGCAGGCTCTGCAAACAGAAGGCCGGGCTTCAGAGCCGGACGAGACCACCTTAGGTCTGGACTCTGAGCCTCCATTCCCTTCGCTGTAAGATGAGGCTACGAGGAGTGCTGACGTCATCAGGGCCCTGGGAGACGGTAAGGTGGTCTTCCTCTCGATCCTCACCCACCCCTGCACTCTGTGCCTCTGATTAAGTTTCTTCCTGCACTCCCCCGCCCCCCATCTCCCATCCCCAAGCCAGTTTCCCTGCCTGTAAGACAAGAGAAACCAGACCTGGAGGTGGCCATAGAGTCCTAAGAATGTTCTAAACACTGTAGTAGCAGGCTGCTGTTTCAGGCTTGAAGGCTCTTACTCCTCTCTAGGACCCAAGGGCCTTCACTTCCCTTCAAATTCCTCCTTTCTCCCACCTCTGTCTGTCCCCAGGTCCTAAGCTAAAACAAGCCACCATTTAAGGATTCTCTGAGTGGCAGCGTCTTTTATACACTTAATCACGGAAAGCTGCTTACTATTATAAAACACCTCTCACTACAAACAGCTTGAAAGGGAGGAGCTCCTCAGAAAGCCACCTCTCCTCTCTCCCCGCCCCACCTCACCTGGGATGCCCTGCAGACCTCTCTCTCTGCACCCTACCACTTACAGCCCCTCGCACTCGCCCTGGGAAGATGACAACTGGCCAGGCCAGGGGGTACTGAGGAGGTTCCCCTTATCACCCTCTCCAGGTGGGCTCTAAAGCTGATACCAGGCAGTCTCCAGGCCTCCCCCACATACTCGCTGCAGTTCAGGGGCCAAGTCCTCCCAACTCAGCTACCTGGAGCTGGCAGAGGTGGTCACCACTAGCCTCCAGGAGCCTCTGACCACTGCGGGCTCCATGGAGACACAGAAGGGCCACCCTTGCCCCAACTTCACAGGTAAATATATAATCAACAATAAGAAGAACTAATGCTTATTGAGCATTTACTACGTACCAAGTGCTTTACAGGCATTAACTCTTGACTCTCTCCGTCATCTATGAAGCAGGTACTGTCTGTCATCCCCACTCTTTCGCAGAAGAGGGTGAGAAAGCTGAGCCATATATAGTGTTGGGTTGGCCAAAGGTTCATTTGGGTACCCCCCCCCATAACAAATGAAATTTTTGGCCAACCCAATAACTTGCCCAGGGTCACACAGCTTATAATCAGAGGCACAGCTGGGCTTTAAACCCAGGCTGCTTGGCCCCAGGTCCTTGCTTCATCACTGCACCTTCCTGCACTGGAGCCCCTCAACTGCTTGGAAGGCAGGCTAGAGACTCAAGCAGGAAGGATCCCATCAGAGGAGAGGAGCTGGGGGACCGGGGAATGAATTCAGCGCAACGCCGAGATGGAGGGACCCGGCCAGCTGGCCACAGCAAGATCCCTTTATTACATAAACCTGGCTTCACGCTGCCCCAGCCTCTCTGCCCCCCGCCCCCCTTCCCAGTGCCTGACTCAGGACTCTGGACAGCTGTTCACCTACTTTGTGGGGGAAACAGCAAGCTTGGAAAATATGACATTTGCACAAAATGTTGCTGGGCGGCAGAAGTCTCTTCCGGGCACAGCCCTCCCCTCCCAGGGGCCCAATCCCTGCCCAGCAGCCAGGTCAGGCCACAGGGGCTCTGGGAGTGCCCGGGTGCCTGTCCCGGCACACAGGCCGGGCGTGGAGGAGGGGGAGGGGCTGCTATTTTAAGAGGCATTGTGGCTGCTTGACAAACAGATGTGGGAGAGGTTTCAGTTTCCATGGGCAGCTATGTAGCCAGTCCCCCCCGGCCCCCCGCTGCCTGGGGCCCCCTGGACAGATCCTCAGGGACAGCAGGGAAAAGCAGCATCTCACGGGGAGGGGAGTGCAGATGACAGGAGTAGGCAAGGATGCTGGAGTCCTTCATGCCTCTTGTCAGCCCTTCTTGGGGTACCCATCAGACAAAGGGGGACAACTGAGGCTTACTGACCTAGTGTAACTTACTCACATTCTGCCCTGGAGAGGAACAAAAGCATCGCCTCTCTACATTTCTGCACTGAGCGCTTCCTACCCTCACAAAACATCAAACGGGATGCTTTCAAGGCCGGAGAGAATTTGTTAATGATTGGCTCCATTCTACTGATGAGAAAATCGAGGTACTGAGTTCCCCATCAGGGGCACCGATGTCTCCTACCCCTGCATTCCCAGATCCCTTCCGTCCTGCTTTGTCTCCCCCGGACAAAGAGAAGAGACAGTTACCTTCAGGAGCTCCTTGGGTGGAGGCCAGGTGACAGGTGAGCGAGACTAAGATCCAGGTGAAGAGAAACCCCCTAGAGACCAGGAGACACAAGCAGATGTGGCATCAGCTTCCACCCCTCGCGTCCAGATCCGGCCGGGGAGTTGGGAGGGAATCCTTCAGCCCCAGTCCCACCTTGGTCCTGCCCAGGGGAGGTGGGAGGTGAGATGCAGACTCTAGGACCCCATTGGACCAGCCCACACTCCTGGGGTCCAGGCACAGTCTTCTGAAAAAGGAACTGCTTACACAGTACAAATACAATCTCGCTTTTTACAGATCAGTAAATCAAGGTCACAGGCAGGAAGCCCTGCCCTGGACATCAGGAGACGCAGGGTCCAGATCAAAATCTGCCACTGATGCCCTGGGCAACAAAGACCAGCCCCTGCCCCTCCCTGTCTCTGGACCTCAGTCTCCCCATCTGTGTTATGGCCTCAGGACCTTGAGACCCAATAGGCAGCAGAGCCAGGGAGGAAAGGTCAGCAGGAAGACCAGAGGGATCTGCTTAGATGACAGGTATCTTCAAAGGGCAGGAAAGAGAAGAACTCAGTCTCCAGACTCAGGGCCAGGGGTGGGAGACGACCGCTTAGCCAGGACCACTGCATGTAAAGGAAGCTGCCTACTAGCTTCATGCTCACAGAGAATGGAAGAGGGAGGAGAGAAGGGGAGACAATGGGGAGTCAGGCTTCCCCCAGGTGCAAACCTGGCCCCATTGCATACCAGCTATATGACCCTGGATGAGTCCCTCAGCCTCCCTGAGCCTGTCTCCTTCTCTGCAATTCAGCTGACGTTCCCTATCTTGCAAGCCAGGCGTGAGGATTAAGTGAGCTCATGCATGTCAAGGGCTCGGACTGCTGCCAGCCACAGAAGTGCTTCTTAGACCAACCCTGCTGCCCTTGCAAGCTGGATCCCAGAAGGGTTAATGCTCTGCTCAGGGGCTCCTGCCAAGATGGGCAGAGGCAGTGATCCGATTTCACCTTCCTGTGGGAGCAGCCACTGGTGACACCCGAAGCCACTGGGGCATCTGATCCCCAGGCAGGCAAAGGGGAGGGCGGCACGTGGCCAGAGTGGGCCAGCCAGGAGGCAGGCAGAAAGAACCCCGCCAGGCGGGTGGTGAGGGCAAAGGCTGGGACACGCTGGCCCAGGATCCATTTCCAAGAGGAAGGCTAGGATGGTGTGCTTCTGGGGAATTGTGTAATCCAGGAAACCCATCTGCCAGAGTGGATGTCGGGAGCCCCAGGTTCTTCCTAGCTCCCTGGAGGCCTTGGAAAACAAGCTCACACTCTGTGATTTAATAGCAAATCCTCCAATTTAATTGTAATTAGCATCAATGGTAATCCTGACCTAGACAATGTGGAAGGCACCGGTGGTTACCTACCCATAGCCTTCCCCCTCTTCTTGCTTGTTCTGGGAGACATGAACTTCAAAGGAAATTGGATGACTCTGGATAGATCTAAGTCCATCTTGGGAATTTGCCATGCCAGTGACTGGTTTAGGCCTGCATATATGACGCAAATGTGGCCAATGAGATGCCAGGAATGTCTGTCAGGACCTCAAAGAAAGCATTTCAAAGGAACACAGGAAGGGCTTTCTTCTAGCCTTTCAATGTTGTTGAATGAAGGCTTGCTGCTGCAGCCGCTTTGTGTACATGAGGTGACAAGCCACATGAACATGTGAGAACGCCAGAATGGAAGAACGGTGGGTGTTTGATGACACTTGAGACGCTAAATTGGCCAATCCTATTACGGCTTTTCCTTTGGACCTCTGGATATAGGAGGTAATGAGTCCCTTACTGCTTAAGCCATGTTCAACTGGGAATTACATGCAGCATAAGGCAAGCTAACTGAAACAGCATTCAGACGCTGATGGCAGTCCCTTGAAAGCCTTCAGCTTCTGGGCCTTAGCACATGCTAATCTTTAGTGCTCTGGACTCCACTCTTTTGCCTGGTCAGCTCCCACTCACGTGTTAGAGTGCAGCCAGGATGTCATTTCCCACAGTCTGCTGCACGTACCTCCCCAGGTATCCCATGTGTGTCTGTCTATTTTTCTGTCTCATTTTCTAACTCAAGTCCCTGAAGGGCAGGGCCCACGTCTGTCTTGGATTCCCAGCACCTGGCAGGCATGTAGTAAGTGTTCAGTGTATTTTTACAGAAGAAATGAATGTCGTCTGGAACTACAGGACTCTGAACTTTAAAAAGTATCTTCCCAAAGACTTAATGCCAGTAGGCCCACCCCACCTCTGACTTTTTCCAAGGGTGCTCCTGGATAACCCTTGCTCCCTCCTTCTCTTCTCCAATCTGCTGCCACCGCTGAGAATGGTTTTCACGTGGGACCTGTCCTCCCTGTCTCCAGCTTACCACCAGGAATAACAAAAGGTCGGTGCCTAGCTGTCCTGAGTTGGGGAGAGGGCTCGAGGCTGACCCTTCTGGCGTGACCTGCCTACTTGGAGCAAATGGTAGCCCCATCAGCTACGACAAACGATAAGAGGCAGCTCTTTTTGATTTGACAAAAACTGAGCCTTAGGGAGGGCAGGTACTTTCTCAAGGTCACCGTGGGCAGCCTCTGGGGACTAGGTCCTTTTTCCCATACCCACCAGGTAGCTACTCCAGGAAACTGACCAGATCTACTGAGGAAGAGCCGTCTCCTACATACTAGTCTTGGTAGTTCCAAAGCACAACTGCATATCAAAGGCTCTGAGAAGTTCTGCAATAAAGAAATCAACTGCCCTTTCTGTTGGTCAGCAGTCCCTGAAACTAGAGGACCAGGGTACTCATTTCTCTTGAGAAGACCTCTTCAGAAGACAGTGCTCCTGGCTCTGCAGGGTTCCTGCAACCTCACTAGGTTCTCTTTCATTTCCTTTCAGTCTCCTCTTTTCCCAGCCTTTTCCAGGCACCAGCCCTCACTCCTTGAGTCTCTCCCTGTGTCGTCACATCCACCCTTCTTAGGATGCTCCCCAAGCTGATAAAGACAGGCCAGGTGGAGAGGAGAGGGTACAAGAACCACGCACATCCTTCTCGGTCAATTTCTCCTGCTGGAGTTATGCCAAGGTGACTACCCTGTAGAGAATAAAAGGATAAATTCAGAGGCAATAGTTGTAATCCCAGGAGAAAGAAGACTCCCAGGGGAGATGGGATCACACTAGCCCCTTCAATTAAGCTTCCTAACACCGTGGTTTCTAACTCGAGAATTTCAGCCCTGAAAGAGCTATTTAAAAAAATATTTGCCTCCCTTTCATTCACCTCAACAAATGCAACTGACCCTCTCAGACCTGGATTCCTTGTGCACTTGACCCAGAAACTGCCAAAGTATAGCAAAGGAGTGTTGAGTGCGAGTGAAGTGGGATTTCCTGGTGGCTCAGCTGGTACAGAATCCGCCTGCAATGTGGGAGACCTGGGTTCGATCCCTGGGTTGGGAAGATCCCCTAGAGAAGGGAACCCACTCCAGGATTCTGGCCTGGAGAGTTCCACGGACTATATAGTCCATGGGGTTGCAATGAGTCGGACACGACCGTGTGACTTTCACTTCACTTCATAGAGTGGGAGAAGGTCCTCTGAGATGATTTCGAGGCCAGATTCTAGTCTCATCCCCTTTGTAGAAATGGGCCACTGGGGCCCAGAGAGGGGAAGCAACTTGCCCAAAGCCACACAGCATGCCAGTGACCCACATCATCTGACTCCACTACTTAGCAGACCATTTTCGCTTGACTCATCTCCCAAGAAGAAATCAAAGACTTACAGGGACTTCCTACTTGCCAGAGACCAGAGTCCCAGCCTTCACCAACAGGAAAGAGATGCAGCCTAGGGAGCCAACAGCCATCTAAGTAAGCTCCAGGCCTGGAAAGTTGGCTCCCAGAGGGAGGCCCTGCCAATTCTTTTGCTCCCGTTCCAATCCTGTTTAGGCTACTGCTAATAACGTTTAGTGCCTGAGCTGGCTCAGAGCTTTGTTCTTCCAGACTTCTGTTTTCACCACTGACTCGTGGGCCTTGGCTCAGCGAAGCCAGGGCTCCAGAATGTCGGGAAGACCAGAGCACAGGGGCCAGAGACGGCAGAAGGCGGCCGGAACGGAAGCCATGAGTTCGGGAGCCTGACCTTGGAGACACAGACTGGCCACCGAGCCCTCCAAGAAGGGAACCCAGGTGTTCCTCTCTGGACCATGAGGCTGCCAGAACCTGCAGCTGGCTTGCATGGTTTCTTCCTCCATCCTTGTTACCTGAGAACACAGGGGAGCTTCAGGGACCGATACCAGTCTGAACATCCACTGTGCACTCAGAGCTAAGACCTGGGGCATAGAAACACGAGGCCAAGTGGACCCATGGTCTCTGGGCTTGGCTGTGCTCCCATGGAGCGAGCGGGGAAGGATGCTGGCCAGAGGACCACAGAAAAGAGAGGAGGGGTGGACCTGTCCCACCTGCCTCCATGGACTGGCCAGGCCCCATGTGCCCAGACAGCCACTCCCGGGCCTTCTTCACACCTTACACCTCTTCTATGGGAACACAGACAGGTCATCTGTCTGGACAGGATGCGGCCCAGAATTTTCCCACTGACTCACACATCCATTCAAGATGAAGTGAATAATGATAAAAATAGCAGCTGCCGTTTGTTGAGCACTTACTATATGCCAGGCCCTGTTCTAAAAGCCTTTTACAAGCACAGCCCCACTAATCCTCACCAAACCCTGCTTGCTGGAAATGAAGATGCCTATTTGAGGACGAGAAAAAGGAGAAGCAGAAAGGCAAGGTGCCCGCCCCAGCTTGCAGAACAGAGGCAGGGATTCACATGGCCTGCCATGCTCTCCTGGCTCATGGGTGTGAGTTTATGTTTTGCTTCTGTTTCCACCATCAATTGACATGGCATTTCGTGGGTCGGGCAGGTTATGGGGTATCAAGAGGGTCCCTGAAACACAGAGAGGGAGGAAGAGAACATGCCAATAAAGTAACAGGTAGAGTGTGCTTAGAGAGGGACAGACAGGGGGTTACATGTGAAGGGCAGGGCCCCCGCCAATGCAACACCAGGGTTGCTGATGGCTACTGGATTGAGCCTGGTGGGTGGTGGGGGGCGGTACAGCAGGCTTATGGAAGCATATGGAAGGGGGAGTGCTCTGAGGACAGGGAGGACGGAGAAGCAAAGAGAAGCCAGGGATGCTCCATAACAGTGTCCTGGAACCTGATCTGGGAGGTGCAGAAGAGCAAAGCTAGGAGGCCAGAGGGCATAGCATCTGGGGTACTGCAGCAGCAAGGGAGGCAGAGGCTGGGCCTCAAAGCCGCGTGACTGCCCACTTGTCTAAAGCTTGGGCCCCACTGTGGGGTGCTCTCCTGGCACCGCTTTTCTACCCAACCGCTGGCATCTGCCCTGGCACAGGGTCTCCTGGAGAAAATGAGTCAGCAGTGTGCTTACTGGTGGTGGTGGTGGTGGTGGTGATGGTGGGGTGTGTGTGTGTATGTGTGTGTGCGTGCGTTGCGGTGGGAGTGGGGCGCGGGGGAATCTCAGCCAGCCAGCTTTTTCCAAGACATGGGAAAGAAAGGGGGCGGCGTCGCCCCCCTGATCCCAGCACAGAGGGGGCAGGACCCGGTGGGGGCAGGGCGGAGCTGCAACCCAGACCAGCCTCTTGGGAACAGTCCCTGCTCCTGGGGGCAGAATGGGCAGGGAGCAAGTTCTCTGCTTCTCCAGGCAGACGGTGAGCATGAACCACAGTCCGTGGGGCCCTGAGGGGCTGTTCCCCGCCTGCTCACTCCCACACACACCCACACCAGTGACTCCTCCTGCACACGCTCACTCTTTACAACTCCTACTCCACAGGCTGGGAACCAGAGATTCCTTGGCCCTCAGGGGCCCGCGGGGGCTCACATCTGTACCATGAGGGGTTCGAATTAGTCATCTCCCGGGGCCCTTTCTGCCCTGACATGCTGGTTCTCACTTTTTCTAACAGACATAACGGGAAAGCGACAGGAACTCAGGACCACCCCCGCTCCCACCCCCACCCCTCCCCAAGCAAGGAAGCGCTGAGACACCCAGACCCAAACAGACGGACACACACGCGGCGATTTCCAGAAACAGAGGACGTGCAAAGACACAGACACCGAAACAGAAGCAGGAGCCCTGGGAATCTGCAGACGCTTTCCCGAGAACAGACAGAAACCGAGACTTACAGGCTGGGGACCTGTGGACACCCACACTGGAACACGTCGAGACAGCCAGAAACGGAGACCCCTCCTCCCCCAAGCATCCAAAGAACCCCCTCCGCCTCCCCCGCCCACCGCTCCAGGCACCACCCCCAGCCCTCAATCTCGACCCCGGGGCGGGCTCTGCAGCGACCCTCCCCAGCTCGGCCCCCGCCCCAGCGCGATCCGGCCGCCGCGCCAGGCGGGGCAGGGCGGGCAGCGCTCGGCTCGCCAACCCTCTTCGGGCCGGGGGCGCTGCCCGCGTTAACCCTTGGCGGCCCGCCCTGCAGGGGCGCAGGAAGGGGCAGGAAGCTGACGTTCCGCTGGAAGCGTCCCGCGCGGCGGGGAACCCCAGCCCGCCCCGGAGCTGGAGCCTCCAGAAGCTGGGGAGGGGGCGTCCCCGAGCCCGTACTCACCCCCCTTGCGCCGCCGCCGCCGCTGCTGTGCCTCGGGTCCCCCGCGCCGATCCCGCTCCCATGGCGGGCCCCTACTTCATGCTCCCGAGCCCGGGGGGCAAGTGTGGGCGCGCCCCATGGGGCCGCCAGCCCCCCGCCCCGCCGCGCCAGGCCGGCTCAGAGCGCGCGGCCCCCGCGCCCCCAGCGCAGTCCGGCTCCCAGGGGCGCCCGAGCAAGCAGGCAGCGCGGCCGGAGCTCCGCGGGCGCCCGCGCCAGGCCCATGGTCCCAGGAGTCCCGGCGCCGCGCTCGCCCCTGCCTCGCTCTTTTCTGCTTCCACCGAAAAGGAAGAAGAAGCAGAAGAGAGAAAAAAAAAGATGATCAAACTTTTGGAGGCGGGCTGCTGGCGGTCCCCTGAGACAGAGCAAGGCCGGGCGAGGGCGCGCGGAGGGCGGTAGAAGCTGCCTCCCCGCCGGCCTGGGGGAGGAGAGGAAAAGGAAGGATTTGGGGGAAATGAAGGCGATTTAAAGTCTCGGCCCGCGGTGGCTCTCCACCTTCTCTCCTCCCCGCGCCGGGCCGCCCTCTGCTGCCCCCTGCTGCCCCCTGCCGGCCACAGCCGGGGACACAGCCTCCGCTCGCCCACTGCTGTCCCGCGGGGACACCCCCCGCCCCAGCCCCCTTGTAAAGATGGGGAAACTGAGATTCACAGAGAGGAGAGGGTCGGCCAATACTGTACAGCAGGATGTTCGCAGTTCGGAGATTCAGGACCTCTTTGTGAGACTGGGAGTCCCTGAGTTGGGGGCAAAGATAGAGGAGGTAAGGGGACATGCTACTGCTGAAAGGAATCCGAAGTTCCAAGGAGTTCCAGGGATAAATCTGGGACCAGGGCTCGGTGTCCTGACTCCCATGAAAACAGCAACCAGTGTCCCACCACACACACACACACACACACACACACACACACACACACACACACCTATTTTCGTCTCAGATTCACAGCATCCTGGAGAGCGGACTTTCCTGGGCACGTAGTGGGTGGGTTTGTTAAATGCTGGTCACCTCTCTCTCCCCAGTCTTCCCTGGTGGCTCAGACCGTAAAGCGTCTGCCTACAATGCGGGATCTCTATCTGTACGCGGTGAGAAACGCGAGTTTAACCTACCTCCCCACCTCAGCGTAGACCAAAGTCTCACTCAGACCACCCCCAACCCCCCGCCGCCGGAGCGCAGAAATGCACACCTTGAAGACGCCACAAACACCCGGCAAATTCACACACTCCCAGGTCCAGTCCGAACCCTGGCATTAGAAGCCCCTCCGCCTCCACCTCCAACGGCTTGTTCACATTCCCACACATTTCTACACTTGCTCCAAGTTCAGACACACACTCACTCACATGCAAGCGCAGCTACGCACTCCTTCTGGGCTCACAGGCACCCACCCTGGGGTGTCTGGAATCGAGCGCACACCCAGACTCTACACACGCAGATGCATGCACATTAGTGCTTACGTGCGCGTAAATGCACACTAGCCTAGTCAGATCCTCCCAACGTACACAGCCGCGTGCATACGTCTCATACATACCTTCACGTGCCCACACACCCAACGTAACAGCCCAAGTGCACACACACGCGCCCTACCCCCACCTGCACAGAGCTTTCCGTTAGTACCCACTGCACGCGGAGGGCACACACTCACTCCTCGCACATGCACCTCCTCCCCACTCGCGCGTATCTTTACGCACACACACACCCGTATCCCTAGCGCTCCAGGAACCCAGGGGCACTTACTGGATCCCTAGGTGCGAGGCTGGACGGTCGGTCCTTCCTCGGGCGCCTAACGGCATTTGTATTCATGGGTCCCCGCAGCCCCTGGCGCGGGCGCGGGGGCGGGGGTGCGGGGTCCCCTTCCCTAAACTGGGCGCGGGCGCTCGGAGCGCAGCGGCACCGGGAGGGGCATGGGCGCGCTGGGCTGCGCCACCCGCCGGGTCCGCCTGCGCTGGAACTTCAGCCGCTCTGCGTCCTCGGACTCCAGCACGGGCTCCGGGTGCGGGGGGCGGTTCATAGGTGCAGGGGCCGCTGCGCCCGCGGGGCCTTTTGAAGTCTCCGCTGGGGGCGGGGAGGGGGCGCTGAAGGCAGCCTTTTAAACCGTGGCTGCACGCGGGCTCGGTCGAGCAAGGTGTCTGGTTTCAGCAACTTTAGGAAAAGTCCCAAGCCTAAAGGGGGGGCGGTGGTGGGGGGAGGAGGGAGCGGAGGGCGAGCCAAGCAAGTTAGAAAAAGCAGCAGCAAGGCTGTGCGAGGCTTCCTGCAGGGGGCAGAGCACCCGAGGCTGCCAGGAGGGAGGCTCAGCTTGGTACTGCGGTACCCGCAGGCGGCTGGATGGCACGTGGACCCACCCTCGCATGGCCACGTTGAACTTGAGTTCTTAACCTCCACCTGGCCGAGCCCCAGGCGTGCAGGAACACCCCCCAAATCTACACAAACTGTACCTGTTTGTGCATTCTTCTGGGGGAAAGGGGCCACCGGTTCTCGGGTTTTCAGAAGTCCAGGGCTCCTGAAGACTGAGAACCCCTAGACCAATCATCCTTGATATGTTTTGAGCTACCTCCTTTGCGCTAGCCTTTATTTACATATTTTGCTATTTTGTTCATCGTGGATTTTTTGACGTCTATATATGACATTTTTAAAATATTGCATTAAAATGTTATGTTTCTTGGGTTTTTTTTTTTTTTTTTTTAGCCACTAAGTCGTGTCAGATTCTTGCTACCCTTTAGGCATCCCCTCCCCTTAGATATAAAATTTCATTACTCAGGGTTTGGAGCGTCCCTTAGTATTTTCTTTTCTTATTAGTTTTTACTGGAGTATAGTTCCTTTACATGTTGTGTTAGTTTCTGTAGTACAGCAGTGCATCAGCTATATGTATGCATACACCCCTCCTTTGGGGATTTTCTTTCCGCTAGTATTTTGCAGCTCACATGCTTCCCTGAGCCAGGTGCAGCAGTGTTCTAAATGCCACCACTTATGGAAGGCCTGTTATCTCTATTTTTCAGATGAGAAAATGGAGATTCTGAAAAACTTTCAGAAGGTTAAATAACTTTTCTGAGATCACTAAGCTGTTCAGTGATGGAGGTGGGGTTGGAACCTGGGTTGTCTGATTCCTGTCTTCGCAGCTGAGTGTGATAATTCAAATGTTAGCCTCTAAAGGATTCTGAGCAGATCTTTGCCAACCTCTCCAGCTTCATATTCTGCCTGGTGAGCACCCTCTTTCTGGTGCCTGGACCCAGGCTCTGGACAAGCTGGCCCATTTCAAAGTCTTGTCCATGCTGTCTCTTCCCAGGTTCTTCTCTCCCCCAAACCCTCTTTCTGCATGTTCACACACTCTCTGTCCCTTTAGGTGAAGCTCAAAGCTCTGCCCTGCACCCATATTTAAAAAAATCATTTTATTTATTTATTTTTGGCTGTGCTCGGTCTTCTTTGCCGCACAGGCTTTTTCTCTAGTTGTGGCAAGTGGGGCTACTCTCTGGCTGCGGTGCGCAGGCCTTTCATTGCGACGGAATCTTTTGTTCTGAGTACGAGCTCTAGGGCATGTGGGTTTCAGTAGCTGCGGCTCTAGAGCACAGGCTCAGTAGTTGTGGCACTCGGACTCAGTTGCCTGTGGCATGTGGAATCTTCCTGGATCAAGGATCGAACCCATGTCTCCTGCACTGGCAGGCGGATTCTTTACCAATGAGCCACCAGGGAAGCCACCCTCTCCAGCCCACATTGTAGCACACATCACATGGTATTGTCATGATTGGATCTAACCCCATACCCAGCATAAAGCCTAGAATAAAATAGATGCTCAAACCATTAATAATTTAAATGAATTTCTTTAACTCCTACAACTCCTCCAATGTGCTAACCCCTGTTCCAAGTTGGGGGAAGAGGGTCTGCCACTATGGAGTAAAGACAAAGAAGTGTGTGCTTGGTCCTGCTTCCCGGGCACACACACATTTGTATTGTGGTCAGCACCTTGGGGCTGGAAAAGGAGCCTGTATGGGAGACATCAGATGCTGCCATGTCATAGGGAACCTCCTGCAATCACATAAAGATAACACAAGAAGAAGGTGGTAGATACCATCAGAGAGATACAGATGAATTGAATTGTCAAGCTGACTGACGGATAGAGAGAAACCAAGGAAGACTCCCAGGAGGAGGTAGGCTTTGGCTCCCAAGTGTGTGTTGGATAAACCTACAGCCATGGGGGATGACAACTCAAGTGGAAGAGTCACAAAAGGGCTTGCAGGGGGGGAGCAGATTTCAGGCAGATTTTTGTAGGAGGACTGAGGGGAGCCCAAGTGGAGAAACCATCCAATTTTCCCGATGGCACCACGAGGGTGAAGATGTACAACTTACCGGCCGGAAGGACATTTCCAGGCAAGAGCATGTATTTCCTTCAAGGTCAGAGAGCAGGTCAGTGGCTGAGTTCCAAGGTCTTTCCAAATTTTATTCCTAAATCTGAGTGTGACGTGGTGAGCCCTAGGGAGCCTTGCTTTCATGAGGGAAGCCCCAAAGACCCATGGGAAACCTCCCCTGAAGCCCATAAAGATTGATGGCATCCCCTTTTCACTGTCCTCATCTGCAAAGTAGGTACATCGAACATGATCCTCATCGTGGCCCCTTGAGCTTGAGAGAGGGAGATTGTTGCTCACCAATCAGTCCAGTGCAGTAAATAATTATTGAGGGCTCCCTGTGTTCTCCGGGGCTGGAAGGGAAGTGAGGTTCATGGCCTTCCATGAGCTCATGGTCAGTTGCAAGGAGGAAACATGGACACCGATTAGACCTCTACAGAGAGGACCTCGTTTCCTGCCTCAGCTGCTCCTTCACACTCAGTCTTTCTGCCAAGTAGGCTCCTGGCACAACGCCAGGGACTGGGCACAAACAGTCCTGATGAAAGTTGGGTCCGTAGACACTGAGACATCACCCACCCTGCGAAAGGGGTGAAGCACTCACAAGCCAGCCAAAAAGGGGGGTTCTCTGTGGGGCAGAAGGTGGTCAGCCTGGGAACTGAGCGGATGCTCCCTGCAGGCCCAAGGAGATGAGGGACGAGGCAGAAGGCTAGGAATTCCCAGCCTGGTGAGAACACTTTGAGGCACACGGTTTATTTCCTGCCCAAGCAGAGCAGCCGTGGACCCATTGCTCTCTGGGGCACTACTGCCTTGAGACAAACTGTTGATCTCAGTAGCTTAATGATGGACACTTAGTCGGGGCTCAATAAATGTTTGGCTAAGTCGCTAGATGAAGTCTACCTGCAGAAAGCGGGTTGCATACCACCCTGCTATCAGCCTCCACCGATTCAACCACCAGGCCTTTCCAGAGGACCCACCATGTATCAGGGGTGCTTCCTGCTCTCCAGGGTTTGCTGGAGGAGGTGAGCAAGGAGACAGACAGACAGATAGCACAGGTCAGGAAGTCCTGCCTCAACTCATACTGACTTCACTGGTGCCACAGAGCTGGGAGGAGAAGTTGGATGCCATGTATTAGTCTCCAATGTTCTGATGCCTGGCTCTGCTGGGCACACCGTGATGAGCCTTTCTTTCATATCTGGCTCGCTCTGCACGTCCAAGAGGACTTGTAGAGACAGTGCATGTCTCATGACAGAGTCGTTCATCCCCTGGTCGCTCAGCCAATCGGGAGATGCTGCCGTGCATCAGGTCCTGAGCTGGGCGTGGTCCGTAGTGAATACAAGCTGTGGTCCCTGCCGTGAGCAGCTGCCATGCTGAGTTTCTAACACTAGCATGAAGCACAGTGCCTGGCACATGCGAAGTACTCCATAGATGCTGAGTGAAATGATCGAGGGGAGGAAAGGAGGGAGGGAGGAAAGGAGGAAGGGAGGGAGGAAGAAAGGGGAAAAGGAAGGATGGGAGGGGAAAAGGGAAGAAGGAGGGAGGGAGGGAAGGGAGGAGGGAAGGAGGGGGAAGGAAGGGAGGGAGGGAAGGGAGGAGGGAAGGATGGGAGGGAGAGAGGGGGATGCTGCCTCTAAGTGCATCAGGTCCTGAGCTGGGCACTGGTCACAGGTGAATCCAAGCTGCGGTCCCTGCTGTGAGCAGCTGCCACAGGAGGAAGGGAAGGAGGAAGGGAGGGAGGGAGGGAATGAGAGAGGGAAGGAAGGCAGACATGCATGCCTGAGAGTAAAGGCTACCAGATTAGGCCGAGGCAGCTCCTCCCCACCCGCTCCCTCTCCTATAGCAGGATCCTCCCATGTATTCCTTGGGCACCTGCCATGCAGCAGGGCCCGATTTCAGGGGCTGCAGGTACACCAGTCATCCTCTGTCCTGCTCCCGGCTGTATTCTCAGCACCCAGGACAAAGCATTTCAGTAAAGTCAACTGAACTTGAACTCCAAGCTGGAGAATGAGGCAGTCTCCAAGAGGGTCCCTTCCCTCTGCCCCCTCCAGACAATGCCAGTCTAGTTCTGCTTCCCAGGGGAGGAGGCTGGAGTTAGCATTGGCTCTCATCACTGCCTGCCTGTCTCTCACGGCTTGGGTTCCGCCTGCCTGGGGGACCACGTCACTCTGGCCCATTGGCTGCCAAGACCCCAGAAACAATCATTCCACCAAGAGGAATGAACTGTGAAGCCAGAGAAGTTCTTGGGCCACTCTCCAGGAGAGAGCATATCCTCTGGGCACGTGATCGCATTGTCTGGGCATCCCAGACCATCTCCCCAGGGCCTTTTCCCCACTCCCCAGTCTGGTTTATTTCCTCAGGGCTGGACCAAGTGGCAGAGAGTTGGGAGACATCCAAAGATGGTTTTGCAGGGGGTTGATATTGATCCAAGCGTGGGGACCTTCCCCAAGAGAAATTCATCCCTGAAAGAGCCTCTAGTGCCTCTGAACCCAATTTCCTCATATTACAGGTCGGGAAACTGAGGCTCAGAGCGTATGATGCTCAAGGTCACACAGAGTCAATGGTGGGGCTGGGGTGAGAAGCCAGGCCTACCATGTTGATGTCTAACAGTCAAACCTGTCTCCTCATCTTTCAATCCCTTCAGCCAGCAGTGGAAGAATTAGACCCATCTGGAAAGATGTGGCAGTTGTGGCAGATTAAGTTCTCCGGACTCTCTCTGGTCATTTGTCTGGAACCACTGGCTGTTCAGCGCAGGGAGTCAGGAGTCGTGGGCCACGCCTGCCACCAAGAGTGAAGACCAAGCAGTGAATGAGCTCCGAGACTTCTCAGGCCTTCACCCCGTCATCACTTCTGCTGGAGTGTCCTTCTTCACTGGATCCACCCTCAGATTCTCCACAGCTGCACTCCACCCTGCCCCCATCCCACTGTTTCGCACCAGGGTGTATACTTACCTCATGCACCTACTCAACTAGACTTCCTGACGACACGGCTGCGCCTTGTCTTCACAGACTCCCCAGGACGCACGCAGGGGTAGTCGTCAGTTGGACCTTGGGTGAACAAGGAAGGAAGGGAGGGAGAGAAAGTTGAGGGAAGGAGGGAGTGAGGGAGAGAGCAAGGCAGAGCTGGGGGCTGGTGGACCATTATCCTAGGCCGTTCTCAAGTTGGGGCAGACCCTGTTGGTTCATCTCTGCTAACAGAATTCTATCTTCGCCCTGCCCTCTTCTAAGAAGCCTCATTCTTCAGTGGAGACTGTGTCCCTCTCAAGCCATAAGGGTTGACTTCTGCTTAGACTAAGATCACCATGGTGGTCTTCTTCTCTTGGCCAGTGAGTGGCCTGGGTGTAGACATAAGCCACAAACCAGCCACTGAGATGTGAGAGGAGTTCTGAGAAATGTCCCTTACTTTTATAAATAGACAGGGACCAGCGACATATCCCTTTCTTCACTTTGAACATTGTTGAGTGAGGATATGTTACTTGGAGAGGTTGCAGCCATCTTGCCACAATGAGGTGATAAGTCCTAGGTCCATGGCCCACAGACTGAGGATGGCAGAGAGGAAAGGCAGAAAGAAACCGAGTCCTTCAGGACATGACTGAGATGATGAATCAGGCACACACAACTGGACTGCCCTTTCTCAAAACAGTAGCGCCCTCATTTCAAAACCGCTTTAGGTAGGGTTTTCTCTTGCTGCCAGCTGAAAGCGCTCTAACTGATGTAGCAGAGGAATAGGAGCTTTGGTCCATACCACACAGATCGGGGGATTGCAATGATGGCAACGACAATAATAGTCCCTCTCCCAGATAGCCCAGAACAACTTCATTGCCAGTATCTCAAGTTTCCACATAACAACCCCCATAAAACAGCACAGATGGCTGCATGTCTGGTTTAGAGATGAAGAACCAAATCCCAAAGGGCAGGGTCTTGCTCAAGTTCACCAGCAGTGAGGTACAGAAATGGGGCTAGAGCTGAGGTCCCAAGGGCTCACTGTAACACCGGCATCTGTGTGTGTGGTGAGGTCTGGGGGCAGTATCTTCCTAGCCCAAGGAGTGATCAGTCAGAGCCTGCTGGGGAGGGGACACTCAGGTGAGTTTCAAAGAGTTGAAAATGCATCCGGTCCACAGTTCCACAACTTCCTTAGCAAACTCCTAAGTGGCAGACCTGCTGTCAAAGACACTGAAGAGACAGCTGTGTTAGGGAATCGTCACCCCTCCTCCGTCAGCTGAAATCCGTACTCCAGGATCTTGGCCGCCTCATCACCCCTTGCCCAGACCATGGGATGTGATACATTCCTGCTTGTGGGTAGTTCCAGGAAAAGTTGGCCAGTGCAAGAGCCTTTGGATGCTTCTCCTTGTCATAAAGTCAAGACGGAGGAGGCATGCACACACACACACACACACACACACACACACACACACACACACACCACTCTGCCTTTCCACCCAAGAAACAGCAAAGAGCTCTTCAGATGCATCTCCAAGTATGATCAGGCCAGAGTCCCTTTACAATGACTATTGAGAACAGCAGCTCCAAAATCAGCTAAGGCCTGACTCGACCGCTGAAATCACTCTGAGAGTAACGACCCCCGCCCTCCACCGCCCCGCAACAAGGCATCCTTTTCTCAGGCCCAGCATTCTCATTTCCTGTAACCACTACTTATCTGGCAACCTTGTCCTATCTTCCAACATCATCTCCTCCTACTGTTGCCGAGTGACCACAGCAAAGCTCAAAGGTCCAGGTGGCATCTGCCTAGCACAGGGTTGAGCAGGACTATCACCTCCCCTGATATATATTCTGTGCTTCTGTTAATATGACCCAAATGCTTATTAGCTTTTTTGTAACTATACCACAAAGTTCACACTGATGACTACTGATAACTCCTAGATTTTTCTCATGTGCCTCCTCTGGAGTAGTAAAGTTTTGTTCTCCTGAGTGGAACCCTTTTTAAGCACAGCCCATCCTTTCAGCTTATCTGAATGGTTTGTTAAATATGTATCTCTCGTCTTTGCTTAATGACCTGTGATTGTGGGACGCTGACCACTGGTCATACTGTCGACCAGACTTATTAATAGCATTGCTTTGTCCCCACGAGTCAGAGGCATCTCACAGTTCAGTTTGCTGATTGATGATTTGTACCTGGTCTTGGTGAGACCCTCAAAGCCTCTGCCATTGGGGCTGGTTTGTTGGCAAAAACGTGCCTACGTGACAAGCTAGGGATAAGAAGCCCTAATTGAGACTCCATCTTGGGGTCCTCTGATTGGGGGTGTTCCACGCACAAGTTAGTTGTTACTGATCCGAGAGGAGAAGTGCACCCTGGTCTGACCTTCCAGAGGGAGGAGAGCTGGGGGCTCAAGCCTGGCCTCACCAGAGCCCTTGTTGTGAGAGAGTCTTTGGCTGTGAAGAATATTCTCACCTTCGCGTAGTCGCCTGATTGCACTGTTTTCCTGCAAAGAACTATAGGCGTGCAAACAGTGTCACTTTGACCCCTCTGCGCCTTTATCAGCCCTTGAACCCAATCCTTTGGCCACCTGATGCGAAGAGCTGACTCATTGGAAAAGACCCTGATGCTGGGAAAGATTGAAGGCAGGAGGAGAAGGGGATGACAGAGGGTGAGATGGTTGGATGGCATCACCAACTCGATGGACATGAGTTTGAGTAAGCTCCGGGAGTTGGTGGTGGACAGGGAAGCCTGGTGTGCTGCAGTCCATGGGGTCGTGAGGAGTCAGACATGATTGATGGACTGAAATGAACTGAACCTGGTCCAACTGCTGTCATTAGTGCAGGAACCTATACACAAATACCCATGCACAGGTTTTTGAGAGGGTGAGAAAGGACCTGCTGATAATCAGGGATGGGTGATTACCATTCCTCTCCCTTGGGGCTGGGCGATTTATTCCTTGAGGGGTGTTTCCCCCATAGTAACTGCAGATTTCCAACCAGATTCTTCTTTGGGATCTCACCTATCTCGACATCTGGGAATGGCTGAATTGTATATGAACCCCATGCCTGCCCAGAGCCTGAGGCTGGCTGTAGGGTGTGGCCAAGTTGACCCCCTTAAGCTTATGTCACAGCTCGACTCTGTGCCAGCGCTGTGGGACCTCAGAAGCTCTCTTTACCCTTCTGAGCCTGTTTCCTCATCTGTGAACTTGGAGTGATTAACGCGTGTCGCCACAGTGATCCTTCCTTTCTTCCAACTTCATCAGTCACTGTGAGGTGAGCGATCTGGTCATATTCTGTTGGTCTTGGCTGGATGTTGCTCCCAAACTAATCGGGTCTTTGCCAGTTGTGCTGAGTTGCAAAGCATGCTCCTTTTCCCTCACTGCCCTTGATGGACATGTCAGTAATGGTTAATGGCATATCTCAGTTCAAATCCCTGGCAGTGTGGTCTCAGACACGCCATTTAACCTCCTGGTAACCTCTGTTGTACATTTCTCCATCTTTTGAATTGGGATACTAATAACAATATACACCTCATCTTTTATTGAAGCATAGTGGATTTATAATGTTGTGTTAGTTTCCCGTGTATAGCAAAGTGCTTCAGCCCCAAATAAAGTGTTGGCTTTTTGGCAAAAAAAAAAAAAGAATATATGTATCTCTCTATATATATGTACATACATATTCTTTCTCTCTTTTTCTTTATAGGTTATTAAAAGATACTGAACATATTTCCCTGTGCTATAGAGTATGATCTTGTTGTTTATTTTATATATAGTAGTATGTATCTGTTAATCCCAAACTCCTTATTTATTTACCTATTTATTTATTTTTATTGAACATTCTCATCTTTTAAACTGGTATAATAATATTACCAACCTTGTGCCTATAATGAGGACTCAAGGACTTAATATACATAGAACACTTAGAACAGTGTCTGGCACATGATAAAAAATATAGCAAATATAAGTTTTATTTATTACTATCATTATTTTTGCAATATACTCAGGTCTTTTAGGTGCCAATGCTTCAGAATAAAATAGTAATTCTTGAAGTGATGAAGACGTAAGGCATTGGGGCCCCAGGCTGTTCTTTCTCCTCTCCTTCTAGGAATCTTGATTGCTTTTGACTCTCTGGTGACCCAGGGACTGCTGCTTCATCCCAGGAAACCACCCAGAGGCATGCATCCATGTCCCTGCACACAGAAAATCAGGGCAAAGACACGTCATGATCAAGCTGATACAGCCTCTCAAGCGGAGAGAATGAAGCCCAGGCAGTCAGGAAGCACTGACTCTCTCCCCCACAAACATGCAGTGAGTAAGGACCAAAATCTCTTCTCCCAGTGGCGTGGTGGAGCTGGCTCATGCCTACTCTGACTGGCTCTGCAGAAGAGATGGTTTAACTTACAGGAAGTTTGTGAGCTGCTGTTATTGTGGGCTCTTATTAAGAACTAAATTCAGTTCACTTCAGTCACTCAGTCATGCCTGACTCTGCGACCCCATGAACTGCAGCACGCCAGGCCTCCCTGTCCATCACCAACTCCCAGAGTCCAACCAAACCCATGTCCATGGAGTCGGTGATGCCATCCAGCCATCTCATCCTCTGTTGTCCCCTTGTCCTCCTGCACTCAATCTTTCCCAGCATCAGGGTCTTTTCAAATGAGTCAGCTCTTCACATCAGGTGGCCGAAGTATTCGAGTTTCAGCTTCAACATCAGTCCATCCAATGAACACCCAGGACTAATCTCCTTTAGGATGGACTGGTTGGATCTCCTTGCAGTCCAAGGGACTCTCAAGAGTCTTCTCCAACACCACAGTTCAAAAGCATCAATTTTTCAGCACTTAGCTTTCTTTAGAGTCCAACTCTTACATCCATACATGACCTAATTGCATAAACTTAAAATTTTGAAAGCAAATTATATTAAAAACAAAGTAATAAATGCTCAAAACTCATCTCTTTCTAGTTATTTTAGTGCATTTTACTCTTATCTATGTTCTCAGGGTTATTTACATCTGCTGTAACTGGAAAGTGGACATACTCTGTAATGATGAGCATCTCTGCTTCACTCAGCATTTAGTGACATCACAAAGGCAGCTTGAAATGAGCCAGGGTGGGAGTAATTCCACCTCTGAAACTGGTCAGTGCTATATACCAGGGCTTTTCCCTCCAGAGACCCTGTTGTGAAACATTTATTAGCTCAGCATTGAGTTTTGCCAAGAAAATGCACTGGTCATAGCAAACACCCTCTTCCAACAACACAAGAGAAGACTCTACACATGGACATCACCAGATGGTCAACACCGAAATCAGATTGATTATATTCTTTGCAGCCAAAGATGGAGAAGCTCTATACAGTCAACAAAAACAAGACCAGGAGCTGACTGTGGCTCAGATCATGAACTCCTCATTACCAAATTCAGACTTAAATTGAAGAAAGTAGGGAAAACCACTAGACCATTCAGGTACAACCTAAATCAAATCCCTTATGATTATACAGTGGAAGTGAGAAATAGAGTTAAGGGCCTAGATCTGATAGATAGAGTGCCTGATGAACTATGGAATGAGGTTCATGACATTGTACAGAAAACAGGGATCAAGACCATCCCCATGGAAAAGAAATGCAAAAAAGCAAAATGGCTGTCTGGGGAAGCCTTTACAAATAGCTATGAAAAGAAGAGAAGCGAAAAGCAAAGGAGAAAAGGAAAGATATAAGCATCTGAATGCAGATTTCCAAAGAATAGCAAGAAGAGATAAGAAAGCCTTCCTCAATGATCAATGCAGAGAAATAGAGGAAAATAATAGAATGGGAAAGACTAGAGATCTCTTCAAGAAAATTAGAGATACCAAGGGAACATTTCATGCAAAGATGGGCTCGATAAAGGACAGAAATGGTATGGACCTAACAGAAGCAGAAGATATCAAGAAGAGGTGGCAAGAATACACAGAAGAACTGTACAAAAAAGATCTTCACGACCCAGATAATCATGATGGTGTGATCACTGACCTAGAGCCAGACATTCTGGAATGTGAAGTCAAGTGGGCCTTAGAAAGCATCACTACGAACAAAGCTAGTGGAGGTGATGGAATTCCAGTTGAGCTATTTCAAATCCTGAAAGATGATGCTGTGAAAGTGCTGCACTCAATATGCCAGCAAATTTGGAAAACTCAGCAGTGGCCACAGGACTGGAAAAGGTCAGTTTTCATTCCAATCCCAAAGAAAGGCAACGCCAAAGAAGGCTCAAACTATTGCACAATTGCACTCATCTCACATGCTAGTAAAGTAATGCTCAAAATTCTCCAAGCCAGGCTTCAGCAATATGTGAACAGTGAACTTCCAGATGTTCAAGCTGGTTTTAGAAAAGGCAGAGGAACCAGAGATCACATTGCCAACATCTGCTGAATCATGGAAAAAGCAAGAGAGTTCCAGAAAAACATCTACTTCTGCTTTATTGACTATGCCAAAGCCTTTGACTGTGTGGATCACAAGAAACTGGAAAATTCTTCAAGAGATGGGAATACCAGACCACCTGACCTGCCTCATGAGAAATCTGTATGCAGGTCAGGAAGCAACAGTTAGATTTGGACATGGAACAACAGACTGTTTCCAAATAGGAAAAGGAGTACGTCAAGGCTGTATATTGTCACCCTGCTTATTTAACTTCTATGCAGAGTACATCATGAGAAACGCTGGACTGGAAGAAGCACAAGCTGGAATCAAGATTGCTGGGAGAAATATCAATAACCTCAGATATGCAGATGACACTACACTTATGGCAGAAAGCGAAGAGGGACTAAAAAGCCTCTTGATGAAAGTGCAAGAGGAGAGTGAAAAAGTTGGCTTAAAGCTCAACATTCAGAAAACAAAGATCATGGCATCCGGTCCCATCACTTCATGGGAAATAGATGGGGAAACAGTGGAAACAGTGTCAGACTCTATTTTTTGGGGCTCCAAAATCACTGCAGATGGTGATTGCAGCCATGAAATTAAAAGACGCTTACTCCTTGGAAGGAAAGTTATGTCCAACCTAGATAGCATATTCAAAAGCAGAGACATTCGTTTGCCAACAAAGGTCCGTCTAGTCAAGGCTATGGTTTTCCCTGTGGTCATGTATGGATGTGAGAGTTGGACTGTGAAGAAGGCTGAGCACCGAAGAATTGATGCTTTTGAACTGTGGTGTTGGAGAAGACTCTTGAGAGTCCCTTGGACTGCAAGGAGATCCAACCAGTCCATTCTGAAGGAGATCAGCCCTGGGATTTCTTTGGAAGGAATGATGCTGAAGCTGAAACTCCGGTACTTTGGCCACCTCATGCGAAGAGTTGACTCATTGGAAAAGACTCTGATGCTGGGAGGGATTCGGGGCAGGAGGAGAAGGGGACGACAGAGGATGAGATGGCTGGATGGCATCACCAACTCGATGGACGTGAGTCTGAGTGAACTCCGGGAGTTGGTGATGGACAGGGAGGCCTGGTGTGCTGTGATTCATGGGGTCGCAAAGAGTCGGACACGACTGAGCAACTGAACTGAATTGAACTGAGGTCTCCTGCTTGGGCTGGTAATCTGGACGCTGCAGAAGCAGAGAACATCCTCCTCTTTCCCTATATCTTCTGTCTTCTCCTCCAGCACAGTCCTGGATCTTGCTCAGTCTTGGGGCATCACTTGGTGCTATAACTCTCTCTGCCTCCTTGAAACTTCCTTCTTCTGTAGCATCACCCATGCCAACTACACTCGACTACTTGCAGTTTTCTAGAAACAATACCCTTTTGAGAGTGCCCTGGGCATTCTGTGGTTGAGGCTCTGTGCTTCCACTGCAGGGATGCAGGTTTGATCCTGCTCTGGGAACTAGGATCCTACATGCTGCACAGTGCCGCCAAAAAAATAAATGAATAAAAATAAAATTGACACCTACCAGAAAATATACTCTCCCCACCACCACCCACCCCGGTTCTCTGGTGCTTTGCACTTGAACTTTCTTCTTTAGAGAGCTGTTCTTTCTTTCCCTTTCTAGATTCTTATCATGTGAAATTTGGAAGGTGTCTCCTTTTCCAGGAAAATTTTCTTAAAGCCCCTCCCCCATCCCAGTGCAGGCTGAATATAGCGGTGTCCTGGCAAAGGCTTAACAACCTGCTCTCTAGAAAGGGAGGGGAAAGTCCTGAATTTTAGCATCTGCCAGTTTCTGGGTGCAAAGTTGGGAAGATATGTGCAGAGCAATATGAATTCACCCCAGCACATCACCAGCTGGATTCTGTCCCCTGCTTTTTTCTGTCCCCCTATATCTCCCATAATACAGTGCTGCTGCTGCTGCTGCTAAGTCGCTTCAGTTGTGTCCAACTCTGTGCAAAACCATAGACGGCAGCCCACCAGGCTCCCCCATCCCTGGGATTCTCCAGGCAAGAACACTGGAGTGGGTTGCCATTTCCTTCTCCAATGTCTGAAAGTGAAAAGTGAAAGTGAAGTCGCTCAGTCGTGTCCGACTCTTTGCAATCCCATGGACTGCAGCCTACCAGGCTCCTCTGTCCATGGGATTTTCCAGGCAAGAGTACTGGAGTAGGTTATCATTGCCTCCCTACCAGGTTATAAACCAGGGGACAAGAATTTATTTCTGTGTTCCTTTGCACACAGTAGGAGCTCAATAACTGTTTTCCAGCAAGGGAGTAGATGAACAGATGGATGAAACAACCCCTCAGTTCCTTTGCCCACAATATAAGACGTGCTGATGAAAAACATCCTCTCTTCTTAACTGGGAGCAGGTTTGGAGCTTTGGAGTTTCAGCTCCTCCAACTCAACAAAGATTAACCCTGTCCTTGACCTGAGTAAGCCAGCCTGTGAACTGGGTTTTTTCACCAGGACCCATCAGCAGATGCCTCCTGCCTGGGGCAGCGACAGAAGGAAGTTGGATTTGGAAAGTGGAGACTGTCCTAAAACCAAGGGCAGGAAATCACAGACAGGTGTCCCTTGGATCCCAGGAAAGACTTTCTATCCATTTGTATCACCTACCTCAAGGAGAAGCCAAGTTCTTGCCTCTGGATGGGTCCCCAAAACTGCCATTTGGCAGGGTCAACAGAAATGCTAGATGCTTCAGGATGGCTTCCAGCTCAGTTTGATGGATGATCTGCCGTCTGAGGGTACCAGGACTTGTTCTTACGCCTTGGTCCCTTCCTCACCTTGAGGACCACCCAAAAAGAGGTCTTCTGGAAGTGCCCCATCATTGGCTTCTCAGGCATCTCACTGGACTCCAGTTGGGGTGGGAGTTAAAGGGTTTTCTTTCTATAAGATTGGCCATGGCTTCTGTTTCTTAAGCACTTGTTATGTGCTGGGCCCAATGCAAAGAGCTTGGCATACATTAGCTCATTGATTGCTCACAAAAGTTTCTGAGGTAGGAATTATTCTACCCATTTTAAAGCTGGGAAACAGAGAGGTTGATAACTTGCCCAAGGTCACAAAGCTGATAACCAATTGAACTGAAATTCAAACCTAGGAACCATGGTGGGAACCACATTTAAGCAAGAAAAGGAATTTCTAAGATAGACTCCTTTTAAGTACTTTGCCCATGAAAGTCAAAAATGGAGGTAGACATGGGCAGATGCAGCCATTTTTGTCTTCTGTCCTGGCCTTGGCCTGTGCTTTGGACATGCTTCCTGCTCTCGCAGCCCACCCGTCACAGAAGCCCCTTTCCTCCCACCATTCCATTCACCTCTCCATCAGTCTGCAAAGGGGAGTTGTATGTCCCCAAAGCAAGATTCCTCAGCTCAAAGACACTTGTAAATCCATATTTAAAGAGAGCAGGGGAGAAGGAGGCAGTGAACAAGCAGTGAGCCCCCCCACATGCCAGGCGCCTCGTACATGCATTCAGCCCTTCTCACCTCAGGACTAGGGGGCAGGTGCTCTTCCCATCTCCATTTAAAGGGCTAGCCACATGTGGCTATTTAAGTGAAAGTTCCTTAAAATTAAAAAAAAAAGTAAAGTTTCTTCATCACGCTAGCCACAGTTCAAGGGCTCAACAGCCAAATGCTCCAATTAAAAAAACAAAGTAGCAGATTAAATTAAAAAAAAAAAAGAATCTACAATATGCTGCCTACAAGAGATTCACTTTAGGGCAAAAGACACACATAGATTGAAAGTGAGGGGATGGGAAAAGATACGTGGTGCAACTGGAAACGACAAGAAAGTGGGGGTCGCAATACTCATAGCAGACAAAATGGACTTTAAACAAAGTCGAACACAACTTAGAGACTGAGCAACAGAGAAGGACACTATTTAATGATAAAGGGATCAACACAAGAGGAGAATACTATGCTCGTTATACACGTACGCTCACCTAAATGCATAAAGGGGCTTCCCAGGTGCCTCAGGGGTAAAGAATCCTCCTGCCAATGCAGGAGATGCAGTTTTGATTCCTGGGTCAGGAAGATTCCCTGGAGAAGGCATTAGCAATCTACTCCATTATTCTTGCCTGGGAAATCCCATGAACAGAGGCGCTACAGTCCATAGGGTTGCAAAAAGAATCAGACATGACTTAGCAACGAAACAGCAACAACAAAATATAACAAATACTAATAGACCTGAAGGAAGGAATACAAGTGTTCAAAAGCCATATGCAGCTGGCGGCTACTGTACTGGACAGTGCAGGCATAGAATATTTCCACTCTCAGAACAAACTCTATTGGACAGCACTGTATGGCGAAAGAATGGGGACTCTGAGAACGACTTGCTTGGAACCACACAGAGAGTTGCAAACAGAACTGGGATGGGACCCATATTTCTCGCTTCCAAAGCCTCTACTCCCAGAGCCTGGAATATATTTGCCACTGCCTGGCCCCAGAACAAGGACGATTGTTTGCCTGGGATGGTAGGTCGACTTGGGAAACCAAATAAGAGATCAGAAGACTGCGGGCAAATACCAAAGTGAAGAAAAGGAGCCAGCTGTTCTTAAGGGTTATTTTTATCCTGCCCAGATATCCTGGGGAACTTCCCCCCTCCCTTTAAAGCTATTTTTATCTCAAGAGCTGGAATCAGAATGCTGTCTCCCTTGGATGGATGGAAGGATCCACTGATACACCACAATTCTAGCAGTGGGACCTCCTGTTCGCTTGACAGTTTCCAAGGCGGGTTTGTATCCCTTCTCTGGTGCCATTCTCGCACTAATCCGGGAAGTCAGTACAGTAAATGTGGAGAGTGCAAGCCCCAACTTACAGATGTGGAAACTGAGCCTTGGATGGGTGCAGGGAACCGTTTCAACAGCTTGTATATGGTGGAGTTGGGGTTTAACGTCAGGCTGAGTCGAGGATGGATTTCACACCTGAATGGAAAAACAGCCCCCAATTTTTGCCACACCCTACCTCACCCCTTTCTGGTTGAGTGGGCAGATTGCTCGATATCTTCAAGCTTCTTTTCTCTGGTCCATGATAAAGGGAATTCTAATCTTTTTCTTTCCTCTGCCACAATTTTGCTGGGAATCTGGCCAATGGGAAAGCATTGCTAAATTGTAAAATACCCAATACTCAGAAACAGTTTATTGTTATCATTATCATTGTTATCATCGTCATCATAACCTGTGAAATCTACAATTGTATACAGCCCCATCCCTTCCCCCTCTTGGGGCCTCAGTTTCCCTGCCTGAAACCTGAGCAGTTTGGCCCAGAGGATCTCCAAGGGGCCTTCCTTCCAGCCTTGGCTTGCCATTTCTATGACCCATTCATTCAGTCAACAAGTGTTTATTGAGTTCGAGCAGCCTGACACAGTGGGGAAATGAAGGACCAGAGGCTCTCTGCCCAGGCTGTTTCAGCCACATACGCAAATTTCCTTGTGTTTTCAAAAGGCAAATTATAGGAAACATGTTATTCACCATAACACACTCGCCCCATCTCTCAGGGAAAAAAAAAATCCCTTCAGCCCCACCAAGAACTAAGCTAATAGAAGACAGAAACCCACCCTTGTTCCTCTGGGCAGCTTTCCAGACACTCACATCCCCCTTGAAAAGGGGAAACTGTGCGGCGTGTGTCTTGGGGGCTGCTGCAGACCCCGTAAACAACCTGTGTTTGTCTCAGCTCCCTCCATCCTGAGAGGTCAGCCACAACCAAGGAGAAAAACAGCCCTGTTCTGTGCCTGGCCGTCCCCAGAGAGAGGAAAATTGTCCATAAATATTTTTATCTTCACCGTCACCAAGGGAGTTGTGAGGAAGGCTTTGATTCTCCAAAGCCCTGGACCACTCCCTTCCTCTGGGGACCCCGTGGTCGAAGCTGACCTGGGCGTCCCATCTCCCACCCCCAAATTACAGGCTGCTGCCCCTGTCGCCTGCCCCCAGGAGGTGGTGGGATTAGAGGCGGGACCACACTGTACACCGTGGCCAGCCTCAGGGCTGCTGGAATCGCCTCTCCCAGCCAGCTCGTTTCCTGCCGGGAGCTGGGTGGTCAATGCAAAGGAAAGGAGGACCCAGAGATGGTGCTGGGTCGGAGGGAGGGTCCCAGGGCAGGAGCAGAGAGAGAGACTCATCTGGGTCTTGAGTTGCCTTGCTCATCAGAACCTGTGTAGAGGAGGTCGTGAGACATGGTTCTGACCCGAGACATGATTTACTGTAGAACAGACCTTTGGAAGTCAACGGACCTCTCAGATCCAGAGACAGAACGGCTAATGATGCAATTTCAGACTCTATGACAGTCACTAATGAGGTATTCTAGGTGAGGAATTCCAACCCAGAACACCTAAAACAACCCCACAGGGAAACCTCCTATGTCCTGTCCTGCCTTGCTGTCACCTCCTTGCCTATCTGAAGAAGACAGCTACCTTCTGGAACTTTCTAGAAGGGAACACTGCACTGGAGAGTGTATTAGACATGAGCATCTCCAAGGGTCATCCAAGTGGAAGGTTCTGCGGTTCCTAGATCACTTGAGCCATAAAATTTCATGCCCAAAGTGTTCAACTTCTCATGCCTTTTGGTGCCGGAGCTCTGAGGCTCTAAAATCCTGGAATCCTACCTGGCGCTGCCTTTCGGCTTCTATGATTCCATGCTTCTAAGGCTAAGAGTTCTGTGATCCTTCAACCCTGTGACCTACTTCAGGGTAGACAAGGACCTCACACAAGGGAGCATTCATTCCCGGCAGGGACTATGCTCAGAGACGCCCCGTGTGGCTGCCTGACCACTATGATGGGCAACATTCCTGGCCTGGAGGCTCCCAGAGCTTACTTGCCTTCTGACCTTTTCCTAGCCATCTCCTCACTTGATCCCTACTTAATCCCACTCAGCCCCACCCAGCCCATGTCAGCAGGTGTGGGCAAGGCTGCTGCTGAGGTAGCCAATGCCCTGGTCTCCCCTATCAACATCTATTCCTATAGGACAGAGAGAAGAGAGGCAGTAACTAGGTTTCCTCAGGCAGTGTGTTTCCCCAGGGACTCACAACTGGAAAAAACAGAGAAGGTGGGTTAGTCCCTGGACCCAGTTGTAGCTCGTTTCATCCATATCTGGGTGGTCCAGAGATTCCTTCAGCCTCAAATTATGTCCTTCCATGGCCTACCCTCATTGGAAACCCCATCTGTAAGAGATGTCCTTTAGATGAAGGTCTCTGGATAGACTGACTGTGTTAGCTGGACGGGAGAGAGGGGTCCTTCATTCTGCTTTCATTGTCTTACTCATTTATTCAACATGCACGAAGGCTAAATCTCAGTCCACACCACAGGGCACAAGAAATATGGCTTTTTAAAATTTTCTCTGGATAAAGTAAATTCCAGCGTTGAGTCTGTGTATCACCATGCTGGCAGGAAGTTCAGTGTGGGTCATTACTGAGGCTCCTTTATGGGCTCCCTAGGTGGCGCTAGTGGTAAAGAACCCACCTGCCCATGTAGGAGACATAGAGACGTGGGTTCGATCCCTAGGTTGGGAATATCCCCAGGAGGAGGGCATGGCAACCCAATCCAATACTCCTGCCTGGAGAGTCCCATGGACAGAGGAGGCTGGAAGGCTACAGGCTGCTGAATAGAGTCAGACACGACTGAAACAACTTGGCACGCATGTATGCACAGGCTCCTTTACATCCCCCATCCTGGTTCTGGTTGTGCAAAGGTCCTGGGGTCCTAGGCAGAATAATTTGGGGAGATTTCTTTGTCTGCTGCTTCCATCTGTGGTCACTGAGGTTCTCACTGTCTGTGTCAGAGGTCCATTTACATCGAGTGACCTGCTGGCATGCTCTGGTCACAGGAAGGTAGTATTCCAATGTGTCATGTCCAGCCTTCCCAAGGACCTCATGGAGCATCCGCTCTGAGGCTTTATCTGTTTCCCAAACCCAAGGTCCCACCAACGTGAACTTTCCCCTCCTCCTTCCCCTCTGGGACCCTCATGTCCTCTCTGAACTCATACGAGACTTAACATCAAGCAACCCCAGCTCTCAGCTCTTCCAAAACTCCAGCCCCCAGAACATCTCAAGGGCTGACCAGCTGCCTGAACTGGGGATGAAGGAAGAAATACACAGATGGTAGCACCAAGTAGCACCTCACAAGCTCATGGTCCCACACACATTTATATGCACATGACCTTGGAGATTCACTAGAACAGATGGCTGGTTCTTTGCTAACAAAGACAAAAGCAGAACACCGGAGGAATTGGGCACAGCTTGGGTACAGATTGTGGGGTCAGCAAGGAGGTAAGTTCTGGGAAATTAAAGCCGGGCGTGGCAATGTTGATAGGGAGGGGCTTTGAAGGGAGTGGGATATTTGGGGGAGGCCTGATTGGCTCGTGTTCCCCTGGCCCAGCCTGTAACCCTAGGAAGGGGCTTTGAAGGGAGTGGGATATTTGGGGGAGGCCTGATTGGCTCGTGTTCCCCTGGCCCAGCCTGTAACCCTAGGAAGGGTCTTGGGAGCTGCTAGGGAAAGAGAATAGCCACACCTCATGAGGAGGCATCTGGCAGGCGTGCAAAAAGCACCAGGCTTAGAGTCCTGGAGCCCTGACTTCTGGCTCTGGATGACCAAAACTCACTGTGAGACCTCGATTAAGTCTGTTCACCAAACCCGCAAAGCCAGCCATCTGCCTCCTCCAGGCCCTGATTCTCCAGCTGAAAATACAAGCATCGGGCCGGGTCCTGATTCCCTGGTGATGACGATCACAATCTCCAACTGGGGGGTCTAGCATCATCCTTGTCTTTGGCCTCCATTGAACCCCCCACTCCCCACCATCTTGAACAGAGGTGGCCAAAGGCTGCTGTTGAAGTGGACTCTGGTCTGGAATCGCAGCTGAAGGATGGCTGAGGGGTGGGGTCAGACACAAGCCAATCAGAAGTGGTGACATCTCTACTTGTACCATGGAATATTATTCAACAGTTAAAAAAGAAGGAAATTCATTTGCAGCAACATGGGTGAACCTCAAAGGCATTCTGGTAAGTGAAATATGTTAGACAGAGAAAGATAAATACTGTATGATCTCACTTTTATGTGGAATCTTAAAAGCCCAACTCACAGAAATAAAGAACAGATTGGTGGTTGCCAGAGGCAGGGGATGGGGAGAGGGGAAATGGATGAAAGTGGTCAGAAAGCCCAGACTTCTGGTCATCAGATGAATACTTGGAGATGTGATGGACAGTAGAGAGACTCTAGTCAGACCTATACTGAGTTATTTGAAAGTTGCAATGAGAGTAAATCTTCAAAGTTCCCACCTTACACACACAAAACAATTGTAACTATGTGAAGTGATGGATCCATTAACTAAATTTACCATGGTAATCAGTTCGCAAGATATACATATATTAAATCATTACATTCTATGACCTAAACTATTCAATGTCACATGTCAATTATATCTCAATAAAGGTGAAAAAAGAAGTGGCTACACCTCCTGGCTCCTTTCTTCCCAGCTGCAGAGGCCAGTCTGGCACTCTCCCACCACACCTGACACACAGTGTGTGTGTGTGTGTGTGTGTGTGCACGCAGCACACTCTGAACACACGAAGATAGGATTCCAATGTGTCGTGTCCAGCCTTCCCAAGTACTCCAGGGAACATACGCTTTAAGGCTTTATCTGTTTCCCACCAACCCGAGGTCCCACCAAGGCCCACTTTCTCCTTCTCCTTGTCTCTTTCCTTCCCCTCACACACATGCACACACACTCTGGCCTTCAGAAGGAGACTGAGGGCTGCCTGGCAAGGAGACCTCAAGGCATCTTGTCTCCCCCAGGCAGCAAGACCCCTGTGGTCCTGCCTGTCATCCTTCTGGCCTTATTGCAATACCCTGCCAGTTATCCTGGTCCCCGGTCCCCAGGATCAGCCCCAGCTGTGGACAGAAACGGGAGAGAAACAAGAAAGGGGCAGAGGCACCGAGACACAGAAGCAGGAGAAGACAGAGAGAGAGGATTCAGAGACGGACAGATAGGAAAGCAAAACAGAAAGAGAAATGGAGAGAGAGAAGACGGTCATCTGCAAGAAGAGAGAGGATGGTGGGATAAGGTAGCAAAGAGCAAGACAGATGGCGTGGGGAGAAAGATAGGCCTTCAAGAGAGAAGAGAAACGTCACAGGAGGAGAGCAAGAGAAGGGTCAGAGACTCTGAGTTACAGGCCAAGAGGATGAAGGAGAAATACAGAGGGTCGTGGGCCAAGGAGAGAAAGGAGGACACACACAGGCACACACACAGTTACACAAACACAGTCACACACCCAGAATCATACACACAGTCACACACACAGTCACACACACACGTACACAGTCATACACACATAGTCACATACAGCCACACACACAATCACACATACATATGCACACAGTCACACACACACACAGTCACACACAGTCACACACACACATACACAATCACACACACGTGGTCACATACAGCCACACACAATCACACATACATATGCACACAGTCACACACACACACAGTCACACACAGTCATACACACACATACACAATCACACACACGTGGTCACATACAGCCACACACAATCACACATACATATGCACACAGTCACACACACACACAGTCACACACAGTCATACACACACATACACAATCACACACACGTGGTCACATACAGCCACACACACAATCACACATACATATGCACACAGTCACACACACAGTCATACACACACATACACAATCACACACACGTGGTCACATACAGCCACACACACAATCACATATACATATGCACACAGTCACACACATGCACACACACCATCGCACACACCAAGGACAGGCAGGAGAGAAGCTGGAAGACACAGGCTGAGCCTCTAGCCAGGAGGGCCTCTCCTACTCAGACCGCCGATGACCCCCGATGACCCCCAGAAGCCCCCAGAGCTGCAGCCTGGTGAGCTCAGGTCCCGTCACTACAGGGCCGCCCCCTCCGCCTGCGGTGTGCCCGGCCCAAGGAACGCGAGGCGGCGATCTCCTCCAGAGGCTGGCCCTTGGAGGCCAGGGCCCGAGACTCAGGTACAGAAGTCCAGCAGGACCCATCACGCTGCTCTTGCTGAAGAGCCCACACCCTCACCCCTTCCTTCCCTGCCCTGCTCCCGGGACCGCCCTCACTCCCTTCCAGGTTTTATCCCTAAACCACACATCTGGTCTCTCTGTCTCAGGCTTTGTTTCCGGGGAACCTGGCCAAAGACACTCACCTCTCAGCTTCAATTCTTTCTGAAAACAGGGATGATCAGACTCATCCCCCAGGGTTGTTCTGATAATGAAAGGCGATTTGCAAATCACTTGACGTGGGGCCTGCCTGGTGTTGAGGAAGCCTTTGATAAATGCTTACCGTCATCCCCGCCATCCGCACTGTCATCGCCAGTGCAGAGGGCTGTGGGGAATGGGGAGACTGAGGCTGGCAGCGCCGTCCTCCCTCCACTGCTCTGTTTCTGGCACAGTTGGCTTCCATGGGCTTCGCCATCATCTACCCACCTCCCTGGAGGCCCACCCAGCTGTCCCATTGACACTGCACACTTAGCCTGTCCAAAAGTGTCACCTCATCTTACCCCAGCTCGCTGCCCCTTCAGTGCTCCCCTCGCATCTCCTGCTCCCAAGGAGGATAGATACTTCATCATTCATTGTTTTTCTGATGACAAGAACAGAGCCTGGAATACACGCGATACTCAATACGTGTTTGCCGATTGAATGAATGAGATAGTGAAGGAGACACAATAACAAGGAAAGATCTAACTTGCCTAAGAACGTACCAAGCATGGTGAAAATAAACCCAGACCCGGGGTTCCTGCTTTCACAGACTCCTGCAAGGTAAGCAGGCAGCAGGAGCTGCTGGGGGCCAGCCTGTGACTCCGTCTGACCCCATCCCAGGCCCTTGGAGTCTCTGCGGGAAGCACCTCCCTGCCAATGTCCAGCCTCTCCCAAATCATGGAAAGAATGAGAGCAACCAGCAGAGGCTCAGGGTTGTTCACGGGCTCTCCTAGGAAGCTGGCGATGGGCCGTGGGGAGCTTCCAGCCACTTCTGAGTCCTCTGCGCAGGCGCTGTGCACACAGGTGGGCTCCCTGTGGGAGGGAGGCACCTCCTTCTGTCCTGGGGCAGATGCTAAGGAACTCGTCTCTCTGGCTCCCAGGACCACAGGGCTCTGGGCCACGGCCCACTGCCCAGATGGGAAGACAGAGGCCCAGTGGGCTCGCCCAAGGTCACCCTGTGAGTGGGTACAAGGCTTTGACACCACACCTCCTGAAGTCAGAAATTACAGTAACTGCTGGAGCTGCCGTTTGTCCGGCCCTTCCTCTACCCCAGGCGCCGTGCGGGCTGCTGTGGCCACGGGCTCAGTTCCTAGGCGTAGGTCTTATAATCCCCATTTGAAACATAGGGGCAACGTAGCCTTGAAAACCCGACTCACTCGCTCTAGGGCATGCAGTTTCGAGGTTGGGCCAGACCTCTGTGGAGTCCTGGCTGGCCCCAGAGGCAGCGGAGACACAGTTCCCGATCCCTGCAGGCCTGTCCCCTTGCCCTGGGGGCCTGGGCACCCAGCTGATGCCACGTGCGCAGGCGCTCCCATCCACGGCCCTCACCCACCGGCCCTCAAAGCCCCTTTCATGGGCCTACTCCACACCCCACTGGGGAGGCCGGACAAAACCGCTAGTGTTGGGATTATTTTTCTATTTCCAGATGGATCTGTTTTCTGGCTCCATCCAGGGCCTCCCATCCTTGCGTGGGGGCCGGGGGCCCAGCGCCAGGTTAATATTAGGAGGTAGCAGGAAAAAAAAAAAAAAGGCAACCTAAGGCAGCTCCTCATGGAGTTCTGGGCCGTTCCACCAGAGCAGCCTCAGAGGAATATTCCTGGGGCATTTAAGGGGGCCTGGCAGCCAGGCGGGCCACAAGGGAAAAAGGATACTCTTAAAAAATAATGATAATAATTGTTCAAGGAAGCTCTTCAGTGTCTCATTTTGGGCTAGGGGCCAGCACAGAGTCCCCAGGTGATCTTGGAGCTGAGCTGGATTGTACATATGCTGAACTGAAACGATATTTTAAAATTCAATCAGGCAGTCATTCATTTAACCAATATTTACTGAGTTCCTATTGTCATCAGGTGATGCACAAAGGCTTCTACTCAGGTGGAGCCCACAGCCTACCAGGGAGACAGCGTTAGCTGGGTCATCACACTGGTAAAGGGACCCTACCACTGGGGGCAAGTGCTGTGGAAAAGAAGGTCCCGATACAGAGGATGTCAGACTTCAGCTTTTGTCTAAACCACCCCATCTAAATTTTTCAAAAGAAAAAAAAAAATAGACCCAAAGAGGAATAGAGACTTTTGGGTACCCTGACAGAGTACCAGGGTCCAGAGCTATACTCCCCCAACTTTGGCTGGGCCATGGCAGAACAACTTGGACAGTGATGGGATCCAGACAGTCTTGCCTTGTTAATGGGGGACTATGTGAAGAAGATCAGGATGAAACGTTCACTTCAGACTGGGACTTGAACCCATGTGCTGGAACTCGAACCCGGCCAAAACCCACGGTCTTCCAACTGAGATCACCACCTGGTTTCAGGACTTAATGAAGCTCAGGTCCTTGATGTCTCATCACGGAAAGAATTCAGTGAGTCACAAAGTGACAGGTAAGAAGTGGATTTATTTAGAGAGAAACACACTCCACAGTCAGAGCGTGGGCCATCTCGGGAGGCGAGAGCAGCCTCACGGTGTGGTGTGGTTAGCTTTTATGGGCTGGGTAATTTCCTAGGCTAATGAGTGGGAGGATTATTCCAACTACTTGGGGGAAGGGGCGGAGACTTCCAGGAACTGGGCCATCACCCCCTTTTTGATCTTTGAAGGTCAGCTTGGAACTGCCATGGCACCTGCCGCTGTGTCACTTAGCTTGCTGATGCGTTGCAGTGAGCGTGTGCCGAGGCTCAGGGTCTCGTGAAGTCTACTTGTCTGCCATCTTGGGCCCATTTGGTTCTATCAGTTCAGGTTGTATCCTTAAGTAGGTGTTAGTCTCAGTCATGTCTGATTCTTCGTGACCCCATGGACTGTAGCCCACTGGGCTCCTCTGTCCATGGGATTTCCCAGGCAAGAATATTGGAATGGGTTGCCATTTCCTTCTTCAGGGGATCTTCCCAAGCCAGGGATAGAACCCTGGGCTACGTCATTTCTTCAAAGGTTGTGCCCTGCTCACTTCCCTCCTGCTTTAAGGCTATGGGGAACTGGTTGACCACCATTGATGAAAGCCAAGTGTGTAAGGAAATTGTCTCCAAAGCTCATTAAATGTCTGTTAGTGGAAATGTGACTCAGTGACTGTTACCAAAAGACCCAATCCAGCCCGAGGAGGGACATGTTTCACTCTCTTCTTGGCCTCCAAAACCCAGGAACAAAATCAACGTTGTGTGTTTATGTGGGGCACAGATGTGATGTTGGGGCAGGGGAGGGAGGGGAGGTCCACTGAGGCCCAGGAGAAGTACCGGGGGATTTTGACCCGAAGCAGAGTCACCTGAATCAGGGAGAGAGCCACTTGAAGAGCGATCCTGTATGAGTCCACGCTGTCTGAGTGGTTTGGGGAAGGCTCCAGAGGGACATTTCACCCCATGCTGAAAAGGAACTTGAGTTTTCAAACAATGTACAGAGGGTGAAAAAGGAGGGTGGTGAACAGCCAGGCCTGGCCAGGGTGGGGCTGGGGGTGGGGGGAGGACAGCAGAAATCAATGACTCCTTGGCAGAGGCTGAAGGGGAAAGTTCTGGCCCAGTTAGGGGCTTGGATCAGAACCCAGGGCCAAATGAGGTCTACAGATGTTGTCACACTCAGGATCCTGGCAGGAGGCAGCACACGCTGCAACTGGCGTCAACTGAGAGAGTATTCAGTGCTCCCGGCAAACAGACCAAGTAGCTGATAGCTAGTGATACTGCTACTAGTGACCCTGATTAAAAAAAAAATTAGAATGGAACTTCTCAGTGGAAATATTCAAAACAAGTCATCCACAGAGGACTGGGCTAGGTTGTGGGACTCAGCCAGGGCTGGTGAAGCACCCGGGACAGTGAGAAGCCCTTGCCATCTCATTCTGAAGGGACAAGGGGAGGAACAGGTTAGTGGAGCGGAGCGGGAGCTACAACAGGAAAGCCACCATCACAAAATTCCAGCAGTGGGGGCAGAGAGGGAACAGATACCCCAGCCTGTCTCCTCCTGCCCTCCAGTAGCGGGTCCCCCCACAAACCAAAGCCACTCAGAAGTTAGGGGACAAGGGAGCCAAGGTGAGGCCGTGCAGCCCCCAGAGGTCAGCATCCTGGAAGCACAGGGCAGGGCAAGGAGGTGCAGGGAGTGGATGAGGGGACCAGGAACAGGGAGGAGCATAACAAGACAAGAGGTGTTTCGACTGGCTGTCCATATGTCCACCTTCAAAAAAAAATACCTTGGGTGGTAAGGCCATTTCCAGTTGGCCTTCCAGCACAGACCTCAGTACTCCCAGCTACCTGACAATTCAAGTGGCCTGGTTTAATAGGTTCCCTGTAGGCAGCTGAGTTTGTGAGGCCCAGAAAACTGAACTCAGAGGTGACTTCCAAGCCCCCTTCAACTTCCTGATTCTCAGGGAGGAGTGGGGTAGATTAAGAAAAGAAAGTCAATTGTTCAAGCTGTATGGAACCGCTTCCCGTCCCTTCCCTGTGCTGGGACCCAGCTGGGGTTCTGGGAAACCAGTGATTATCAAGACAGACTGGTTTTAAACCTCGGAGAACTTACAGTCTGATGGGAAGTGACTTGAATTTGTTGAACAAATATCTAGAAGGCATGGTTGGGTGTTGTTTACATAGCAACAAGCATTAATTCCCCTGACCTTATATCTGATGGGGAAGACAGAAAAGAAGGAAGGAAACCCATAAAAGTATAATTGTATAAGCGTTGTGAAAAAAACCAAAGCAGGCTAAGTGGTTTGAATATGATGAGAACCTTGAGGCTTGTTAAAGTTATCAGTTGATGTATGTGACTCACATAACAAGCAGACAAGCCAAGGGCTTGTCTCAGTTCCCTGAGGCCCGGGGTCTGGACTGGGAAGACTCCGACAGCTGTGGGAGCTCGGAGAGGCAGGGGCGGGGCTCACCTGCAAGCATCTCTGTTCATGTGTGTGGCAGGCACCCCAGTGCCCCGCTCTTGACCAGAGATGTCCACGTCCTCATCCTGGAACCAGTGAATAGGCTACCCTAGGTGGTAGAAAAAGGCTCTGTAGGTGTGATTAACTTCAGGATTTTGAAGGGGGAAGAGTATCCTTGGTAACTCAGTTGGGGCCAATGCAAAGTCAGAGAAAGACGCGTGACAATGGAAGCAGGGGCACAGAGAGATTAGAAGATGCTACGCTGTTAGCCTTGAAGCTGGAGGAAGGGACTATGAGCTGAGGGACGCAGGCAGCTTCCAGGAGCTGGAAAAAGCAAGGGTTTCCCCCAGAGTCTCCAGAAAAAATGCAGCCTGGCCAGCATCTTGATTTTAGCCCGATGAGACCCATTTGGGACTTGACTCCTGAAGTGTTAAGAGAACATATTTGTGTTATTTTAAGCCACCAAGCTTGCAGTAACTTGAAGACATAGCAGCACTAAGAGGCTAAAACAATGTATCTGATGCATTAACTTTAAGGTAACTAAAAAGTGGGCTCAGCCAGGATGGCTAACCAGATCACCACTCCCCCCGCTCCCCCACCATGACCTCTCCAGGTGGCTTGGTCTTCCTCACAGCACAGTGGCCCAGGGTGGTTGGACTTTCCATGGTGGTTCAGAGCTCTCAAAACAAGTGTTTTAGCAAAAAAGGCAGAAGCTCCATGGACTTCTACAACCCAGTCTCAGAATTTCCTAGTGTCGCTTCCGTCATACACAATGGATCAAAACAGATACAAGTCCACCCAGGATCAAAGAGAAGGGACAGAGACCCCACCTCTTGCTAGGGAGAGAATTGGAGCATTTGCAGCCATGATTTTAAAACCACGGCAAGGCTAGATTAGATAGGGTGGTCAGGGAAGACTCCTCTGAGGAGGTGACATTTGAAAAGAGGCTGGATGAGGTGAGTGAGCGAAGCTGGCAGAGGGCTCCAAGGAAGAAAACAGAAGTGCGAAAACCCAGATGTGAGAACGGGACAGGCAAATAACCAGGCAGTTCCGGGTCATGTGACAAGCGATCAGTGGGGGCTCAAGGGGCTGTGGCATCCAGCACAGGGCCCTGGAACCAGGCTGAGAAGGTTCTAGAAGGAAGGAATATGTGAGCAGCGGGCTGATGATTGGAGCTGAGATGGCTTGTGTTGGAGGACTTGGCAACCCCTCTTACATACTCCGCACTCCACCTCATGGAGGGCTAAGGACTGGTCCAAGCTCCTTTCTCTCTGGGCCCTGGGACTAAGATGGGCTCAGAGGACTGGTCCAAACTCCTCTCCCACTAGGCCCTGGGACCCCCACAGGCTCAAGCAGACCTTGGTAAAGGTGTCTGCTTCCTGCGCTTTGAGTCAGCTCTTTCTGTGCCCACCATGGTCTGCCCTTTCCTCCCAGACACCCTTTCTCAGGCTCCACCAGGTGAGGTCTGACCTCATGAACCCAGGGCTGGACAAGCGCACTTTCTCATAAAGGTAAATAGAGCCAGTGGGATGCAGAGAGAGGCAGTGTGCACACAGGGAGCCTACCTCCCAACCCAATGCCTCCCAGGCCTGCCACCTGCCCACCTTTTGGGGACCAAACAAAGCTTTCTTCCCTTCACAGCTGCAGCCGGAGGTGGGAGGAGGCCCGGGTCCAGCCAGTAAGGATGGAGCAGAAAACATTTCTCTGGTCTCCAGGGTCAGCACAAGAATTCCAGCCCCGACACAGGATTTGGCATGTAGAAGATGCTCGATAAATATTACCTGAATAAAGGAAAGAGAGAGGGGAAGAGGGAGACTGAGAGAAAAAGAAAAGAAATGAAGGGAGGGAGGGAGAAGGAAGGGAAAAAAAAGAAAGAGTTTTTTTCTTTGACACAATAAAGATGGGGAAAAACACAGGCCATGTCTCAATAGCTGTGGGTTCAAATCTTAGTTCAGCCTTTTACTAATTTACTGCAAGTCATTTTGCCTTTCCGAGTCTCAGTTTCCTCATCTGTAAGATGGGGATAATCATAGCAACCAATCACCCTAAGTTAGGGAATGACTAAACAGGATAGTCTCCAAAAAGTGCTGATAAAGAAGATGATGGGGGCTTCCCTGGTAGTCCAGTGGTTAAGAATCCACCTTCCAAAGCAGGGGATGCGGGTTCAATCCCTGGTTGGGGAACTGAGATCCCACCTGCCACAGGGCAACCTCGCCAGAGCACCGCAACTACTGAGCCTGTGCACCCTGGAGCCTATGCACCACAATTGAGACCCAATGCAGCCAAGTAAATAAATTTTTTTTAAGAGAAAAAAGAAGATGATGATGATGGTGATGGAGAAGATGGTGTGTAACAAGCCTAAGCCCTTGGCACATGTCAGACGCAGCTCCAAGACCCCCTCTAAGAATCAGTATCTTTCATTCTCACAGCAAATCAGGGAAATATTTTACAGATGAGGAAACTGAGGCACAGAGAGGCTAAGCAACTTGCCAAAGGTCACACAGCTGATAAGCTGTACATCATGAATTCAAACCCAGACCAAGCCCATACTCCAACTGCATACTACAGAAGCTGGCATGTAGTAGGAACTCATTAATGGGCATGTCCTCTGTCCACTGGGTAACTGTCTTCTCTCCCACTGGGTGAAAAAGTGAAGGTGTTAGTTGCTCAGTCTTGTCTGACTCTTTGCAACCCCATGGGCTGCAGCCCACCAGGCTCCTCTGTCCATGGAATTCTCCAGGCAAGAATACTGAGTGGGTAGCCATTCTCCAGGGGATCTTCCTGACCCCAGGATCGAACCTGGGTTGCAGGGGGACTCTTTATTGTCTGAGCCACCTCCCACTGGATGATGAGCACTTAAGAGTGGGGCTGCTGGGTCCTGTCTTCTGGTCCCCAGCCCAGGGCTGGACCCATAGAAGTGTTGCCTGGATAGGGGTAGTGTCAATGAGGGTGTCACTCTTGTCAAATCCTTTAAAGGAATGAGTGCTCTGAAGTCAGGTTGCCTGGAGCTGAAAGTCACCACCGTTTACTGGCCCTAAGTTTCAGTTTCCCCAACTATCAGAGGGGATAATCAGAGTGCCCATGTCATATGGTCTTGTGACTTACACCAGGATGTATGATGCTGAGCAAGGTAGCAGGTGAGAGCTCAGTGGATGCTGGCCGTCATTACTATTATTATTTGTGTTGTTCTTCCTTACTCCTGCCAGGCAATAGGACCCTGGCTTTGCAAGGACCAGCGATCTTCCTGGGCAAAGAACAGTTAACAAGACTCTTTCTGACAACAGGTAACTTAACTCCCAATCTCAGATGCCAAGGCAGAGGCCAATGTGGCCGGAACATGAGATCAGCCCTGGGCCGCGTGCTCCCCAAAGAAATGGCCAGAGCTTTCACCCCAACTCTTTCTTCTCCCGCCTTCCAGAGTGGTGGTCATAGATACAGTGAAACAAGATCAGCCTCAAGTGGGACTGGGGTTGGGAGGGTGTCGGGAGCAGGTGGGTTGGGAGGGGGTAACACAAACCTTCTCAATCTCTCTCGCAGACAACTGAATCTGCCCTTTGACTTCCCCAGAGGCCCAGAGAGGTTAAGGTCCTGGGCCAGTATCACACAGCTTACCCGGCAGCCAGTTGGATAATTCTGGAGGTTCTTAACACTGTAGTGCTCCCCAGCCCAGCCCAGGGTCACTTCCTAAGGGCCAGCTGGTGATGATGGGCGAGCTTTTCACGTGGGGCTTGGACCACGAGCCAGGCCAGAGGCTCCAGCATGGGAGGGTGGGGAGCCAACGGGTGGCAGGATCGGGTACCAGACCCTGCTCCTTTGCTCCCCAGTGAGGATCAGTTGCTCAGAGAAGGGGAGGAGGGCCAGGATCCAGCACAGGAAGGCACTAGAAAGCCATTTCTCTAGTGTTGGCCAAGGGCTCCCCCAGCCTCAGTCTCCTTTTCTCTCTCTGCCTGGCTTCTGGCTCCAGTCCTTTCTGGCTGCAGTCTCGGTATTTGTCTGTCCCTGTCTGTGCTGGCCTTGCTTCGCCTCATTCTGCCTCTTTCTGTGTCTCACGCTATAGCTCTCCTGTCTCGACATCCTGTCTCGCTGTCTTCCCCCCTTCCTTTTACTTGTCCGTCTCTCCAAGCATCTCCCCCTGTTTCTGCCTCGCTTTTGATTGGGCTGCATTTCTCTCTCCAGTCCAAGGCCTTTCTGTCTCCCTCCCCGATTCTCTCTTGTTTCTGCCTTTCCTCCTCTGCTTCTGCCCCTTCCTCTGCCTGCTCCTCTTCCTCCTTCTCCGTCCCACCTCTGCCGTATTATCCAACTCACCTGGGACAGAGAATAGTTCTAGGGAGTTGGGGAGAGTGACCCAGCAGCGCTGGCCGGTTGGCTGGAGGACGACAGAGCAGGGCAAGTGGACAAGAGGCTTCTGCAAAGGTCTGGGTGGGGAGGGCCAGGTCTAAGCCCCGTGAAAGCTACGTGAGGAGGAGAGGACAGTTTTGAGAACAAACTGCAAAGGAGGGGCCTCGATGATGCTCTGGGGCTTGGGAGGAGGGCCAGCAGCCGGGAAAACTTCCAGGAGGGGAGATGAGGACGGGAGGGCAGGGAGTGGAGTGGGGGGACAAGAAGGGGCAGATGTGGAGACCTGGGGCCAGCTTGGGGAGAGCCTTGAATGCTGACCAAGAGCCTGGACTTCAGCCCATAGGGCGATGGCTCTTTATGTGAATCTGATGAAACTCCAGAACTCTCCCCTGACAGGAGTACATGACTGATGTTTGGCACCCAGCAGGTCAAGGCTTCTGGGACCCTGAAGTTCTTCCATGAGCCACAGAGACACCAGGACACAAAGCTGGTTCTGGGCTGGGGAGCCAGTGAGAGTTTCTGAGCTGGGGGAGATGGCAGGCGTGGAGTCCCACTGTGGGACTGTGACTTTGCCACAGGGAGGCCTTCATTGCGCAGCAGAGAGGCCTCTGGCAGCCTGATTCGCCAGGGCCCCGGCCTCCCGGAGTGTCCCCTGCTTCCTGGAGGCTCTGCAGGATGCTTGGACCTAATACAGGGGACTGGGTCCGAGCCCTGAGCCAGAGTGGCTGCAGCCAAGGATGTTCAGTGTCAGAGGGAAGGGCTGGGGCCCTCTCCCCACTGCTGCCAAGAACCCGTGGTCCTGAGTGCCTGGGCTTGTCCCAAGAAGACGGGGCCCTCTTGGATGATCTGACCAGCCTTTTGGATGATCTGACCAGCCTGGTGACCTGAGACAGTAGCCCTGCTCTGCCAGACTCTGCCTGGTCCTGTCCCTTTCTTCCTACCACCCGCTCACCCACCTTCTGTCTTGGATGCCCTGGGTAGAATCTCCACCTCTGGAGACAGCACTCATTTAGGCAGGAAGCAGGCCCGGGGTGGGTGTGGCCCATACTCTGCCAGCTGGACCAGCCTGGGGTTTGCTGTAGCATCCTTAGTCCACTATTCCAACATCCATTTCACAGATAGGGAGCCTGAGTCCAAGACAGTGCTGAGACTTGCCCACCTATTCTGCAGGTTGGTGACCCAAGCTGGCCACCAGGCTTTCAACCCCAGGGCTCTCCTGCCTGTGCCGAGAGGAAATCTGCACAGCACCTGGGTGGTGCCCCATCACCTAAAAAGCCAAGGGCCGGTCCCCGTCCTGCTCGCCACTCAGGCTGCCCAAGCCAGTTGGAACAGGACTCATTGCAACCATTTGTTAAGTGCCCACTGTGTGCCAAGCACTTGACATCATGACCCACCACGTAGGTGACAAGTTGCCACGTTGTGTAGATGAGGGGGCAGAGGCTCAGAGGAAGTTAAGTAAGTTGCCTGCGTTTCTCCTGCTAGGAACCAACAGAGCCAAGGTTAGGCCCCAGCTGTGCCCAACTGCAAAGCCCAAGGCTTTCTTCCACACCCCATCCCTTTCTCCTCCTGTCATATCAAAGGGGCATCAAATCACTTCCCTGGAAGCTTGGGAGACCCAGGAATCTGTCCAGGTGCCCACCTGGCTCCCAAAAGACCAGGCAGGGGTCAGCTTTAGCAGCCAGGAAGGCCCTCAGCTGCTTCCTTTCCTTTAGGGGAGCAGGAGATGCCCAGGAACTGGGTCTCCAGGGTTCTATTAATAGCCCTGCCATTGACTTGCTGTGCACCATGGCCGCATCGGCTCCCCTCTCTGGTCGAGCCTCTGTCTCAGTCCAGAGTTGGGCTCGTGGCTCTTACAGGGCTATGCCAGCCTGAGTGCCTGCAATTCCTTGGCTGGAAGGAGGTGCCTTGGTGCCCTCTGGGCAGAAGCTTTGCCAAGCTAAGGGTTTGGCATGCTGTCTTTGCCTGCTCTGTTCGAAGGTGACTGTCTTATTCCAACAAGGAGCCACCCCCAGGTGGCCCACTCCAAACCCCAGTGACTCACTTACAGAGTGAGGGGCAGGCAGGCAGGAGCTGTGGCTCTTGGCGTCCAGTGGAGCCCACGGGCCCACGAGCCCACGCCGAGCGGGAGCTTGTGTCAACCACCGGCTCCTGTAAATCGCAGGGCTGGGACAAGGTGGGACTGTCGGCAGCCCTCAGAGAGAAAGCTCAGCCTGTGTGCTCTGGGGAGGTGACCCGGGGGGACCCTGAGCCCTGCTCAGGGGCGTTAATGAGCGCTCCATCTGGAGCCCTCCTCAACCTCTAGCTGCCGCTGACACAGCATTTCAGCCGCGCAAGAGAGCGCGTGTGTGTTCCAAGGCTAGCAAAGGCTCAGTTTTTCCGATCCGGAAAAATCCGTCCAAAGAGAGGAAAATTGAGGATGAGGAGCCGAAGATAGCTTAATTCGTGTTTCCTCAGTCATCGGCTCAACTGGTTCACAGCAGTCGATCTCTCTGAATATCTAACTGGGGAGTCCCAGGGGGAGGGCCATGGCAGGGCCAGAATGGACACATGACTCTTCCGCTCCCAGCCCAAAGCTCTGACCATCCTGCTGTACTGCCTCCCTTAGCCAGGCACCAGCCCTGTCCTTGGCCTCAGGGAAATGTGCACCCTGGACTTCTCTGACCCTGATTTGGACCCAGGATCTCCTGTCTCTGAACTGCAGCCTGAATAGACGCTTCTACTAGGAGGCATCCCGGGCAGGGCACCCAGAGTCCTATCTTGAGAGTCTACCGCCAGAACCCGCCTGCTAATGCAGGAGACTTAAGAGACGCAGGTTCAATCCCTAGGTCAGGAAGATTCCCCTGGAAGAGGGCATGGCAACCCACTCCAGTATTCTTGCTTGAAGAATCCCCATGGACAGAGGAGCCTGGCAGGCTATAGTCCATACGGTCGCAAAGAGTTGGACATGACTGAAGTGACTATGCAAGGAGACAGAAGGGAATTCAGGAGTCAAACCAGAAAAATAAAAGTGATCAAAGCTTATGTGGTACTTACTGAGTACCAGCTAGTCCTGTTCTTAGAGCATTACATGTGTTAACTCATTTAATCCTCACAATGACCTATAGTTAGTCCCATTTTACAGATAAGGAAACTGAGGCACCCTGAGGTTAAGTAACTTCCCCTTGATCACACAGCTAGAAAGCTGTGTAGCTTGTTTCTTGAGTCCATACCACCAAAGAAGATATCATGTGACAAGTTTTTGCTCCTCCTCTGTGTCAAGCACCATCCTCAGTATTGAGGGCCCAGTGGTGAAAAGGAGAGACAGGAATCCTGCCCTCAAGAAATTTGTCATTCTTCCTTCCTTTACGCATCCATCTATCATCCATCCACCATCCATTCATCATCCACCCACCAGCCATCCATCAGCCAAACATCATCCATCCATCATCCACCTATCATCCACTCGTCCAATAGTCATCCATTCCTCTATGGCTAGTCTTACTCACTATTGCATCCCCCATGCCTGGCGCATAATCCTCAACCAGTACTTGTGAAGGAATAAAGAGAGATTCGGGCCCAGTCTATGAGCTCTGGGTCCAAGTCTTTAGCCTTCCCCTAGTCTCGGTGCAGTAAGGAGTAAGCAGCGCCCTCCTCACCTCAAGGGACTTTTGCAAGGCTCTAAAGGGGGGTAGGCAAGTTCTTTGCAAACTGTAAAGGGCTATGCAGACGTAGTCACCATCAGGCTCTGTGAGTGCTGGGGCCTGCAGACCAGGTCTCTCTCAGGTCTGGCTGGTGAGACCTGTCAGACACTTCCCCTCGGCCTGCCAAGAGGCCCAGAAAGGAAAGGAAATTGACATTTAATGAGCATCCATGACGTGCCAGGGCTCCACACACTTTAACCCTGTCTTCTCTTTTCTTGTACAGATCAAAAAAAATGGAAGCCCAGAGAGGTCCATCATTTGCACAAGGTCACACAGCCTGTGAGGAGCACAGCCCAGGTTTGAAGCTGGGGCTGTGAGCCCCCAGACTTGTGCTTGTGACGGCACCCCACAACACCTCCCTTTAAGGGGATATTGCTGCCTTTCTGCATCCCCAGTGTCCTTAAGTCCCCACTGTTTAAGGTCACCCAGCAAGTGCCTGGCGGAGTCTTTACCAAAGTGTTTCCGTTTAGTTTTTGCATTGATTATTTCCTTTTTGCTTCATAGGAATTTCACCCCTTTTATTTGTAAAGAAAAGCCAATGTAAATGTGTTCCCCACACATTAACCCTTGTCAGACAGAGGTGTACTCTGTGCCGCCCTTTAGGGCAGGGGGCGGAAGGGCAGCTGCTGGCCACAGCTTCCTGCAGGGTCTTTTCTCGGACCCTTGCAATAGTTCACAGTCAGGTGTGGCTGTGCTGTCAGAAGCCCCCGACTCCCAATCTGCAAGCTTCCCATGACCCTCAACACAGGGCGGCCTTCTAGGACCTGAACAGAAACTATACCCTGAAACCTAGAGGACAGGGGAACAGTCCTTCTGGAAATTCTATTCTTGTACCTCAGGCTGGGACAGAAAAAGAAACGCCATAGCCACTGTCCCAGGCCACCCACCAAGGGCCTGGCACAGCACTGGGCCAACATCCTCTCTTTGAGTCTTCTCAACAGAAGAGGTTGGTCTAAATAACCCCATTTTATAATGGAAAGGGAAGCTAAAGCTCAGAGAGGCAGAGTCACCTGCCCAAGACCACAGAGCTGGCCAGGAGCAAATTGGGCACAAGACAGAACCCTTGTTTACAGGTTGATTTAGGTCGAGGACTAAAAATAAAACATTGTACACTTGAAATAGTGAGTCGCCTCCTCTAGGCCAGACACCATCTGCAATCCTGGGAACCTGGTCCAACAAGAAACTGGTAGAAGCAAGTCCCAATTCTGCTAAAGACTTGCTGAGTGACCTTGAGTTGATCACTCTCCTTCTCTGAGCCCCGAATTTGCCCTGTGTGAGCTGAGTGGACCCAGAGTTTGAGTCTTTTATGCTCTGTCTTATGTGTTGTTTGGGTAACAGTCTACAAAGTAGAACTTAGCGGGTGGGAGAAGCTGGGTGAGCTTTGTGGGGTTGTGATGCAGTGTGGCTGAGAGTTACTAAGAAGCACCCCTCCTGCCACTCAGAGACCCCCTTACCAACACCCCAAGGAGAAAAATTCCCAGAGGAGTTTGGGTGTGGGACTGAAACACTCCATTCCTGACCCACATGACCACGTCAGAGTCCAAACAGAAAAACTTCAAGCCCTGGGCCAGACACCAAGGCTGCCTTCCACACCGGTGGACAGTGGATGGTGGACGATGGACGATGGATGCTCTCTGAGCTCTGCACTCTGGCGATTCCCACCTGCCCTTCTCCTGGGCAGTCCCTTACTCCTCACCCCAAGACCCAGCGCCCCAGCATCCCCGTGCCTCCAGCCCCTCAGCCGAGGCTCCTCCTGTCCTTGATTCCAGCTCCAGCAGGCTGTCCATTTAAGGCTCCACCTTACCCCTTTAAATTCTATTTTTTCAAACCACATTCTTGAACTTGGCAGATAACGTGGCAGTCCGACAAGAGCCCTATTTACTCGGAGAGCCGTGAATGGGCCCTTTATAACAAGCTTCATTAATATTTCTACCTATTGGCTGGCTCTCCGTTTCCTCCCCCTATACAAACAGATTCTCCACACAGAAAGACTTTTCAAACGCTCTTGTTGACTTTCCCCAAACAGGGAGGGCCGCCGGGCCGGCCAGGGTGTGTGAGTGTGTGTGAGTGTGCGTGCAGGGGAGGGGGCGTCTGGGGCGTGCGCCCGCCAGCCTGGTGCAGGAAGGAAAGAGGCCCACTGTTCATGGGCAGGGGCGGGCAGCCCGGGTGAGTCCAGGTATGCTGTGTCTCACAAAGACGCCCTGAGCCCAGCCTGCCCCGTGAATTCCAGAGCCCTGGCTGTGGAGCCCGACGGTCCCTCTTCAGCCCCTGCTGTCGGGCTGGGTGACCCTAGGCAAGTTCCTACTCTCTCTGAGCCTCACTGTCCTTCATTGTCAGTTGGGTCCACACCCTGTCACTCAAACTGTGGTCCATACCCCGGCCCTATCAGTGTCGCTTGAGAGCTGCAGATCCTCTGGCCAGATGTGCTGTATCAGAACCAGCATCTTAAGCTCCCCGGGTGATCTGTGCACAGTGAGGTTTTGGAGGCACGGCCACCAGCACAGTTGTCTGGCCCAAAGGCCATCAGAGACCTTAAACATCGTCAAGCCACCAAAGCTCTCTACTTTCTCCCTACTTGGTGACCACAGTCCTGGCCCGTAGCTGGAGCACAGGAAATGTATGAAGAAACAGAAAAGTGCGTTGTCAAAGTCCAAGGTCCTTGTGCCAGCAACAGGAAGTCTTCCTCATCAGCATTTGAGAACTTGGGAAGAATAGCCCATTCTGGCATTTGGAAGGTCATGCAACCTTGGAAGGGAGCATCTGATATTGCACGGGATGGGGTGAGCTCCCTGTCCTTTGGAGGTATGCAAGCAGAGGCTGGAGGGTCCATGAAGGAAGTCAGAGAAGAGGCGGAGCCCCATGTGTAAAGGATCTGCCTCTGGGGCTGAGGAAGGACCACTCCGGAGAATGTGGCCGCATCTCAGCATGCTCACGGGGGCAAGATGGTGCCTTGGAGACAGAGTCATGCTCTCAAGTACAATGCCCCTGTGAGGATGTGGGCAAATGCCTTCACTTCCTTTCCATTTGCTCAGGTGATAAATGTTTATTCCAAGTGTCTGGCCATCTGCTGGACCTTGGGGGAGTGATAGAAAAGCGGACTTTGTCCTTGCTCTTGTTGGGGAGACAGATCATCAACGTGCAGATTAAAAATTAAACACAAACACTGAGGAGGAAGCAGAGGAGGGTGGGAGGCAAGTTGTGGATGGAGGCAGGGGAGTTGGAAGGAACTTATTAGCCTGGGGAGTCAGGGAAGACATGACTGAAATGTGACTTTTTAAAATTTAAATGTGAAGACGGAGGAGCCTAGCATGTGAGGAGCTGAAGGAAGGGTGCCCTCAGCAGAGGGAACTGCATGAGCTACGGTCCTGGGGCAGGAAGTGTTTGGTGTTTTGCAAGGGCTCAGTGTCGTGACAGCATTTCTCATACGAGGGGCAGAGGGACCTGGGATGGGTGGCAATTTCCCAGGCCCGCTGGGAGCTGGGAGAGAGGGAGACACAGAGTAGGTGTTCAGAGCACACGTGTTTGCTTGTAACTAATCCTCAGGCCCATATCAGGACTGCTGTCTGCTCTTTCCATCTCTCGGGAGCTGCAAGGGCTCTGCCCAGCCTGGGCCCCGGCCCAGGACGGGGTCAGCTGAGCTGGAGGGGGAGAATGAGCTGCCTGTGCGCATCTTGGCTGCCTGCATCTTACCTTTTGGGGGAGGGGGTGCCCTGCCCAGCTTTGGCTAGCCTAGATGGCTTGGACAGAAATCCCTGACCCCCTGCCTCGGTCTCAGCAGCCAAAGGCCAGACCCTCTTGGGAACACAGAACCCTCTGGCCAGCCCACACCCCACTCCCTGGCCAGCCCTTAAGTACCAGGCTGGAAATAACCAGTCTTCTCCACCCCTCAGGGCTGTGGGCTCGCCCACCACAGGGGCTGGGGTGGCTGGACAGAGTAAAGCAGCAGGGCTGCCTCTTGGATTCTTCCAGCTGGGAGGCCCCTACTCTCAGGCTCCAGGGGGGTTGGGGGCGGAGACTGATTCAAATCCTGGATTGGCCACTGACTCCTCAGGAGGACTCCAAAATCTGTCTTTGCCATCTGGGCCTCAGTTTTCTTATCCATAAAATGGAGTTGATCATTCCCTCTGAGGGTCATTGTGAGAAATAATATATGTGTGAGCTTTGTAAACTGTAAAGTGCAGAGCATATAGAAGAGTTCATGCCACGGGTGAACAGGTCACATCATATGCGAGGTCATGAAAAGACAGTTCTGTAATAAAAGTGGGGTCCGGCTGCTTGCTGCTCAAAAAACTAATAAAGAGACCAGATTGGTGGAAAAGAAAGTTTTCTTTATTTTTGATTCTGGCAACCAGGGGCAGGGCAGGGAGGGCAAGTGTCTGCCCAAAGGCCAACTCCCTTCAGTGACAATCAGTGGGGCAACAGCCTTTATAGGCTGAGGGAGGGGCTGCAGCTGGAAACAGCAGTCAGCTCTGACAGTCATCTTGAAATTGAGCACCAGGGGTCTGACCAGTGTCACCTTGATGGTTTTAGGTGCAGTTGATCTTCAGTTCCAGGGGCGGTTTGTTCCCGTTTCCTTGAGGCCAGTTCTCGGAATTGTAGCAGTTTATGTCACGGCTACAGCCTGGTCATCATGTAGTTAACTTTGGGGGTTTCAGTATTTATAAGACAACTCACAGGATACGGCTCAGAATATCATCTGTAGCTCTCGAGAAGGAACTGAAGGTCCTTGACTATGCTTAATGTCTGAATTATTATTTGCACTCCTTTGACTGAGGCTTCCCAGGTGGTGCCAGTGGCAAAGAACCCACCTGCCAATGCAGGAGACATGAGAGACATGGGTTCGATCTCTGGGTCGGGAAGATCCCCTGGAGAAGGGCATGGCAGCCCACTCCAACCTTTTTACCTAGGGAATCCCACGGACAAAGGACCCTGGAGGGCTAGAGTCCCTGGGGTTGCAAAGAGCTGGACATGACTGAAGCGACTTAGCACGCACGCACTCCTTTGACTGTATTCCTTTGTTTCTGCACGTTCTTACTTCTCTGATTAAACTTATTCTTTGGCTACAGTGTTTTTCACAGACAAAAGGCAGGCAGAAGGCATGGAAGACAAAGACCATAGGGTCTTGCTCTGTTTGAGTTCTGGCTTACAGTCCCAGATCTAACCCCTGGATAGATCACAGCACTCCTGAGAGTCTGTTTCCCCAGCTGTAACACCCAGATCCTTGTCCTCACATAAAAGTTGTTACGAGAATTCAATTATTCACTGATTGGAAACAATGTGTGCGCTGACTTGCGTGTGGCATTCTAGACATCTTGCAAAGGGTAAGGCCCCTTCCCTTCTTCAACTTCAGGGAATCTTTTCCTGAAGATTCCAGATAACCCAGGGATGTACTCAGGAAACCAAAGGACGGGGTTGAGGGGAGAAGGGTTCTGGGTCTCAGACTTGGCCCCCAGAGTCAGGCTGCTGGTCAAGATCCAGTCTCATTCTCTTACTGTCCCTGCGACTTGGGCCAAGGTACTTAGCTTCCGCATGCCTCAGTTTCCCCATCCATAAAGTAGGAAGGATATTACAACCACAGCAGGCCGTTACTGTGATAAATGACATCAGTTGATAGGCCTGAACTTAGTTCTTGGCCCATTGTGTTTAATTCATCATGTTTGAGCTATCAGAAGTAGCAGTAAACAGAAGTTCATTGTTGTAGTAAAATAGTTGCAGGAAAAATACTAGCAGCAGCTGTAGAGGTGATGGATGTTGCTAAGTCATGACCAACTTCTTTTGTGACCCCAGGGACTGTAGCCTGCCAGGCTCATCTGTCCCTGGGATTTCCCAGGCAAGAATGGGAACGTGGGTTGCCATTTCCTTCTCCAGGGGATCTTCCTGACCCAGGGATCAAGCTTGCATCTTCTGCATTGGCAGGCGGGTTCCTTACCACTGAGCCACCTGGGAAACCCAGAGGGGATGGTAGTAGCAGTATAAATCATAATAGTAATAGTAGCTGAAGTACTGGCAGTAGTAAGAGTATTAAGAAGTACCGGTACTTCTTAATACTCTTACTAAAGTACTTAAGAAGTAGTGAGACTTCCCTGGGAGTCCAGCGGTTAAGACTGCATGCTTCCACTGCAGGAGGTGAGGATTTGATCCCTGGTCAAGGAATTAAGATCCTGCATTCCTCATAGTGTAGCCAAAAAAAAAAAAGTATTAGTACTAATAGAAGCAGTAGTTGAAGTACTGGTATCGCAAGGAGCAGTGTAGTGGTGGAAGTGCTAGCTGCCCTAGTAAACAGCGGCCGCAGAAGTAGCAGAAGCAGTAGTTGGAGTGGGTGTGCGATAATAGGAAAGTGCCAAAGGAGAGAGGGAAGTAAGGCTGAGAGAATTCAGCCCCTGTTAATTCTGCGGAGACAGGACATCAGGGTCTGGGTTACGGAAATCAGAAATGGAGAAGGGCCCGCAGAGACGAGATTGGAAAGAAATGAACGGGTGCAGAGCCCTGAAAATCGGTGCTAATCAAATCCTCCTAGGCTTGGCGAGAGAAGATGACTCTGTTTCAGGGACAGAGTCTTGGGGTTGTGGGCTGGGGCTGCATCTCCCCGTCCTCCTCCCTGAGGGAGGCAGGCACAGTGTTTGTTCCCAGAAATCCCAGAGCGCTTAAGGAGGCAGGGTCATAAATGCCTCTGTCCACTGTCCTTCCTGCACACTGAGGCTGTGTGTGTGTGTGTGTGCGTCTCCCTTGGGTCACAAAGCAGGGGGACGATGACTTCGTGGCCTCGGGAGACTTCCTGCAGCTCCAGTGGGACCAGCGCAGAGGGCTTGGCAGCTGGACTTGGTGAGGAAGCCTCAGCTTCGTGTTCCAGCGCCTCAGCTGCCAGAGGCACGAGTCAGCAGTGGGGCCTGGCCCCCACCCAGGCAGGAACTCAGCGCCCCGTGCTGATAAGGTGGGCGGGGCTTCCTGGACAGAGCCTGAATAATCACAAGGAGGGGCGCTCTAGGGCATCTCCAGGCTCATCTGGAGGAGTGAGTGAAGACCAGTTCTTAGAATCATTCCCAGGGCTTCCATGGAAACTTCTGTGTTCTGGCAGTTTGGAAAATGATCGCATCACACTCCCTGGCCTCTGATCCCACCAAACCACAGTTTGCTCTTCAGTTTGTTCTACCTCTGGACCGTTGCTCGTGCTGTTCGCTTTGCCTGAAATGCTCTTCTCCCTTCTGCCCATCCCAATTTCTACCCATTTATAAAGCCTGTCCCAATGTCACCTCCTCCAGGAAGCCTTCCCAGATTCCCCAGCCCTTGCTCCCTGGTCAGGATTCACCTTTTCTTTTTCCTGTGCTCCCATGGCATTTGGTTTTAACTGCTGTGAGTCATTCAGTTTAACAGACATGCCCTGATTCACCACCCAGTCCCTGCCCTCAGAGAGCTTAGAGTTCTCCCGGGCAGACAGATTTTACTGCCCTACCCCAACTCCACCAGATGGGCTCAGGTCATGGGGTTGGTAGGTATGGGAGGTGTGGGTCCTCAGAAGAGGGCTCCTATGTCAATCCAGGAGGGCTTCCTGGGAGAGTGTGCAGCTTCTCTATGGCAGCTTCTCTATCTTCTCTACAACACAAACGACACAGCGGATCATTAGCACCTAGTTTGTGACCTGGCACAGAGCGGGTGCCTTTGAATGTGCTTAATTCACATTCAGCTTGATCGTGCAGCTTCACCTTACACCTTGGACAGCTTCTTGTCACCTGTGTGGAGAATATCTAGAAAGGGAGAAAACTCTTAACAGATCCTATGGTCCCTGCAGGGAGAGCCCGTGGGCAGTTCTGCACTTTTCAATCTATGAATACTCAGTGGATTCTAAGCTTGAAAAGAGGGAATCTCAGGCCACAGTGAGGCGGCTTTTCTGGAAGTCTGGTCCCGAGAGAAGGGCAGATGTTCTAAATAATTTTTATTTATTCATTTTATTTTTGGCATCACTAGGTCTTCATTGCCGTGTGGGCTTTTCTATAGTAGTGGTGAGCTGGGGCCACTCTTTAGCTGTGGTGTGCGGGCTTCTCATTGCAGTGGCCTCTCTTGTTGCAGAACACAGGCTCTCAGCACGTGGTCTTCAGCAGCTGCAGTATGTGGGTTTAGTAGTTGTAACTCGTGGGCTCTAGAGCACAGGTTTAGTTGCTTCACAGCATATGAAATCTTCTCGAACCAGGGATCGAACCCATGTCCTCGGCACTGGCAGACAGAGTCTTATCCACTGCACCACCAGGGAAATCCCAGATATTCTATTAATAGATAAAGCAGATACAAGGTCTCAAAAATGCCCATCAAGATCTGAGAAATCACTCTCTCAGGACACATTTCAAGATACATGCTGCATGGGATGACTTGGTTATCAAGAAAAAGCAAAAGCTGGAGTTGTCAATCCTGACCGTGCATTAAAACCATCTGGAGTGCTTTGGAAACACTGATGCCTGGTCCCCACCCCCAAACCAATTAAACAGAATCCCCACGGGTGGGGCCTGGAGTCCCCAGGTAATTTTGATGCCAGGGGTGGAGCTCCATTGCCTTAAAGTATCACTCAGCTTTCCCCGGGGGAAGAAGGCAGGGGAGTGTGAAAGCTAATAGGAGAGCCTGTTGTAAGAGAGACGGTAAAACTAAGGCAAACTGTGGACGTTAAAGGTCGACTTACGTCCAGTTATCCAAGTTTAGCTTTGCAGAACAGCTCACGGGAAGAGGCTGCTGACAGCGGAGGACAGAATACAAATTCTGGCAGCAGACGGATCCCCACTACACCATTTAGTGGGTGGGTGCCTGACTCTGGGCAAGTTACCAAACATCTCTGAGCTTCATTTTCTTCATCTGTAAAATGGGGATGATTGTAGTGCCAGTCCCAGAGGGTTGCTTTGAAAATTAATTAAACTAGAAAAAGTGTCCCGTGTTCAATAAACAGTAACTCCCAGCCCTCTGACCCAGAAGGTTCCAGACACATGAGGCATCACTGTGCAAAAGACAGTAGTTAATGTCCCTTAACACTCTTACATATTCACATTATCGCCTTTAGAGGAAGATCTCCAGCTCATAGGTAAGTCATTCCTGGGTGAGTAGCGGGCGGACTGAGTCAGGGGAAAGTTGTTTCTGTTTCTAGGGAGAAGAGCTGAGATCCTGGAAACAGTGGGAGTTTCTGCAACCCTGGGTCCTTTGATTTCACAACCGCCCTGTAGAGCCTCATCTTCCCCAAAAGATGAAGCTTGGCTTCAGGCACTATCATTTCCTCTGGCTGGACCTTCATGCCTTCATCAGACAGACAGACAGTGAGTGTGTCTCTGTGCCAGGCCCTGTGCTGAGCATGCGGGCGGAATCCTTAGTCCTCACCAAGCTCCTTGTCTGGCGGAAAGCCTGGCGTGGCTGTCAGTAACCACCACGCGATGCGTGTGCTAAGTCGCTTCTGTCGTGTCTGACTCTTTGTAACCCCCATGGACTGTAGCCTGCCTGGCTCCTCCATCTAAGGGATTCTCCAGCCAAGAATACTGGAGTGGGCTGCCATGCCCTCCTCCAGAGGATCTTCCCAACCCAAGGATCAAACCCATATCTTTTATGTCTCCTACATTGGCAGGTAGGTTCTTTACCATTAGTATCACCTGGGAAGCCCAGTACCTACCATACACAGCAGAGAAGCTGGTTAAGGCTTTGGAGGAGAGGAGCCAGGAGAAAGAGTGGTGGCCCGGGACTGCCAATGGGTTACTCTCTCCATCTTATGCTACAATTACTACTCTTGATCACAAATGCAACTGCCGTTCTAGCCTGTGCTGGCCCCCTTCCATTTAACCATCTGTAAAATGGGCTAGGGGGCCAGAGAGACGTTCATTCAGTGATCCCTGCAGTCCCTGCTTTGAAGAACTCTGTGAAACGAGTCCTGTGGCCCACATTGACGTTTTAATTAAAGATTACAGCAAGCTCTGTTTGGAAAATTTCACAACAGGCCTTGGACCCATCTGGCTTTTCCTCTGCGGGGGAGACAAGTGAAGCAATGACAGATGAGTGTCACGTGATGCAGAAAGCCCGTCCTCCTTGCTGATCTTCTTTCTCATCTTTCTTCCATCTCAGTCCAAGGCAAGGTTGCCTGGCAGGGCAAGCCCTGGGCTGGGCTCCACCTCTTCCCACAGGGCCTCAGTCTCTGCACCTCTCAAGGGAGGACGAGCCCTCCTGTGTGATGTGTTGGCAGGAGCAGAGGGCATGGACACCTGGGCTTTCCAGGGCCCACTGGAGCCTGTCCTCCTCGCTATGGGAGCTCTAAATCTGTAGCTCATAGTTGAGTCCAAGAGGCTAGCTTGGCCGGGGCTGGAAGAGTATCATTCAGTTTCTGGATACATTTGAGAGCAGCTTTGTGGCAGGAGTTGATGATCTCTATGATAAATGGGTCCCTAAATGAGTCCTTAGCTCATGAAGCTGAGAGTGTGTGGTTAGCCTTGAAAGGAAGGGAGGAGAGACGGAGGTCGGGGAGGGATGCAGCCAGCAGCCCTCTTGCCAGGCTCCCTTCCTCCTCCTCGGCTCCTTCCTTCCTTCCTTCCCATCAGCATCTGTTGAATTCTTACTGTGTGCAGGGCCCTGCTCTGGCTCAGAGACCCCAGGGATGGAGCAGCATGGTCCCTGCTCCCCAACAGACAGGAGGAGCAATCCAGTGTGATCCACGTTGTAACAGGAGGGAGGCTCTGGGGACGCAGATGTGGTTCCAACCTGACCTGGTGGGTCCAGGGTGCCAGGAAAGGCATTCTACGGATGGGAAGACTTGCAGGACAAATCCGCCAGGTAGCAAGAAGGGAGCACTCTGGCAGAGGGAACTGCAGCGGCAAAGGTTTAAAGGAGCCAAAGAAAAGCCTGGGAAAGCTTTGGGCTGGAGCGCTGGGTGCAGGGGCTGAGGGTGGTGGGGAGTGGAGAGGGCTGGCTGGAAGGGGCAGCAGGAGACAGAACCCGAATGGCCTTGAGTCTGAATGGTCTGGAGTCCCAGGTAGGGGACGTCAGACCTTGTTCTGTGGCCCCAGGGAGTCCGCGTTGGGTTTTCTCAGAGAGGATGGCTGGAGCTGAAGGGAGGAGAGTGGATTGAAGGGGCTGGAGCCAGGAGCAGGGTGCGCGTGGGAGGGCCCCATGATTGCTCAATGCTGCTTTTATTCATCCTCTTGAGGAGCACTTCTTGAGGGGCTGCTCATCCCTGTCCACAGGACCAGGCTGGCCAGCCCCTCTGCAGTACACAAACTCCAGAGAAAAAGTATAGAAAGAGCGTGCCTGCTCTCGACAAAGCCTCCTTTGTCAGGAGCCTGGGGCCGTGTTGGTGCAATGCTCTGCTGCCCTCTAGTGAAGCCTGGAGAGGCACCCCTGCAGGGTCCAGTTTAGTTCAGTCGCTCAGTCGTGTCCGACTCTTTGTGATCCCATGGACTGCAGCACGCCAGGCTTCCTTGTCCATTACCAACTCCCGGAAACTACTCAAACTCATGTTCATCGCGTCGGTGATACCATCCAAACATCTCATCCTCTGTCGTCCCCTTCTCCTCTCACTTTCAATCTTTCCCAGCATCAGGGTCTTTTCAAATGAGTCAGTTCTTTGCCTCAGGTGGAAAAAGGACTGGAGTTTCAGTTTCAGCATCAGTCCTTCCAATGAATATTTAGGACTGATTTCCTTTAGGATGGACTGGTTGGATCTCCTTGCAGTTCAAGGGACTCTCAAGAGTCTTCTCCAACACCACAGTTCAAAAGCATCATTCTTCGGTGCTTAGCTTTCTTTATAGTCCAACTGTCACATCCATACATGACTACTGGAAAAACTATAGCTTTGACTACACGGACCTTTGTTGGTAAAGTAATGTCTCTGCTTTTTAATATGCTGTCTAGGTTTGTCATAGCTTTTCTTCCAAGGAGCAAGCGTCTTTTAATTTCATGGCTGCAGTCACCATCTGCAGTGATTTTGGATCCCCTCAAAATAAAGTCTGTCACTGGTTCCATTGTTTCTCCATCTATTTGCCATAAACTTATGGGACCAGATGCCATGATCTTAGTTTTCTGAATGTTGAGTTTTAAGTCAACTTTTTCACTCTCCTCTTTCACCTTCATCAAGAGGCTCTTTAGTTCTTCTTTGCTTTCTGCAATAAGAGTGGTGTCATCTGCATATCTGAGATTATTGACATCTTTCCTGACAATCTTGATTCCGTCTTGTGCTTCATCCAGCCTGGCATTTCACATGATGTACTCTGCATATAAGTTAAATAAGCAGGGTGACAATATACAGCCTTGATGTACTTTTTTTCCTGATTTAGAACCAGTCTGTTGTTCCACATCCAGTTCTAGGTCAGTTGTTTCTTGACCTGCATACAAATTTCTCAGGAGGCAGGTCAGGTGATCTGATATTCCTTTCTCTTTAAGAATTTTCCACAGTTTGTTGTGATCCACACAGTCAAAGGCGTTGGCATAGTCAATAAAGCAGAAGTAGATGTTTTTCTGGAACACTTTTGCTTTTTTTGATAATCCAGCGGATGTTGGCAATTTGATCTCTGGTTCCTCTGACTTTTCTAAAACCAGCTTGAACATCTGGAAGTTCACGATTCACTCATTGCTGAAGCCTGGCTTGGAGAATTTTGAGCATTACTTTACTAGCGTGTGAGATGAGTGCAATTGTGCGGTAGTTTGACCATTCCTTGGCTTTGCCTTTCTTTGGGATTGGAATGAAAACTGACCTTTTGCAGTCCTGTGGCCACTGCTGAGTTTTCCAGATTTGCTGGCATATTGAGTGCAGCACTTTCACAGCATCATCTTTCAGGATTTGAAATAGCTCACCTGGAATTCCATCACCTCCACTAGCTTTGTTCATAGTGATGCTTCCTAAGGCCCACTTGACTTTACATTCCAGGATGTCTGGCTCTAGATGAATGATCACACCATCGTGGTTATATGGGTTGTGAAGATCTTTTTTGTACAGGTCTTCTGTGTATTCTTGCCATCTCTTCTTAATATATTCTGCTTCTGTTAGGTCCATACCATTTCTGTCCTTTATTGTGCTCATCTTTGCATGAAATGTTCCTTTGGTATCTCTGATTTTCTTGAAGAGATCTCTAGTCTTTCCCATTCTATTATTTTCCTCTATTTCTTTGAATTGATTGCTGAGGAAGGCTTTCTTATATCTTCTTGCTATTCTTTGGAACTCTGCATTCAAATGGGTATATCTTTCTCTTCTCCTTTGCCTTTAGCTTCTTTTCTTTTCTCAGATATTTGTAAAGCTTCATGAGACAACCATTTTGCCTTTTTGCATTCTTTTTCTTGGGGATGGTCTTGGACTGCAGGGTCCAGCCAGCTTTTAAAATGCTCCAAGCTTCTCTGCGTGCCTTCTGTCTATCCCTCCCTCAACCACAAGAGTCCCACTGCTCGCAAGGAAAAGGTGCAGTCTGGAAGTAGAGGACAGGCTCAAAACAGGGTGAAGAGGAGAAGGAAGACAGAGAGGGACTCAATTCCAGCTGTGGTAACAGGCAGCACCAGGGTCAATGTGGGGCTTGGGGCCCAGGTAGTGCGATTGAATTTTCTCAAGAGAATAAACACAGATGATACACGTCGGTCACAGTGTTGATGGTGGTGGAGCTGGTGGTTGCAGTGACCAATAATTATGGGCCCTACTGGTTATGCGGCTGTTGCTGATGGTAGTTCTGGTGATGATGGTGATGGGGTGATGGTGGTGGTGGTGGTGGTAATGATGACAAAGATGGAGGTAGAAAAACTGGTAGTGGTGATGGAGTGGTGGCTAATAGGGCTATAAAGCTACTAAGAACATTCTTGTATACATCTTTAGGGGGAGCGTGCACTCATTTCTATTGGGCACAGATCTAGGAGTGGAATTGCTGGGTCAGAGGACAGGCACGTGTTTAGCTTTAGTATATGTTGCCAAACATATACTAAAGCTAAGGCAATGGCAACCCACTCCAGTACTCTTGCCTGGAAAATCCCATGGACAGAGGAGCCTGGTGGGCTGCAGTCCATGGGGTCGCTGAGGGTCAGACATGACTGAGCGACTTCACTTTCACTTTTCACTTTCATGCATTGGAGAAGGAAATGGCAACCCACTCCAGTACTCTTGCCTGGAAAATCCCATGGACGGAGGAGCCTGGTGGGCTGCAGTCCATGGGGTCGCTAAGAGTCAGACATGACTGAGCGACTTCACTTTCACTTTTCACTTTCATGCATTGGAGAAGGAAATGGCAACCCACTCCAGTGTTCTTCCTGGAGAATCCCAGGGACGGGGGAGCCTGGTGGGCTGCCATCTATGGGGTCGCTCAGAGTCGGACACGACTTAGCAGCAGTAGTAGCAGCCAAACAGTTTTCCAAAAAGCAGTTGTTTTCACACTTTTACCTGTAACGTATAAATTCTTGGTGCTCCACATCCCGACACTTAGTATTATCTGTTTTGTTCACTAACGTATCTCAAATGCCTGGAAGCCTGGTGCATAGACGAGGCTTAATACCAATTTGCTGAATGAATGTCCAACATAAGGGTGGCGGGTGTCCACTTTCCCATTAGAGCCCAGAACCAGAGCTGCGCTCCTGCTTGTGGACACCGAGTGATGACCACACTCACATCCAGGTTGGGAGCTTGGGGCAAAAGACCGAGCCCTAGCTCATCACACCCTAGTGTGCACATGCCCTTAGTCTTGGCACTTTGCTCAAAATCCCTTCAGTGTGGCTCCCCTCATTCTAGTTTGAGGAGGAACAGCAGTCTGATCAAATCAACACACACTAAGATGTGAGTGGCTGAGTCCTTAACCCTTTTAAAAGCATTTGAAGGAGCAACTTGTTCACTTGCTGGATTTACGATTGAACAGGGCAACCTGCTGGAGCAGAAAGCTCAGGACTTCAAAGTTCTGAGTTCTCGGTTAAACTCTCTCAGTTCATCCATTTACAGCTGCTTTCTCATTAGACAACTTCCCCTGCCTACCTCTAGCTTCCTGTTTTTGTTTTCACTTTGAAAAACAAGGATGGTAATTCTTATCCTGTCTACCTCAATTATTCAAAACATTATAATAAATTAAGGAATTTCAGAGTAGAAAAGAATCTTAGAGCTCACCAGGGATTTGCTTTTAAATAATTCTTTACAATATAAGAATCACTTTCAGTTACGCTGGTTCATAGAAATCACGAAACTATAATCTCTTTTCATGGGTAGGAAACAGGTTGAAGGAGGAAATAACCTGCCCAGGGCTCTGTGGTTTGTTAGTTGCAGAGCTGGAGGCAGTGGCTCTTTGCTCTCTCTAATTCCCCCTCCAGATCTAGCTAGTAGCCCTATAAACCCAGAAAGTCAACTGGCTCTTGCATGCATGCCTTCAGTAGTGGGGAACTCACTGCCACCCAAGATACGTCATTCGCTATTTGGGTTGCTCTGATAGTTGGCTGTCATTTATGGTATACAGATCATGTTACATTGAGAGGGGGTGATGATCAGAACTTTCATCCTAATGTTTGTTTGAGGGAAAAGGAATTAACAGAAATATTCAGAAAACAGGCAGAGAGAGCCACAATGGCAATAATTATAAACAGTCAATACCAGTTGACAGTGTCACTTTCCTGTTGGTAACCCTTCACTGGCTTCCTGATCCTCCAGGGAATGAGTCCAGATTCTTTGATGTGCCTTTCACAAGTGGGGCCCAGCTTCAATCCTCTCAGTGCCACACACATCTTCCCTCCCACCCTGGCCTTCCGGCAGGGTGTTCCTTCTGCCTAGAACACCCTCACCCACCACTCTCACCTTCCTGCTCCTCAGTTCAGTTCAGTTCAGTGGCTCAGTCGTGTCCGACTCTTTGCGACCCCATGAACCACAGCACACCAGGCCTCCCTGTCCATCACCAACTCCCAGAGTCCACCCAAACTCATGTCCATCGAGTCGATGATGCTATCCAACCATCTCATCTTCTGTCGTTCCCTTCTCTTCCTGCCCTCAATCTTTCTCAGCATCAGGGTCTTTTCCAATGAGTCAGCTCTTCGCATCAGGTGGCCAAAGTATTGGAGTTTCAGCTTCAACATCAGTCCTTTCAATGAACACCTAGGACTAATCTCCTTTAGGATGGACTGGTTGGATCTCCTTGCAGGCCAAGGGACTCTCAAGAGTCTTCTCCAACACTACAGTTCAAAAGCATCAATTCTTCAGCATTCAGCTTTCTTTATAGTCCAACTCTCACATCCATACATGACTACTGGAAAAACCATAGCCTTGACTAGATGGACCTTTGTTGGCAAAGTAATGTCTCTGCTTTTCAATATGCTGTCTAGGTTGGTCATAACTTTCCTTCAGAGAGTAAGCGTCTTTTCATTTCATGGCTGCAATCACCATCTGCAGTGATTCTGAAGCCCAGAAAAATAAAGTCAGCCACTATTTCCACTGTTTCCCCATCTATCTGCCATGAAGTGATGGGACCGGATGCCATAATCTTAGTTTTCTGAATGTTGAGCTTTAAGCCAACTTTTTCACTCTCCTCTTTCACTTTCATCAAGAGGCTATTTAGTTCTCCTTCACTTTCTGCCATCAGGGTTCCTGCTCCTACAAGCCTCCAAATCCACCCTCCCCTTAAACCGCTACACTAGATTGTACTTACCTGTTTTCCTAGGAAGATGTGAGCTCAGAAGGGGCAGGATCTATATGGGATTCTCTCGTCCTGGTGCCCTGCATGGAGACTGGCACTGAATGGGTGACTGCCCCACCTCAGCACATTCACAGACATCTCTGCTGCTCTCATCAGCCAGGCCAGGAGAGGGTTAAACAACTGCCCTGGCCTTGGAGAGGCAGGTGACCCAAAGTTTAAACCAGATGCTTCAGAGCCTTGTAGACCGCTAAACTCAGGAATTCAATCCAGCCACATCTTCCTGGAACTGGGACCTGGGCCCCTCCCATCCTTCTAGACCCCTCTCCCCTCCCTGGGCTCAGCTGGAAGTAGCTGGAACTGCTGCAGAGGGGTGAGGTGGGAAGGAAGATTACAAAAGGGAAGAAGTATGTGGAGAGAGTAGGAAGAGTCTGGTCCCATGCTCTGCTCAGACTGTGTGGCCTGGGCTGAGCCTGTCCCAGTCCCGGCCTCGGTATCCCCATCTGTGCACAGAGGAGATTGGTCTGGTGGTCCCTCCTGATGGGACTGGCCAAGGGCAAGAGATCCTCAGACTCCCGAACCCTCTAACTCCAGACTTTTCCACCACACAGGTGGGAGGTTGGGTAAATCTTTAACTAGTTAGCCCTGGGCAGGTCGAGCCTTTCCGGATGGATGATTGCCTGGGAAAGGGGGGCGATGAGAGTGGGGGATGTAAGTGTGTATAGCCAGTCCCAATGTGAAGGGGGAGGGTACTGGGGAGGGAAAAGAACGAGACTCGGGCGGAGCTAACTCCGTGTGCCAAGCAGGACATGGAGGAACGCGGGTCGCCCGACGGGTAAGTACAGATTTAGGGAGGTTCAAGAAACCGCTGGGACACGGATGGTTAACTCGAGTTGCTGCCACAGGGACCCCGCGCGGAACCTGGAGCAGGGGCCGGAGGGGCCAGAAACGCCCATCCAGGTGGTGCTCAGGTAGGTGTAGGTTGGCTCGGAGGGGTGCGGCTAGGAAGGGACTGATGGAGATTTCAGGATGGACCATCAGCCCCCTCCCCGCCTCGTCCGACCACAGGGTGCGTCCCATGAGCGCTGCCGAGCTGCGTCGAGGGGAGCAGAGCGTGCTGCACTGCTCAGGGACCCGGACTCTGCAGGTGAGGACTTCCACACCACGCCCCCCGCCCCCCAAAAAAAAACCACCTTCGGGGAACACGCCAGGTCCCTCCAGGTCAATTTCCCCCAGGCCCCGCCCTCCCCGAGGCGAGCTCCGCCCTCCCCAGGGTGCCCCGGCCTCTTCTCTACGGCCCCCTTCCCCAGGTGAGCCCCCCGGGCGGGGGCCCGGACGTGGCTTTCCGCTTCGGCGCGGTGCTGGACGGAGCGAGCACCCAAGATGACGTGTTCCGTGCGTGCGGCGTGCGGCGTCTGGGCGAGCTGGCGCTGCGCGGGTGAGTGAGGCCGCGGGCGCTGCTCCCGCGCACGGCCCCGCCCCCGGCCCCCCTCCCTCCCTTCTCCCCCCACCCAGCCACGCACCAGCCTCTGTACAGCCACACTCCTGCGGCCCGCAGCTTCTCCTGCACGGTCTTCACCTTCGGCCAGACCGGCTCCGGGAAGACCTACACCCTGACCGGACCTCCTCCCCAGGTGAGCCGAGCTCTAGCAGAGCCCCCGGGGGTCAGGGATCGGTGGGCGAGAAGCCTTGCGGAGCGCAGACTCCCAGAGGGAAAGGAATTGGACGATGCAGCCCAGCTCCATTTATTTTCAGGCGAGGAAAGATCAGGGAAGGTAGAGGGTCTCGGCCAATCCAGAGCACCTGGGTTCAGGTGTCCCCTTCCTAGCTCTCAGGTTTTTCATCTGTAAAATGAAAGAGATAGCACTGAGAATTAAATGAGATGTGGGTATGGGAACTTGGCACAGTGTTCTGCTGCTGCTGTCTGGTCAGTCGTGTCCGACTCTGTGCGACCTCATAGACGGCAGCCCACCAGGCTCCCCCTTCCCTGGGATTCTCCAGGCAAGAACACTGGAATGGGTTGCCATTTCCTTCTCCAGTGCATGAAAGTGAAAAGTGAAAGAGAAGTCGCTCTGTCGTGTCTGACTCTTAGTGACCTCATGGACTGCAGCCTACCAGGCTCCTCTGTCCATGGGATTTTCCAGGCAAGAGTACTGGAGTGCGGTGCCATTGCCTTCTCCCAGCACAGTGCTCTACAAAGAGTAATTATAACGGTGGTGGTGATGGTGGTAGCCCAGCCCCAGGCTCAGCTGTTTCTGCTCCCAGGGAGAGGGGGTGCCTGTACCCCCCAGCCTGGCTGGCATCATGCAGAGGACCTTCACCTGGCTGTTAGACCGCGTGCAGCACCTGGATGTTCCTGTCACTCTCCATGCTTCTTACCTGGAGATCTACAATGAGCAGGTGGGGGACTGGGATGGCTAGGAAGACAGCCCATAAGGAAAGGGAGGCATTTCTTTCCAAGGAAACTGGAAATAGAATAGGTGGGGGTTTGTCGACCATAAGGTCTGAGGGTGGATGAAACAAGGACTCAGGCCCCTCCCTCACCCTCCACCTTCCTCTTTCAGATTCGGGACTTGCTGAGTCTGGGGGCTCCCCGGCCCCTCCCTGTTCGCTGGAACAAGACCCGGGGCTTCTATGTGGAGCAGCTTCGGGTGGTGGAGTTTGGGAGCCTGGGAGCCCTCATGGAACTTCTGCAAATGGGTGCGTGCTACTTCAAGCTGCTTTGGGATACGTGGGACGCAAGTTTTTTACCTGTTCACCCAGTGCCTTCAGGGCCCCACGCTGGAGCTGTGGGTTCAGAGATGACCCCTGTGGGAGAAAAGGGCCAGCAAACCAACAGTTCAGATACAAACCAAGGGTGCCCCCCACTCCTACCCCTCAGGCCTGCTGATACTGCCTTCCAGACTCTTCCCACCCTTCTCTGCAGCACTGGGCTTCTGCCTTGGTCAAGCCTCAATTGTACCTCCTGGAGGGATCCCCCCCTTCAAGTGCATGCTTCTCCATCAAACAAAGCAAACCACATCCCTATCCCTTTCCAGACCTTTCCAGAACCCTGAGAGTAAAGGTCATACTTCTTGCATACTCAATAGCTAAGTTGTGTCCAACTCTTTGTGACCCCATGGACTGTATCCCTCCAGGCTCCTCTGTCCATGGGATTATCCCAGCAAGAATATTTCCTCCTTCAGGGGATCTTCCCGAACTAGGGATCGAACACGTGAATCCTGCATTGGCAGGTGGATTCTTTACCACCGAGCCACCTGGGAAGCCCTAGCCTAAAGGCTCTTCTGTTTTGGTCTCATGCATCCATTCATCAGCTATTTATTGAGCACCCGCTGTGGCCAGTCTCGGGGTTCCGGCTGAGCGTTGTGGCATACCTCGCAGTTGATCTCTCTGCCTGAGTTTCTCTCTATTCACACAGCAGTGGAGAGATGTTGATATTAATAAAATGTGAATCAGACTGACATTCTTCCCCTCAGTTCTCTCCAGTCCCCTTTCACCTGTTCAAGCTAGAACCCAATTCAACACCCATCATTCCACTCCTGCCTCTGTGCCTTTGCACCAGCTGACCCCTCAGGTATCAGGATGTCTTCGCTCCTTTTTTATTCATTGGTGACAACTTGCTCTTCCTACCACATCCAACTCTAGGATGTTTTTCCTCTCTAGGTCTTAGCCGTCGAAGGAGCTCCGCTCACACCCTGAACCAGGCCTCCAGCCGAAGCCATGCTCTGCTCACACTCTACATCGGCCACCAAACTGTGAGTGCCTCAGCTTGGAAAGGAGCGGCCCAAGGCCACCCAGCAAGGGTCTGCCTCTAGATGTATAAACCAACTTGGGCGTGCATGGGAGGTAAGAGTGGAAACCCTTGGCCCTGTGATTTTGATGATGACAGCCCCTCCCAAGTCCCCATGGAGCCCTGATCCTCCAGCCCCAGCAGATGCCTCCTGTGGACGCCGGGGAACTCCCTGCCGGGGGGAAGCTGTGCTTTGTAGACCTGGCCGGCAGTGAGAAGGTGGTGGCCACAGGATCCCGTGGGGAGCTGATGCTTGAGGCCAACAGCATCAACCGTAGCCTGCTGGCCCTGGGTGAGATCTGAGTGGACTGACTGCCCGAGTCCTTCCTCTGTGCCTCGCCCACAGCCATCCACAGTGGGGAAGCCAGGGGAGTAATTGGGAATGGAGGAGAGTTAAAGAGCTATGATCCAGCAGCCACAGGCCTCCCTGGGGCCTCAGCTTGCTGGTGTCTCATGCTTTCTCTCATAGAACTTTGTGGATCTATAAACGCTGAGGATACAGTTGAATTCTAACGGGGGGGGGGGGGGGCGGGTAGAAACACACTCAGTGCAGAGTGTGAGCCCTCAGACATTCAACTTGACCCTTGTTGTATTTGGGAAGACTGAGGCCCAGGGAGGAGAAGGGCACTAACCTATCTTCCCATCTCCCCATCCCCCAGGTCATTGGCCTTGAGGTCTCTAATAGCTGGGACCTACCTTGGCCTTCCTCTCGGCGTGTGTGGGGAGATGTGTAGGAAACATCTCTTCATTCAGTCCATTTGTCAGACATTACCTAAGTCCCTTTGCCAGGCCCTTTGGTGGGCATTAGGGATCAAGGTGGGAGCCCTAGTCTGGTGGCCAAGCAGTCTGAATGAGTAATGAGATCATATGGAAAGAGACACCCTAGAGACATACAAACCTGGTGAAGACCTAGCTCTGCAGTGTACCAGCTGTGTGGCCTTGGACATGGAGGGTGACCATGCTTTCCCCACCCAGGTCACTGCATCTCGCTGCTGCTGGACCCTCAGCGGAAGCAGAGCCACATCCCCTTCCGGGACAGCAAGCTCACCAAGCTGCTGGCAGATTCGCTAGGGGGGCATGGGGTCACCCTCATGGTATCCACGGGAGGCTGGAAGGGAGGGCTGGGTCCTGAGGGAGGGCTCCCAGAGAGGGGCACTCAGGGGCAGTCCTTCCCAGGTGGCCTGCGTGTCCCCCTCAGCCCAGTGCCTTCCTGAGACCCTCAGCACCCTGCGATATGCAAGCCGAGCTCAGCGGGTCACCACTCGGCCACAGGCCCCCAGGGTGAGTGGAGAGAGCCACAGGCAGAGCAGAGGGACAGGCAGGGGAGGTGGTGGGCACCATCCAACAGCTGGAGACTGAGTCAGTGCCACGGTTGAAGTCTGAGACTGAGTCAGAGCAGGGATCAGGGTTGAAATCTTGATGATGGGGTTATGCTTGGGCAGGGTGGGGTTGCATTCAGGGTTAGGGTAGGTTTAGGCTTGGAGTCTGATTCAGGACATGCTTCAGAGTCTAGCCAACATCCTAGCTGGTATCGTGACTAAGTCTGAGTTAAGTTGGAGTCTGATGTGGGGTCTTATTTGGGGTCAGAATCTGGACCAAGGTTTGGACAGAAGTGAGTTTGGGGTTGGACAGGGAGCAGTTTAGAGCAGGCTTTCCAGGGAGACAGCCGAGGCCACATGGCACTTTGCTGCCATTAGGACAAGGTGTCCCCACCAAGTATATGTAACCCTGGGCCAGGATTCCAAGTGGGCAAGTGGAGCCTGGGCTGGATTTTAGGCTCCACTTACTCCCCTACCCCAGACTGCCTTGTGCAGTGCAAAACCTGTCCAACCGTAGACGGCAGCCCTGGCCTCTTTCTCTGCAGCCCCCCAAGGCAAAGCCGCCCCAGCACCTGGAGACTGAGCTATTGCAGCTGCAGGAGGAGAACCTTCACCTGCGATCCCAACTGGGCCAAATGGACCCCAAGGGTATGAGCTCCCTGGGGTGGGGGTGAAATGAGGATCGGCTCTGGGGCTCCTGGGGTTCTAGCTGCCTCCCTCTTCCTTGCAGCCTCTGGACTCAGTGGGGCCCGGGCGGCCTGGGCTCAGCGGAACCTCTACGGGATGCTGCAGGAGTTCATGCTGGAGAATGAGAGGCTCAGGTAGACTCCCCTAGCCCGGACTCTGTGGCCCACCCCTCACTGCGGGGCCCCCTCTGCCAAGATGTCTCCCCTCTCTGGTCCCCCCCGCCGCCCCCTGCCCCCCGCCGGTTCCTCTTCTGTCCCCGCCTGCCTCCTGGGGCTCATACTGTGCTGCAGTGAGGAGGAGTTGACTGATGCCCCCGCCGGCCCTGCCTCCCAGGAAAGAGAAGAAGCAGCTGCAGAGCAGCCGGGACCTGGCCCATGGCGAGCAGCGCATCCTGGCCCAACAGGTCCGCGAGCTGGAGCGGTGAGCGCGGCTGCCGGCTGAGACCAGCCTTCAGGATGGAGGGCAGGTGGGAAAGGGGGTGGCTCAGCCAGATCTGCCCTCTGGATCCAGACCCCCAGGGCTTAGACCCCAGCTCTGCCACCAGCTGTGTGACCTTGGGTGAGTCCGTTAACCTCTCACTGCCTGGATTTTTCCTTCTGTAAAACGGAGGCGATACAGTGCCTGCCTCCCGGGATTGTCCTAAAGACTGGATGGCGTGAATTCATATGTAAAGATCTGAAAACAGTGCCCGGCATGTAGTTCGGGCTCCACGAGCGTTTGTTAAAAGCAGGACTTGGGTGCCAGGCTGGTGGTAGCTTTGAGGGCTCAAGGCAGACAGAGCCCACCCTTCTTTCCAGGCGTCTCCTCTCTGCCTGCTACCTTCAGCAGCCAGGCCCTGGCCCCACCCCACCATGTCCCTGTGTGATGGTGCCACCTCTCCTGTGCCACGTGAGTCTCTGCCCAGCCCGGGGAAGGGAGAGGCAGGGACATCACGGAGCCCCTGACATGACCTCTTGCAGGCCCCGCCACTCCTCTGCCCCCGCTGCCAACTCTGCCCCCTGTGCCGTGCACCGCTGGCCCACTGGGCCTGCCCACGGAGGGAACTCCACCTGCCCCAGGTAGGAAAGGCCGAGGTGGAAGGAGGGAAGGCCAGGGAGAACTGGAGACCTGGAGCTAGGGGTCTGTAGTCTGGAAGGCTCCAGAACTGTGGGGACTCCAGGGTCCTGGGCTGGGTCACGGCAGGAAGTGGCTGGCTTTGGGTTCTCTCTGCCCGGGGTTCGAAATAGCTGTTAACCTCTCCTCGCCCTCGGTCCTCCCCATTCTACCTTCTTTTGGGAACTTACTCTGCTGTTGGCTTATTCATTTATTCACTTACACATTACTCATTTATGCACTGAATGAATGAGTCAATGAATGTATTTACTTAATGAGTGAGTATTCACTTATTCAGTAACTCTCCCCTAAACTCCTTGCTTTGTGGCAGCCCCTGTTCTGAGCACTGAGGATTCACAGAGCAGACGTGGTTCCGGCCCTTGTGGAGTGCCTAGTTTCCAGAGAGGACTTCACAAGGGCCACCCACTGCCCACAGGAAAAGGGACCCCCAGCCCTTTATGCTCACCAGACATTCTTAGTGCCCCCTAGGGCAGGCCTGGCAGGGAGCGTGGTATCATGATCAGCCCCAGGGAAGTGGGGCACAGACCCAGGGCTGAGATCACCCAGCCCTGTGGACTCTGGTCTCTCCTGCAGGTGTTTGGCTCTAAGGCCCCAGGTGACTGGCCCCTGTCCGCCCGGCCCCCGCCCTGGGCACCCCCATGCTGCCCTAGCTCTGCCAAGTGCTCGAGAGAGAGGTGAGCCCAGCCCTAGGGCACTGGGGGATAGGGGGTTAGGGGAAAGGCCGGGGAAACTGAAGGCTCACTTCCCACCACCCAACTCCCCTGGCCCAGGAGTCGCAGTGAGTGGACTCAGACCCAGGTTCTGGCGGAGATGCTGACCAAGGAGAAAGTGATGCCCTCTGCACCTCCCCTGCCCGCGGGGCCGCTAAACGCATCACCAGTGCTGAGAGGTGAAGAAAGGCGCGAGAGGAGGGCTGTTAGCGTTCTCTGTGATCTTGGGCCGGAACTCACCTCCAAACCTTAGTCTTCCCATTTCTGAAATAGGGGGCGGATTAAGTGGTGAGAGTCTACGATCTTTCTATTTCTCAAACCTAGAATTCTCTCCCAGATGTATTCTGGGGCCCGTGGTGTGCATGGCAGATTGAGCTGGGAGGGCCATCTGAGACTTCCCCAGAGGCTGCTGGGACCCTGATGGGCCTGGGTGGGCAAGGCCCAAGGAGGTGATGGCCTCAAGCCGCACCATGTGCCCTTTAGGTGGGGCTGCAGTTCCAAACCTGGCCCGGAGACTGGAGGCCCTCAGAGACCAAATTGGCACCTCCCTGCGACGTGGCCGGAGCCAGCCACCCCCTCGCTGAGGGCACACGGAGCCCTAGCCAGGCCCTCCCTGCCTGTGTGGGCAGCGTGGGAACCCAGGAGACCTTCATGTGGCCTTGGGCTGGGCTCTGCATGCTGGGTTTCAGTCTCTCCATCTGTTCAATGGCGTAGCAGCTGCTGCTCCAGTCTGCAGCTGGCCTGGGCAGAGACCAGGCCTGGGCGTGGGGGCTGATGGGGCAGACTGGGGATGCAAAGGGTGGGTGCCACCCCAGACTTGGAGAAATGAGACTGGATTCAGGAGAAACCAGGCCACAAGTGATGAAGTATATGAATAAAGAGAGACATCAGCTCCAGGTCTGGTTGGTCTTATCTTCTGACTAGTCAGGCTCTGGCCCTTGGGAGAAACCCAGAGAGGAGGGGTTCTTAGGGGAGGGGTCCTGAGGAAGAGGAGGCCAGGACTCCAGGCAGGGATGACTGTCCCCTTCCCCTTCAGATCAGGAATATTTCAGGTTCTCCTGAAATAGAGGAGAACCCCCTTTAATGTGTTGCTCAGTTACTCAGTTGTGTCTGGCTCTTCGGGACCCCATGGACTACAGCACGCCAGGCTTCCATCCTTCACCCATCTCCCGGAGTTTGCTCAAACTCATGTCCGTTGAGTCAATGATGCCCTCCAACCATCTCATCCTCTATTACTCCTTTCTCCTCATGCTCTCAATCTTTCCCAACATCAGGGTCTTTTCCAGTGACTCGGCTCTTCGCATCAGGTGGCCAAAATACTGGAGCTTCAGCTTCAGCATCAGTCCTTCCTTGAATATTCAGGGTTGAAATCATAGGGAGTGCAGCGTGTAGCATAAGTCCTTTGGAGGAGGTTGTCATTAGCCCTACCCTTAGAGCCCCTGGGTGGGCGATCCATAAATTGGAGAACAATTTTAGTTACTGTACACATTTTAATTGAGCAACTACTGTGTACCACTTGGCAGGCATGGGGAGAGGGAGTGGTGAGCATCTCCATGAAGGAGGCCTGGGGGAGACTGCTCTGGCCTTGAGCTGGGGCAGGTGGTGGGCTGAGGGGCTCGCACGCTCTGTGCCAGCTGCGTGTGTCCTGGTACCGCATCACAGGGCCTGACTTCTGAAGCTGCAGATCTGCTCTGAGCCCCTGGGCAAGGCCCGCACCCTCCCGGGACCACTTCCTGGTTTTCAGTCCTCTTGACATGGCTCCCTGTCCTGTTGATCTCTAGTGAGGGGCAAGGAGATTAGGAATATCATGATTCTGGCACATGCCCAGTAGGATGCTGTGGGTCCACAGTTAGAGGTAAGTCCAGATATGACTTGTGAAATTGGGGGCGTGAGTGGGAGGACCCCACTACAGAAAGAGCCACGAGGCTAACCCTAAGTCTCCCATTTTATGGTTAGGGAAACTGAGACCCCACGTGGCTCATCCCGTTGTTTGTTCATACATTCACTCACTCATTCAGTAAACACCACTGGCATCACCTGTAAATCAAGGTGGCAAAGAAGACTGACAGGGACAAGCTGGCTCTGCCCAGGGAGCTCACAGTCTGGTGGGGGGCAGACAGTAAGCATTTACAACCTCACACGCACGCTTTGATGGGAGAAACCCGGAGTGCTGGAGGCACAGAGGGTCACCCAGTCAGAAATCATCAGGGAAGGTTTGCCAAGCAGAGTCATGATTAAGGGTGAATGGCAGTTGGCCCAGGGCAGGTGGGGGTGAGGAGCGGGCTGCAGCGCCAAAGGTTCAGAATTCCAAAGCTTTCCAAGACCATTCTAGAAGTGCGTGGCCTCAGCCACTTTGGGAGTTGGGGTCTGTCCCAAGGGCAAAGGGGAACCACGGAAGGGTCTTGAGTAGCTACCAGCTTCGAGGTGCCTTTAGATCATGCTGGCCACTGTGGCAGGCGCACTGACTGGTAAGCGTGAACTGGAGGAGGGAGACCGATGAGATGACCGGTGTAGGGAGAGGTGAGACACCTCAACCAGCGGCACCTGAGCCCTGCTCGGGCTGGCAGCCCCTGAGACCTGGGCACTGGACACTGGGCTCAGGCAAGACCCCAGGCAGGCCAGCCTCAGCCACGGGCTCGGGGAGCACTTGGGGAGAGGGATACTGAGGCCAGAGGACAAGCTAGGGAGCCACTGGAGAGAATCAGGACTGGGGACACCCTGGGGAGGTGTCATAGCCATCATCCGCCACAGTGTTCAGACCTGCTCATAGGCCTGGTCTGAGAAAAGTCAAGAAAATCAAGTCCGATTGCTCCCATCCCACTCCCCAGCACAAGACCAAGCAAGGAAAGAGCCAATACACTTGTACCCACCAGTGTGGAAAGTAGCCCAGGTAACGTTCCATAGTTATGCCCTCTTTGTCCCATGGAAGTACGGACCCAAAGATAAGAAAGCAGGGTGCCTCTCAGCTATGCTTGTGTGTGCAGTGTGGCCTGGGGTGGGCCTCGCTGAGCCTCTGCATTGCAGGGCTTCTGACTCCTGAGGCTCTGTCTGGAGAGCTGGTCCCTGAGGCTGGGGCCGGCAGGGTCAGCCCAAGCTGGAGACGACAGTAGCCAGGTATTGAAAGGCAAGACCTGTGACTGAGAAGAGAGGTGTTTGTAGAAGGTTAGAGTCCACGGAGGCAGAACCCAGGGAGGTGGGGTGATGGCCGTACACCACAGACCCTGGGCCAGGCAGGGTGGCTGGAGTTCAGTCCATAGATGGAGTAACATAAGTTCAAGTCTCAGTGTCATCACTTACCGTGAGTGGTCCTGGGCAGGTGTCTTAACTGCTTTGAGCCCAAGTCACCCCATCTGCAGAACAGATACAAGAATAGTAGTAGCCCCTCACGGGTCAGTCATGGGGATTAAATCCACTGACACGTGGAAAGATTGCAGCACAGGGCTTTGTCTGCTGTGGACAATTTAGCCAAAAGCTGCTTTCAGTCAGTGTGACGATCTGATGCAATTGACAATCTGGGTTCCAAAAAATTTTACTTAACAAATTGAGAAACCACTTTGGGCCGGCATTGAGGAGCCTTACTGTTAACAATAAGGAGCATAAGAAGCCTTACTCTTAACACAGACAAGAAACAAGAAAATGGGCAAAACAGATGGGACGTCAGATAGTGATAAAGGCTGTGGAGCAAAAGAGAGGAGGGAGGTCCATGGGTCAGGGCGGGTGCAATTCTGAAACAGGGGCGTTAAGAAGGGTCTCACGCAGGTGACATTTTTGCAGAGATGTGAAGGGTGGAAGGAGGGGGAGCCTAATAATCGCCGTAAAGCCACTTGTTTCTGCTCTAGATGGTTTTGATGCTGCATCAGCTTGTGTGGCTCGGCAGGTTTGAGCCGGGACTCTTCCACTCCCCAGGTTCCTTATCTCACTTACTGTATGTGCCCCTGCTTGCTGGGAGGTCTCTAGCCTCAGGCAGAGGAGGCCCCTGGAACTGAGCGTGAAAGTTTTCCTTGGCAGCCTTGGGAAGCATGGACAGGACCACCCAGGGGGACCCTGGCTGTGGCCGGTTCATTCTTGTTTGGACAATTTCTTCCCCCGCTGGAGCCAGCCACGATTTTCAAGTTTCCTGGTTCCAGTTCAGCAAAATCCCTACTTACTTTCCCAGAGATAGATACAGGACTGAAGGCGATGAGTCCTCACTACCCCCATGTCATATACCGTGTGTCTACCTCCCTCTCAGCATCCTTACTCAAGAATTGCAGCTTGTCCAGAGTCCCTAACCCTGGAGGAAGTCCGCAGGATCCCAGGATTGTCATTACTCAGAACTGTAGATCCCACAGGACACTCCTGACTTTCCCCAGAATTTTGGAATTGGGGGATGTTCTTTGGCCCCCATGACATAGGGTAGCAGTTCTCCAGAACTGTCAAACTTAGAAGACAGTCTCTGATACATTAGAACCAGGACAGCTATTAGAAATCCTGAAGCGCTGTGGGAATTTCCCAGAATTCCAAATCCGTAGAAGAGCTCTTGGAAACTGTAAAACTTTGTGTAGCAGTTGGGAGGGGTTCTCTGGAATCTCTGGCTAGGCGTGGGGGTGTTTACCAGTGCTTGGAAGGCCATCCGGGAGTTTCTAGAATGGTGTCAAATCCAGAGATCAACCTCATGTCTGGAGCCCTGATCCAGTTCTCCAGATCCCTGGGGACTCTAAGCATCAGCCGGTGCAGAATGGGCAGCATGGTGAAAACATTACAGTAGGAGGAGAGAAACTTCAGGAAAAGCACTCATGTGGGTGCTTGGGTTCAAAAGGTTATGAGGTTTCATCTCAGTGACCAACCCCAAGGTGGACCAGAAGAGGTGGAGAGAACACGAGAGCTTGTGAAGATCTACCTGCTGAGAACTTCTCACCCCCATCCCCTCTCTGTGTCAGCTTTCTCTCACATACTACTTTCTCTCACTCAGGGTCTTTCTTCCCTTTGACTAATGACACATTTGCCCCAACTCATATTAATTCAGTTTTGTACACCAAACTGACTTGATTTCAGCCCCTTTGAGGGATATCTTGTGTCCTCGATTATTTTTCCTGTTTCTCCTTGCGGAGCTTCCAAAGACTTGTCTTCCTTTATTTATTTATTTAAGTTTTATTTTTGGCCACGCTGCACAGCTTATGGGGTCTTAGTTTCCTGACCAGGATTTGAACCCACATTCTCAGCAGTGAATGTGCAGAGTCCTAACCACTGAACCACCAGGGAATTCTCTGTCGACCTTTTTTTCAAGCAAACATGATGGAGTGTGATTGGGTAGGTGGGGGTAGTCTTGCTATGAAACAAGGAGCAGCAGTTACTAGAACTTGTAAATGAATTGGATGGAGACCAGGACTGGAGTCAGGAGACCTGGATTCTAAGCCTGCTTAGCAACAGATCTACAAACCTGCTGGCCATCACTGACATCCATGCTTACAGGCCGGCAAAGAAGGCCACAGGGACTTCCCCTGGTGGTCCAGTGGTTAAGAATCTGCCTTCCAGTGCAGGGGACACAGGTTCCATCCCCTGTTGGGGAACTAAGATCCCACATGCCACAGGGCAATTAAGCCTGAGAGCCACAATGGAGACATAGCACAGCCAAAAAAAAAAACCAAGCTGCTGGCCACAAGTATCTTCCTCGAGAACGTTCTTTCAGCCTCTGGCTCTGATTACACTCTCTCTCACTCATTGTACATTTTGTTGTTTATTTTCTAAGTCATATCCAACTCTTTAGTGACACCCAGGGACTGTAGCCCACCAGGCTTCTCTGTCCAATGGGGTTTTCCAGGCAAGCATACTGGAGTGGGTGCCATTTCCTTCTTGAGGGGATCTTCCCAACCCAGGGATTGAACCCACGTCTTCTGCATTGCAGGCAGATTCTTCACCACTGAGCCAAAGTCCTTATTTGAAGGCCAGGCCTGGCCTACTAGGCATGAGGACCCTGGCCGGACCTTAAGCCACCGCTCTGTTCTCAGAGAGCTTCCAATCAAGTGGGGTAAAAGGACAATCAAAGTGACAATTGCTATGCAATGAAATAAGTAATAATGATTAGCATATTTCTCTGGTGCCAAGCATCGTTCTCAGCACTGGCCATGAATCCAGGTTGCATTTCTCACAACAACTCTGTGAGGTAGGTACTATTATTATCTTCATCTTACAGTGAGGAAACTGAGACAAGAAGAGGCTCAGAAATTTTCCCAAGGTCACACAGCTAGCAGGTGGCAGAAGTGGGATTTGGGCTAGGGTGTTCTGGCTCTTGAATAGGTGAGCTCAACAACTGTGCCAAGTGTTACTCAGTAGGACCACAAAGGAAGGGATAATAGAGGAGGGCTTTTCATCTAACCAGGAACCACTAAGAAGAAAGAGCAGCCTCCTTGGAGAAGTTAAGTTCCATTGAATCTCAACAGCCCAACAGAGTCGGACTCTATAGAGGTCTTTAATAAGGTGGAGGAATGGACTTCCCATGTTCTTTTAACCCATTGAGGAAACCTCATCACCTCCAGAGATACAGTAATTATTCACAGGCTACCCCCAGAAGGAGGATTCTGTGCAGCCTAGCCAGAATCAAGAGAATTAGAAATGGACCCCGAAAATCCAGCCTTTTGTGTGGGTGGTCTCCTGGCTACAGAACCTTGGCAAACCCTCTCCCCCTCTCAGCTTGTCTGCCCAATGTATGGTTATGGGAGCCTGGAAAAGGTAACTAAACTCTCTGAATCTAAGTCCTCCTCTGAAAATAGGGATAAGATTGGTTAATGTGCTCATAGGGGATGATATGAGGATTAAAGAAGTGAATCCATGTAAACTGTTTAGGACAGAACCTGGCAAGTGGTCAGTGCTAAATACATGCTGGCTGTTATTACTATTTTTATTACTAATGGATGCTTTCAGCACAAATATTCTACCAGTCCTGTTTTCCAGGAGAGGAATTGCATCAATATCTGGACTCTGGTTATACAAACTCATGAAGTTGACATCCAGCTCTGCTGGTTCCTTCCTACAAGGTGAGCCTTCTAATACGGGTTCTTCCAGGGAGCGATTAGCCACTGAGGACTCTGTCACCCAATGGAAAACCAGGGAAGACTTCCCACTCTCCTTCCAGGGAGGCTGATCGCTAGAGATGCATTTGTCTTCATTCAAGAAAGGCCAGTGGGACTTTCCAAGGAGTCTGGCTTGTCTCGTGATTTCAGAGCTATTTTCATCCCTCCAAGGATACTGGGTGACGTCAACTCGGTCAGCCAGGAGTCGGGCAGGCCTGCTGAGGTCCTGCTTTATTTAATGCAGGGCAGATAAGACCAGCCTGCAAAGAGCGGGAAAACTGCTGTGTCCTCTTCCTGATGCACACCAGGTCTTTGGGAGTTTATTCCTCTGGGAGCCCTTTCTTCCGGGGTACAAAGCAAGCCACGCCCTGGGCCACAAGCTCTGTTCTTGGGGCAGCTGCTTCTCCAGGACACCCAACTCCAAAGTGTCGCACTTTCTGGGCTGCTTCTGCAAGCTGAGCCACCTGCTCCCACAATCGTGAGGCTGAATTGACAAGATCTAAGGGGATCCTCTGGCTTCCTGGGTGGCCCAACGGTAAAGAATCTGCTGCATCAAATCATGAGGTTTGACCCCTGGATAGAGACAATCCCCTGGAGGAGGGCACAGCAGCCCAATATTCTTGCCTGGAGAATACCATGGTCAGAGGAGCCTGGTGGGTTACAGTCCATGGGGTCGCAAAGAGTCAGACATGACGGAAGCGACTAAGTGTGCACACAGGCAAGGGGATCCTCTGGCTTCCCAGGTGGCCCAATGGTAAAGAATCTGCCTGCCAACGTAGGAGATGCGAGAGATGCAGGTTCAACCCCTGGGTCGGGAAGATTCCCTGTAAAAGGAAATGGCCACTGACTCCAGTATTCTTGCCTGGAAAATTCCTTGGACAGAGGAGCCTGGTGGACTTCTGTCCATAGGGTCGCAAAGAGTCGGACATGACTGAGTACGCACGCAAGAGGACCCTCCACCCAGGGTTAACGTTTATTATTTGCTAAGCTCTCTCCAAGGAGCAAGAAAGTGACATTCTTATACGCCCTTATTAGTTCTTATGAACCCCATTTAACAGAGGAAAAGACAGGTTGAGAAAGTTGAAGTCAGTTAAGACCAAACAGGCAGGAAGGGGTCACAGCCATGACTGGAACCCGGGACAGTCTGGGTGCAAAGTTCAGCAGCTCAGTCATCACTCTGCTGGATGAAGTCTTGAGGATCCTGCCAGCCATGATGCACAGAATAACTCAAAATCAGCGACTCAAGGGACCTTTGCTTTTAAAATTGTGTCTGGGAATACCCCAGTCACTCATTCATGGGTCGTGATTCAAGGGTTTGGCCATGGTTATTTCAGTCTCCCAGTCTCCCTCAGCTGTCTTCTAGTTGGGTGGTCTTTTCTAGGGTCTGACCTACATTTCTGCTCACGGTTCTAAGTCAGTTGATTAGCAGGTGGTCTCTGAGCTGCTGTTAAGTGGCCAGCACAGTGCTGGTCTCTGAGGAAGAAAAGAAGGGCCAAGTCTTGCTGTGGCAGAAAGCAAGCGTGCTCTTGGCCGGGGAAGGGAGAACCAGGCTCATTCATGCTGTGAGGTGTACAGGAGGGAGACAGCCACCCCTCTGCTCCAGGTGTCTGAAAGAACACAGCCACAGGCCACTGTGTATCCGGGGACAAGGATCTGGGAGGTCAGCAGAGTGACTCGGCAGTCAGGGAGACACATCTGGGTTTGGATCACTACTCACTGGCTGGGTGACCCTTGACACCAAGTCATCTGATATCTTGGCCTCGATTTTCCTATCTGCCAAATGGGGCTACACATCATAGTGAAATGACGGAACTTTAACCAGAGGATGCGATATGACATGCTTGTTGGGTCCTCAGCATTGGACCTGGCACACATTATGAACCTAAGTGCTTATTCAGGTGGTCGCAGCCCTTGTGCTCAACAGCAGTGATACCCAATCCTAGTTCACCAGGAGAACTGAATTCACTGGCAGGAAACTAGTTTTAAAGGAGGCTCATCTAAGCATCCAGGTCTGTGGCCGGGGTGGGGATAGGCAAGGCAGAAGCTGAGTGTTTTACGCTCTTCAGAGGGGTGTAAGCAGGCTTGAGGCAAGGAAAGCTGGATTCCAACCCTGGTTCTACCACTTCTGCTGGCCCTGATTCTTGGCCTCTGCCTCCAGGTCTGTAAGGAGGAACCTGTGAACAAATTCCTTTTCTTTCTGACGTTCTCTGCTGCCCTCTAGTGGACGTGGGGTGCTCACACCTTCTTGCACGTGATTTCTGCTGCCATGGGGCCTTTACCTGATACCACATGCTGTGCGAAGTGCCTGTGATGACATTTGTCCTTCCCATATGAACACTGGGAGCACTTTCACAAAGGCCCCTCACCCAGTGCTCATTTCACCTCTGTCACATGAGATTATACCTTCATCAGGAATCCAGAGGAGGAGGGTGAGGCCAAGGAGAGAAAAGACTGCGGCAGTCACCCAACAAGTCACAAGGACTGGAACTCAAGCCTGTGGGTGGCCTGGCTCTTTGTGACATGAATGGGGAACAAAACCTAGACAGAGCGGGCCGGTGAGAATAACGCCTCCTCCATCACTGTCGTGGAGTCCTGGGTGCTGCCGCCTCCAGCTTCCTCTCGAAGGAAGGGTTGTGGCTCTGAGTCTGAAGAAACTGGGCAGCGTCAGGCCCTAGGATGAGGCCCACAGCTGGACACCTCGCCGTGGGGAGGCAAGGTCTCCCTGCCACGTGCTTCCTCCATTAGCAGAGGAAGGTCCCAGTCTTGGCCACCTCCACCTAATAATGTCTTTGCTGTTCCTGCTGGTCCATTCTCCAGATCCCAGTGCTCCGGCCCCTTCCTTCTTCCTGGAAAACCTCCCAGTGAGTTGCTTCCCTCAGCTTCCCACTTGCACTGCCTCCTCGCCCATCTCTCCCGATTATAAATCCAGAAGCACTTCTGAAAATGCGCCATGGCTCCCCAGATACTCCAGACAGCCAGCAATCCCCTTGAGTCCCCTTGAGCTGGTGTCGGAGTCCTCCCTGCTGGTCCTCACCACCTCCCCGGCCCGGCTTGCTCCACGTCTCTCTTTGTCTCCCAAGCTCCAGACCTGTGGTTTGGCTTGTTTGTTTTTGCATTCCATATACATTTCTCTCTCCACCGTCCTCCTCAAAGCCTTTACAGTTGCTGTTTCCTCTGTCTGGAATACCCTCTCCTCCTCCCCACTGACCCGCACCCTATGCCTGCCTTTTTGGCTGGCTGATTTCTACTCATCATGCCAGATTTGCTCCTGGGGGCAGAGCCCTGGGGAGCGTGTCCTGTTTTCCATCCTATCCTCAGCACCAAGCCTGGAGAGCATGTTTGGTAAGTGAATGAGTGAACGGATGAATAAAGGATGGGGGAAAGCCTGGGCTCTGGAGCCAGGCCAATTTGACCTCCAGCTGCATCACCCCCAAGCTGGGGAACTTTGAACAAGTTCTTTTCCTTCTCTGAGGCCCAGAGTGCTCATCTGAAACAGGCCTCCGTTTCCTCCTGCACTGGCTCTGAGGCTCGGAGGTCTCCTGTGTGGTCAGGCCCTTGCCCTCCCCTTGAAAGGGTTCTGGGACCCAGCCAATTTCAGTGGACCCTTGGACCCTGGATCCTTTAGGAGGACAGGGGCCCCAGAGCCTCTCTCCTTCCACCCCAAGGGCCAGAGCGGGAAGAGGGTCAGCACTCCTGTTTACTGCCAGCCTTGCGTCCTTGTGGTTCTGGATTAATTTTTAAAAAGCAGCTCAAAGTCCAGGTGGGCTTTGTCAGAGTTTGTTCTCACTGTTTGCTTTGGTTAATAATCTCAGGAGAGCAAACATCTCTGGAAGTGGGAGAAGAGATCAACATCCTGGGCCCATCCTCCCGGCATCTCCCCTCCCCCAGGAGGGGTTGTGCTGCTGGTTGAATAATTTTGCCCCAAAAGAGGCTGGGATTCTTCTACACCCGTGTGGGTCTTAGGCTTCCCTTGGGGCCAGGGGGGTTGACAGTCCTGACAATGCAGACCCTCCATGAAGATCAGATGAGCCACTGTGGTACCCTGTAGGCAACCTTCACAGGATGGCTCTGTTCCTGTTCATGATTCGTTGTGATTTTTTTCATTCTTTTATCAGATTTGGTTTCTTCAAAGACAGACATCCTGACACCACCACACAGGTGAGGCACTGGCCTGCTTAGAGAGTACTTTCACACACAGTGCTCACTTGACCTCTTGTCAGATCAGGGATTCCTATCTTCCATTAACAGGTGAGAAAAGTGGGCTTCGGAGAGGGAAGGTCATCCCCAAAGTTGTATCGAACAAGTCAAGGCCTCTGGCTCTCAGCGCCCTTTTTAATTCAGACTGCCTCCTCACCATCACCATGAAACAAACCATAAAAGCTTGAGAAACTCTGTGAACAAGAGGGAAGATAATTGTCACTGTTTCCATTTTTTCCTCCATCTATTTGCCATGAAGTGATGGGACCGGATACTGTGATCCTAGTTTTTTGAATGTTGTGTTTTAAACTAGCTTTTCCACTCTCCTCTTTTACCCTCATCAAGAGGCTCTTTAGTTCCTTTTCACTTTCTGCCATTAGGGTGGTGTCATCTGCATATCTGAGATTATTGATATTTCTCCCTGCAAAGAGATGGGGGAAACAATGGATACAGTGACAGACTTAATTTTCTTGGGCTCCGAAGTCACTGCAGGTGGCGACTGCAGCCATGAAACTAAAAGACGCTTGCTCCCTGGAAGAAAAGCTATGACCAACCTAGACAGGGTGTTAAAAAGCAGAGGCATCACTTTGCCAACAAAGGTCCATATAGTCAAAGCTATGATTTTTCCAGCAGTCATGTATGGATGTGAGAGTTGGACCATAAAGAAGGCTGAGTGCCTGAGAATTGATGCTTTCGACCTGTGGCGTTGGAGAAGACTCTCGAGAGTTCCTTGGACGGTAAGGAGATTAAACCACTCAATCCTAAAGGAAATCAACTCTGAATATTCATTGAAAGGACTAATGCTGAAGCTGAAGATCCAGCACTTTGGCCCCTGATGCGCAGAGCTGACTCATTGGAAAAGACCTTGATGCTGGGAAAGATTAAGGGTAGGAGGAGAAGGGGATGACAGAGGATGAGATGGTTGGATGGCATCATCGACTCAGGGGACATGAGTTTGAGCAAACCCCGAGAGACAGTGAAGGACAGGGAAGCCTGGCATGCTGTAGTGCATGAGGCTGAAGAGTCGGACACAACTTAGTGACTGAACAACAAATATATAGTATGTGTAATCATATTTTAGAAAATTTATGAATTTTTGCCTATCTAAAAAAACTTAATGACATTTTGATTCCTCTTGTTTGACTTCGTATGAATAGAATGCTGGATTTCTAATTTATATTCACTCAAAACTTTAATATAGTTCCATATATTTTGGCATCTAGTATTACTGCTTAAAGTCTAGAAAATTTATTATCTTAGTGATTAAAAAAAATTTGAATGAAGCTTGAGACTTTGAGTCCAATTCTGAGAATATGAAGAAATACTATGTCATAAAAAAAAAAAATCGGGAGATTCACAAGTGATACTGAGGAGCCTAGAGGGCTACAGGCCATGAGGTCACAAAGAGTCGGACACAACTGAACAACTAAGACTTTACTTTTCACAGTAGTATTAACTAAAGCACAGATTTTGTTCAAATCCCACAAAATTTTATGCTAGTGTTCATTACTTGTTTTCATACCTTTTTCAAGACTCCGCGTTGCATTTAATTGCATGGAGCAGCTTCAGCTGCATGCAACACATTCTGGTAAATTCTCTTTTCATTTTTATTCTGTTGCTGTTTCTTTGATACACCCATCATTTAAAAGTGGACATCTAATTTCCAAATGCATGGGATTTTGTTTAAAATATCTTTAATATTAATTTCTCATTTTATACCAATTTCTCATTTAAATGCTTTCTTCTCTGCAATCACCCTCTGTGTTCTCTTCAGTCTAACTTTACTGAGGCTTTCAATGGCTAAGTTGAAGGTCTCTCTTGGTAAATGCCACATTGCACTTGAAAATATGTGGGTCATTTTCAAATATCTTTTGATATTGAGTTCTAATATTATTCCACAGTGATAAGAGAACAAATTCTGTATGATTTCAATATCTTTAGACTGCAAACTTTTTGCAGCTTGTTTTACACCCCTGGCTGTGTTTCCGTGTCTCCTGGCTTACAGTCTATGGGAACTTGAATAGAAATTGGTTCCTACTATTATGTGAAAATTGTATAAATCTTAGTTATGTTGAATTGGTTTCCAGTGCTTTTCATGCTTTCATGCTTTTCAGGCTAATAGTGCTTTCCATGCTTTTCATATCCTTCTACTTCTCTGCATATTCATTCTGTTAGTTTTTGAGAGTTTGATATAGAAACTCCAACTAAAAATCTTAATTTATCGACTTAAAAAATAATTTTCTGTATTTTCCAAGTTTCGTGTAAATGTGTTATCATACTTTCATAATTTAAAAAAAATTTTTTTAAAGTAGAGAGGACCTGCAGTATCACTAGCAAGAGTTTGATCTTTGGAGACAAACAGATCTGCTTTTTAAAATTCCCGTTAAATATTTCGATGGAATGAACACTGTCTAGTTTCCTAAGGCTGCCATTAATAGAACACCACAAAGTGGGTGGTGTAATAATACAGAAATGTTTTCTCTCCTGGTTCTGGAGGTTACAAGTTGGACAGCAAGTTGTCAGGAGGGCCGCATCCTTCTTAAAGGTTCTAGGAGAAAACCCTTCCCGGCTCTTCCCAGCTCCTGTCGGCAGCCCCTGGCATTCCTTGGCTTGCAGCCGCCTCGTTCCAATCTCAGCCTCTGTCTTCCTGTGGCCATCTTCCCTGTGTGTTTCTGAGTCCAAATCTCCCTCCTCTTTGTCTTATGAAGACATCAGTCCTTGGACTGAGGGTTCATCCTCCTCCGGTAGGACCTCATCTGAACTAATTACATACGCACGTAAGTTGTCACTTGAGCCTGTGGGGAGGGGACTTTATTCACCCCTCAGTGAACACACTCAGCTCCCGGCATGTCCCAGCTACTGTCCTACTGCTTTGCAAGCATGAGCTTCTTCCGTCCTTGTGACAATGTTCTCAACCAGGAACTGCTACTATCCCATTTTCAGATGAAGACACGGATGTGGTGAAAGGTAAAGTCGCTCACCCAAGGCCGCCCCCTGCCCCATTGAGCAGCACAGAGAGCAACCTGGCTCCTGAGTCCACGCTCTCAGCCACCACCAAAGGCTGCCTGTCTATAAAGGGGAAAAACAGCCCCTGCTTGATGGGGCTCTTGTGGGGATGAGCCATTTCAGGGCAGGCGTAAAGCTCTTGTGCCTAGCTGGTACATACCAGGGGCTCAGTGCATCGAAGCTGTGGACATCAGCAGCAGCATTATTATTTTGACTATTAATATTATTTGCTAGGGCTGTGGGAAGCCATGGGTCAGAGAAGGAGCTCTGGGGATAGGATATCTGAGTTCTAGTCTTATCTTTGCCATGGTGGTAGTGTTAAGCCACTCAGTCCAGTCCAACTCTTTGCACCTCCATGGACTGTAGCCTGTCAGGCTCCTCTGTGCATGGGATTCTCCAGGCATGAATACTGGAGTGGGTAGCCGTTCCCTTCTCCAGGGCATCTTCCCAACCCAGGGATTGAACTTGGGACTCCCGCCTTGCAGGTAGATTCTTTACCATCTGAGCCACAAGGGAAGCTAGCTTCGCCATAGACCTGCTTATAGTCTCTGCTAAGTCACTCACTCTCCCCAGGCCCTAGATTTTTTCATATGGGAAACAGGCCAGTCGGGCTTGTCCTCCTGGCTCACAGGTGGAATGACTCAGCAGGAAGGGCTTGGGCTGCCCGCCTCTCCCATCCTGCCTGGGACAGGCGAGGAGTTTCTGGGGAAGCCCTTGTGATGCCTGAACCCAGCGTCCAGCTGCGCCCAGGCCAGGTTGCATTTGGCCAGCGGCTCCTCTGAAACAAATACCCTGGCCCCTGGGGACTGTGACCCTGGACAGGGTACTAAAAGGGATCGATTGGCCCTGGCCTTGGGTCTCTGATTGGTCCTCGCCGAGCAGGACAAACAGCAAGGTCACCTACAGCCGCAGACCCCTTCCCCAGCCCCAGTCTGTAGCTGCCTCGAGCAGGGAGCTGGTGGCTCTTCCATCCCCAGACCAGCCAAGCCTGTGAGTGACACCCCAGACAGAGGAACCAGAGCCATGCGGAGTCTCAGCGGACTGCTGTTGTTACTGACTGCCTGCCTGGCGGTAAACGCCAGCTCCGTGCCCACATTGCCCGATGACATTCAAGTGCAGGAGAACTTCGACCTGTCTAGGGTAAGGCTGGCATCTCTGGCGGAGATGGCAGGGTGTCTGAGCGGCTGGGCCTTGCTGGCAGGAAGGGGCAAGTCCTATGTGCCTTGGGGTCTCAGTCTCTGCATCTGGAACTCCAGGGGTGGGTCCCTCAGGGCCCTTTCTGCTGCTCAGACTGTCAGGACTTCATTGAAGCTGCACCTCTGCACTCACCCTTTCGTGGGATTCTGGGCTGCCATTCTGAGTCAAAGATCCTGAAGTCTGAACCTGTACTGTTGGGCTCCATGGGAAATTGTACTCCGATTAGAACCCACCCAGAGAAGGCTTCTCGGAGAAGGCAATGGCACCCCACTCCAGTACTCTTGCCTGGAAACTCCCATGGACGGAGGAGCCTGTAGGCTGCAGTCCATGGGGTCGCTAAGAGTCAGACACGACTGAGCGACTTCACTTTCACTTTTCACTTTCATGCATTGGAGAAGGAAATAGCAACCCACTCCAGTGTTCTTGCCTGGAGAATCCCAGGGACGGCGGAGCCTGGTGGGCTGCTGTCTATGGGGTCGCACAGAGTCGGACACGACTGAAGCGACTCAGCAGCAGCAGCAGAGAAGGCTGGTGCCGACCAAGTCCTGCTGCCCCTGCAGCGCCTCCCCCCGACAGTGCCCAGCTTTGTGTGACTCTTCTGCCCACCCCCTAACCTGCATCCCTTCATCCTTTAACTACTCACCTCTGCCGCAACATCTCTGTTAGCCCATCCTGGGCCCTCTGCCCTACCTGTAGGATCATGGGGAGAAGAGGAGCAGGACAGAAATCAGGCTGGTGGGACTAAGCGGCCTGGGCAGGGCGCTGTGCCAGGGGAGGCTGCCGTCCAGCCCCGGCTCTGCCCGAATCTCTGGGTGACCTTGAGCAAAGCCTGTTCCTCCACTGCCACCCCAGGCTCCTTCTGACCTTTGTAGCCGCAGTATGGATTTTGTTTACATTTAGGGATGAGGAAGGGTTGTGGGGAGCAAGGCATGAGGAACAGGTCTCTGGTGGTCTGGGATGACGAAGGGTCTGCAGACACCTAAGGGCTCTTTCTAGAAGCGGCAGGCTCATCCTGGGTCAGGCTCAGCTTAGGGAAAGGAGTTACTTTCTAACACAGAGGTATGGGCTGTGTGCAAGGTGGTGAGTACCCCTGGAGGAGTAAGAGACGGGACTCCTGCTCTTGGGGAGCAGTGGTTGATGGTGACCTTGGGGCATGGGGATTTGGATCCTGTCCAGTGAGCAGCCCAAAACCTGCATCTCAGCAGTCAGGCCCTCTGCCAACTGGCGGGGTGGGGTCTGCCTGCCGTCTCCCTCCTAAGCCAGCCATGATGCCTGGAGCTCCATCATCAGAGTTCCATCCTCCCTGGAAGCCTCGTAGCCTCCAGTTACCTGTGAGACACGATCACTTAGGAGGAGACGTCATTGAGAGGGGGGAGGGGGACAGACGCCCTCCCAGTCTTGTCCAGGTCCAGATCCTTAGGGCTTGTGGCTGCCTCCTAGATCTATGGGAAGTGGTTCAATGTGGCCGTGGGCTCCACCTGCCCATGGCTGAAGAGGTTCAAGGAGAAGATGACCATGAGCACAGTGGTGTTGAAAGCGGGGCCGACGAGCAAGGAGATCAGCGTCACCAACACTCACAGGCGGTGAGTGGGGATGGGGTTAGAGGACTGGGACCCACTCCTTCCCCCACCCCAACCCTGGCTTCAGCCTCCACCCTGTCCTGGAAAGTAGCAGGTCTCTACTTCCAGCCAGGACTCACTCCTGAGGGCCAGACTTCTCTGCTTCCCACCGCCGGGGCAGCCCGTTCTAACTGTCCCATCTACACCTCAAGGGCAACGTCCCCAACACTCTGCCTGTTTCCCAATCTACTCTTGCCCCTTGGGCTTCCTTTAGCTCAGTAAAGGCGTTTCTACACAAGCTGGAAAGTTGGGTGGTAGGTGCATGTCCTAGACTCTTCTTTGCTCTGCCATGACCATTTGGTCCACCATCCAGCCTTGTCCCTGCTCTTCCTTATTCCCTCTGGTCTGTTTACTTCTTCCCTCTTCACTGCCCTGGACCAAGTAACCTTCAGCTTTCTTTCCTACTGTTATCTACAGTAGCCTCTCTACATTTCTCCCCACCTCTAACCTCCAACTTTCCATCCTTGCAACCATTCATCACCTCGCAACCAGAAAGGCCTTTCAAAAACTCAAATCTGCTTAAACCTTTCCAGAGTTCCTTCCCTATTGCCCTTGAGATAAAGTTCAACTCCTTCAACATAGCCTTCAGCCCTCTGTGACCCCCAAGTGCTCACTGTTCCCTTCCCCACATACCTACATACTCTCTGACCCACCTAGCTGGATCTTCTTTCAGTTTCTGGAACCCTCCATCCTCTGGGACTTTGCATCAAATATTTCTTCTACCCAGAAAACCTCTCCCCACTTCCTGCACTAATTCCTATGGATCCTTCAGGACTCAGGTTCTTTGTTGCCTCCTCCAGGAAGGCCTCTCTGACTCCCTCCACCCATCCAGGTTCAGGTTACAGGCCTTCTTTTGTGCTCTCTGAGTACCCCTGCTTCCCGCCACGTGGCAGTAACCTCACCGACTGCATCTGCCTCTGGCCTGCCCACCCCCTTCACTGGGTTTTAGAATCTAATGCTCCATGACGGGACAGGGTCTCCCCTGCCTTTCTGTGTATCCCCAGCCTGTGGCATAGTGCTTGGCACATAGATGATGCTCGTTAAATATCAATAAGATAAATGATCATCATTATAACAATAATGGGCTTCCCTGGTAACTCAGCTGGTAAAGATAGTAGCTAATGTGTGCATAGTACTTACTCTAAGCTCTCTGCATAAAATATCTCATTTGATGCTCTCAACCACCATATGAGGTAGAAACTATCATTATCCCCATTTCTCAGATGAGAAAAGTGGGGCAAGAGAGACAGAGAGTAATAAATGACTTAATGTGTTAATGAATCGTTCTGATTTCCTGGCGTATACGAATACTGTGCTGATTTTTAGTGCTGGGTTTACCAAGAAGATAGCATCAGTTAGCTCCTTGCTTCCCTCAGTCCCTCTGCTCTCTTCTGTGAAACAGATGTCTCTCAGGACTGGTGTGAGAACTAAACCAGATATTTGGAAATGTTACTTTCCAAATTACAAAAAAAAAAAAAAAACCCTGTATTTGGAAGGACCTTCCAGGAGAGCGGGGTGTCAGGACAATGGTCTCTACCAGATACTATCTTCATTTTGGTTTGTTCATTTCCAGGAAAGGTGTCTGTGAATCGATCTCTGGTACTTATGAGAAAACAAGCACTGATGGGAAGTTTCTCTATCACAAAGCCAGTAAGTTGAGTCAAAGGGGACACCCACAGTTCTCTCCTTCACTAAAAAAAATGCCTGACATCTTAACCTCTCTGCCCCTACAGCCATTCCTCCCATTTTTCTGCAATGTCATCTAGCCTCCCACCAAATTCCCCCCCTCCTTCTCTCTCTCCTTCTTTCTCTTTCTCTCTCTAGCTCCTACCCCCATGACCCTTGCCCCACCCATGTACACGCTCATCAAGTGCTGATTTTAAGTGATGAGCTGAAAACATTGCTGAATTCAAGTGATGGTTCTGAATGCTGGGGATAACATCAAGATTTCATCACTCTTCCTGTTAGGCATCTGCAATCAACTGATAAAAATTTGCTAAGCATCTACCATGTACAGAGTGTATGGTGCTAAGGGATAGACACATGTGGACATGAATTTATCATTAATCCAGCAAATGTTTATTGAATTTGCTCTATGCATCAAATAAATGTGTCAGAGCTTTAATGTTTGCATAGATGAATGGTTGGATAAATAAATGAGTGAGAGAATTAAAAAATGGTAAGTGAATATATGTAAGATGGTAGATTTGTTGAGTAATCAATCATTAAATAGATAAACTGATGGGCTAACAGATGGAGGAAAGAAAGAAGGAAAGAGGGAGGGAAGGAAGGAAGGAAAATGGGTGTATTTATGGACTGATATATGGAGAGGACGGATGGATGAAACGATGGTGGATGAATTAATGACGAATCTATGGAGGAGATGGATGGAGAGAGAGAGTGAAGATGGATGAATAGATAAATGAATATATGCAAAGGATGGGTGGACAGAAGGATTGATGAATAGATGATACGTGGGTGAATAGGTGAAGGGTCTCAGGATAGAAGCCTTCTGACCACTGATCTTTTTGTCTTCCTTCATCTTCCATGCAGAGTGGAATATCACCATGGAGTCCTATGTGGTCCACACCAACTACGATGAGTACGCCATTTTTCTGACCAAGAAATTAAGCCGTCGCCATGGACCCACCATTACTGTCAAGCTCTATGGTAAAGGCCCGGAGCTGGGGGTGGGAGGAGACCTGTCATTTGGGGAAATGAAGTGGGGAAGTGCAGGGAGTTTTGCTTTTTCCTTCCAACAAAACTCCAGTTACGGGAAAGGTGAAAACATTTACTCTCCCTGTAGAAGGTAGAGCTCAGTCTCCCATTTGAGGTTGAAGCCTCTTCTTTTGAACTCAAAATTTCCAGAAAATTCTAGCATCTCTGGGCCCTTAAAGAACCACTCTTGTGCTGGGTGGAGATCTGGGAGACCTGGAATGGGGAGCCTGGGAAGGCTCCTCCTCCTCTTCTGGAGCTGAGCTTTCTGTAAGGGTACTGAAGAGACCCAACTGAGTCAATAGGTCTCAAATGTCCCCGAAATGAAAGTCCCTGGGCAAAATAATGCCAGGCCCTGGCAGCCCTGGGCCCTGTGGTTCTAGGCATCTCCCCTGCCTCCCACTTGCAGGGCGTGAGCCGCAGCTTCGGGAAAGCCTGCTGGAGGAATTCAGGGAGGTGGCCCTGGGTGTGGGCATCCCCGAAGATGCCATCTTCACAATGCCCGACAGAGGTAATGGCACCCCACCCCGTCTCACATTTCTGTCCCCTCCTCGTCCTCTGTGGCCTCCAGAGCACATCCCCCCGGCCCCTGGGTCTGTCCCACCACCCTTTGAGGTAAACTGGGCTATGGTTCCCCTCCTCTCTTTATAGAAAAGGCACTCTGGGTCCCTGGACTTGTCCCAGGTCAGTTGGCGTGTACCTGGCAGAGCTGAGGCTAGAGCCAGTTCAGCATTCACTCTGCTGCCACCTGCCAAGTGCGGTGATAGCCAGAATTCAGGGCCGCCTCTTGGGAGGTAATAGAGGGTAGGAGTTAGAGCACGGAGCTTCAAACTGAGCTGGGTGGCTTCTGGAGGCTTTCAGAGCCTCATTTCCTCATCTGTAAAATGGGGATAATAATGTCCCCCCTTAGAAGCTGCTACTGTAAGGGGTCAATGAGATAAAGGCATTAAATACAGTAGCACCATACGTGGTTTCTAGTAAGTGCTGGATAGATGTCAGCCTTGGAATGCTGGTGGAGCGGAGGGGGTGGAGACGATAGAGGTGGTGACAGCGGTGTAGCCACCAGCCTGTCGATTTTCCAGCGATGACCTTCAGCAATCCATGCGGGTGGAGCCGTCCCCGCAGTGGGCTGATGCATGGGACAGGTCCCAGCGAGGGGGCCCACCTGCCGCATGGCCATTAGTTCTTCGGAAGAAGCAAAGCCTGTCTGGGTCTTACTCCCTCTCTCTCCTGTCCTCTGACTCAGGTGAATGTGTTCCTGGAGAGCAGGATCCAGTGCCCACTCCAGTCTCGGTGAGCACCTCTGTCCCCCAGCCCAGCCCCACCCTGCCCGCTTAGGCTCCTCTGCCGTGCTGGAGGGTGGGGTTGCAGAGAGAAGGCGGCGATGGGCAAGTCAGACCCACCTGGGCTCAGTCTCAGTTCTTCATGGGGCTAGTTGCTGCCCCATGCGATGTCCCTTTCCTCGTCTGTGGCATGGAGTAATTACCTTTACCTTCCAGGTGCTGGAATCCAGTGACATGTTAGAAAAGTACCTAAAAGCAGTGACAGACTCAATAATGAGATAAAGATACTCAACACTCAATAGATGAAAATAAAGTCAGTTGAGCTCTGAAAAACAGCAAAGCCGAGAGCAAGCAGCTTCTCAAGCCAATGCCTCTCCTATGCTGACTTTTGATTTGGGGGGCTTCCTTCTGCTTAATTTTCCTGTTTTTTGCCATATTGATTAAGCCTTCATTCTTTCTCTGATTATTTGGAAATTATATATACTAATTTAGTCTACTGTTGTGTCTATATGTGTATGTGTGTGTGTGTGTGTGTGTGTGTAAAAATACATATATTTATTTTAGAAACATATTTTTGAAATTTTTTTCATTTTAATCTTTACTTTTTTAATTATGAAAGTATATAACATATATACAAGGGACTTGGAAAATACAGAACAAGGTTTCATATGTTCCACTATATATTACAATTATTTTTTTTAAATAGATAAATTAAGGTTATTAGTTGGAGTTTCAATATCAAACTCTCAAAAATTAATAGAATGAATATACAGGGAAGTAGAAGGAGATAGTAGACCTGAAAAGCACTGAAAACCAATTCAACATAATTAAGATTTATATAGTTTTCACACAACAGCAGAATACAAACTCTATTCAAGTTCCCGTAGACTATAAACTAGGAGACACTGGAACATATCCAGGGACAGAAGATGAAATGCAAAAATTTCATGGTCTGAAGATGTTGAAATCATACAGAATCTGTTCTCATCACTGTGGAATTACGTTAGAAATCAATATTGAAAGACACTTGAAAATAATCCATGTTTTCAAGTGCAATGTGACATTTACCAAGAGAAATCTTTGACTTCGCCATCGAAAGCCTCAATAAAGTTAGACTAAAAAGAAACAGAGGGTAACTACAGAGAAGAAACCATTTAAATGAGAAACTAGTATCAAAATGAGAGATTAATATTAAAGATACTTTAAACAAAATCCCATGTATTTGGAAATTAGATGTTCACTTTTAAATGATGAGTGTATCTAAGAAGCCATAACAAGGAAGATTAAAAATATTTGTAATAGAATAAAAATGAAAAGAGAATTTGTTGCATGCAACTGAAGAAAATTTTTAAAACTGAAGGAAAGCAAAAAAGGACAATAATGTCCTACTTCTACATAGAATTCACACTGTTAACATATTTCTTTGCTTTCCTATTTTTTTAATTAATTAGTTTATTTTAATTGGAGGCTAATTACTTTACAATATTGTAGTAGTTTTTGCCAAAAATTGACATGAACCAGCCATGGGTATACCTGTGTTCCCCATCCTGAACTCCCCCTCCCACCTCCTTCCCCATCCCATCCCTCTGGGTCATCCCAGTGCACCAGCCCTGAGCACCCTGTCTCATGCATCAAATCTGGACTGGGGATCTATTTCACATATGATAATATACATGTTTCAATGCTATTCTCTCAAATCATCCCATCCTCGCCCTCTCCCACAGAGTCCAAAAGACTGTTCTATACATCTGTGTCTCTTTTGCTGTCTCGCATATAGGGTCATCGTTACCATCTTTCTAAATTCCATATATATGCGTTATTATACAGTATTGGTCTTTTTCTTTCTGACTTACTTCACTCTGTATAATAGGCTCCAGTTTCATCCACCTCATTAGAACTGATTCAAGTGCATTCTTTTTAATGGCTGAGTAAGATTCCATTGTGTATATGTACCACAGCTTTCTTATCCATTCATCTGCTGATGGACATCTAGGTTGCTTCCATGTCCTGGCTACTGTAAACAGTGCTGTGATGAACATTGGGGCACACGTGTCTCTTTCAATTCTGGTTTCCTCGATGTGTATGCCCAGCAGTGGGATTGCTGGGTCATATGGCAGTTCTATTTCTGGTTTTTTAAGGACTCTCCACACTGTTCTCCATAGTGGCTAACCACTTCCCTATTTTTTAAGAAAAATTACCATTGCTACTGTAAAGCTAACATACTCTCATTATAAATAATTAAAACAATGCAGTATAAAAAGTATAAAAAACAAGTTTTGAAAAATTCCACCACCTACAAACTCTGAGCATTCACATTATTCCAGAAATCTTGACCTGTATACACCTGGAGAGGGGCAGATGTAAAGAAAGTTGGATAGACAGATGCACAGATTTAGATATGCTGTTATTAAATGGAATTGTGTTCCAGATGCTATTCCTAAATTTGAAAAGACATTCATTGTTGTTTAAAAAAAATCTGCAAATAAATATTTCTCCTTGCCAAGAGGTTAATTTAGTAAAGAATGCTCTAAGTCAAGATTGGGCTTCCCTTATGGCTCAGCTGGTAAAGAATCCGCCTGCAATGCGGGAGACCTGGGTTCAGTCTCTGGGTTGGGAAGATCCCCTGGAGAAGGGAAAGGCTACCTACTCCAGTATTGTGGCCTGGAGAATTCCATGGACTGTATAGTCCACTGGGTCACGAAGAATCAGACACGACTGAACGACTTTAAATGTAAGTAAACACTTTCAGAGGGTGTCTCTTGTCTCTGGGACGTGGCAGACAGACCTCTTTACTCTCGTGCGTTCTATCTCCTTCTCCCTTTTTCTTTTACTCTGTCCAGATTGATACCATTCCCATTCTGTTCTATCTCTGCAATTCCCAGACATTTAGTAATAGCTCTATATTTTAATGGATTCTACATTCTCTCCTAGTGAATACAACACAGCTTCACCATTCCTGAGTTATTATTTCTATTAATCTCTTAATGCCATTTCTTCACAAACTGCTGTGTTTGAGGAAGTTTTGAATATTTGAATCCTGGAATTCTTCCCTGTTTGAGAATATCCTCCTGTTCCCTTCAACCTTGAATGAGATTTCTGAAGTCGGTCTGGATAGTTTCTGTTCTGCTTCTTTTTATCTGTCTCCTGCCTCATCTGTTTTAGCCAGTTGTTTTTGCTGTTTGGTTTCGAAGTTGTGTCCAACTTTTTCGACCCCATGGACTGTAGCTTGCCAGGCTCCTCTGTCCATGGGATTCTCCAGGCAAGAATAGTAGAATGGGTTGCCATGCCCTCCTCCAAGGGATCTTCTTGACCTAGAGATTGAACCCTTGTCTCTTGAATTGGCAGGCGGATTCTTTACCACTAGTGCCACAGAAAGCCCGATGCTTTGGGAAAAACAGCCCATTCATCAGTCTAGTAGCTGTGTTTCTGTCTACACCTTGATCCTCAGAGCAAATGGCTTTTACATTCCCAGGGTCCAGGGGAACAACTGTGGCTAGGTCCCTGAAATAGCTTCTTCTGTTTTTCCCCCAGAGGGCTCGGCGGGCTGTGCTGACCCAGGAAGAGGAAGGCTCTGGGGCTGGACAACCAGTAACTAATTTCAGCAAGAAAGCAGGTGAGGATCACTCCCTGTTTTTTTTTAACCCCTCTTCTGCCACACTCGAGAGAGGAAGGGCCCACAGCTGGTTCACTCCAGCTGCCCTTATCACCATGAAGTCTTTTTATTCTTCTACTAGAATGAAGCAAAAGCCTATAAAAGGCAAATCCCATTCTCTGCCCCGTGCCAGACATTGTTGAGAGAGGGGATCACAAGCCATGGTCCCTGAGCTTAGAAACATTCAGCTCCATGATGAGAAGCAAGTTCCTGGCCTGTCTGTTTTACTTCGTGGCCTCCTAGCCTTGGTTTTCTCATCTGTACAATGGGATAACAGCCTGTTGAGCTGATCTCAAGGGCTCTTTGTGGAGACACATGGAAAATATGTGAGAATACTCTGTGTAGTTGATAGACCAATCACTCTTCAACTCTTTCAGCAAACATTGAACCTTGACCCTGCATCGCCCCCCAGACCCTCTGATGAGCACTGGGATCATGGAGACAAACACGTCTTCTGGTCTAGTAGAGGAGGCAGTCAAGGAAGAAAATAAAGGACTTGAAAGAAGAGAGTAAGCTAAAGAGTTGAGGGAGCTCAGAAGAGGGAGGGGAGAAGTGATCAAGGAGGACTTCCTGGATGAAGGAGAATTCATGTTATGTCCATTTATGGTTTATGGAGGAAGGCATTCTAGCATTCCAGGGGCAGGAATGATGAGGGCAAAGGCACAGGGCTGGGACATCAGGCAGAGAGGTCAGGCTGCCAGCATGCATGCTGGTGAATGTAGCCTCAACCACTGTCTTTACAGGGCTGTAGGGCAGACAAGACCAAAGCCGGATGCTTGGTCTCTGGGCCACTGATAACACCTCATATTATGGCACGGGTTTTTGGAGTCCAACAAATATGACTTGGAATCTCAGCTCTAGGTAACCCTGAGGAAATCTCTTTGCCTCTCAGGGAGTCAATTTCCTTATCTTTAAAACGGGCTGAGAATGATTCCTCTTAATGCAGAGATGAAAACTAAACGAGGTGATTCCCCTTTGAAGTGTCCAGCCTGGTGACAGGCACACACTCAGCACTCAGCGAGCACTGCTGTTCTGCCCCTCCGCAGATTCCTGCCAGCTGGACTACTCACAAGGGCCTTGCCTGGGGCTGTTCAAGAGGTATTTCTATAACGGTACATCCATGGCCTGTGAGACCTTCTTATATGGCGGCTGCATGGGGAATGGCAACAACTTCCTCTCGGAGAAGGAGTGTCTGCAGACCTGCCGGACTGTGGGTGAGCACCACCCCACTTCCGCCTCCCCCGTACTGGTCACTTCTGTCCTCCCAACAGACCACCTGCCCACTGAACAGGTAGCTAACAGAGGATGCTCCGGTGGTGGGATTCCAGGGTCGGTTTCCTGAAGGCATAGGAATTGAGCACTTGGGTGTGGGTGACCCTCGGCACATATGTCTTCTAGGGGGCTGGTTTCTCAATCTATAGGAAGAGGTCTAGGTGTTCCAGGTGAGTAGGGTCCCTGCCGGGTGTCTCAGGTCAGCGATCACGAGGTTTTCTAATGCTCTGTGCCTCCCTCCCACTCCGCAGAGGCCTGTAACCTCCCCATAGTCCAGGGGCCATGCCGAAGCTACATCCAGCTCTGGGCATTTGATGCTGTCAAGGGGAAGTGCGTCCGCTTCAGCTATGGGGGCTGCAAGGGCAATGGTAACCAATTTTACTCGGAGAAGGAGTGTAAGGAGTACTGTGGCATTCCTGGTGAAGGTAGGAGGCCCCACAACGCCGGGCGGGGCTGAGGGGCCGCCAGAATCCTGGTTGGGGAGCCCTGGTAGGGATCTGGAGAGCTGAGTTCTGGATTCTGTACTGGTGACCAGCACACCCACTCTCTCAGTTTCCCACCTGTAAAACGGGGCCAAGCCCAATTTTACCCCAGCTGGGATGGGGCACCTGGGGAGGTGCTGGCCTGAGCAGGGAGGGTGGGGTTGAGTGGGGCAGAGGCGGGCTCCAATCCTGGCATTCAGTGCCACATTCGGGCTGGCCACATCGTTACTCAAATGATTCAAATACTTCCAGTCACTGCTTCCTGAAGGCTCAGGCCTCTGGATCTTCTCAATCTACTCTGTCCCTGTTACAGTGCTTGAGTGCTCAGTCATGTCCGCCTCTTTGTGACCCCGTGGACTGTACCAATTTAAGTCTCAGTTTTCTCTTTTGTAAAGTGGCACAAAGGACCCACTTCCTAGGCGGCACGGTGCCTTGCCTGGTTCATACCTGTCTAGCAGCAGCCAGTACTAGTAACGGTGGCAATGCTGCGATGGTAACAAGAATAGCATTCCAAGAAGCCGCAGCCATTGAAGATTTATATGCCTTATCTCCCCACCGGAAAAATGGTGCCTAAAGTAAATCAGAGGCAAAAACATAGGTCATCCTGTGGAATGCATCTCGGAGTTACCAAGTCACCCTGCAAGCAGAAGTTTCTGGCCTCAGGCTCAGGCTCGAACTCAGTCCGAGCTGTCTTCCCTCCTCCATGAGGCATCCCCATGCCCTGACCGCCCCCAACCACAGGCCCTTGGGTGACCCCACACCTACTCCCTGAGCCTCTCTGTGTCCACAGCGGATGAGGAGTTGCTGCGCTTCTCCAACTGACCGGTCCGCAGGCCTGAAGTCCACAAGGCAGCAGGAAGTGGGAGGGTCAGAGTCTGCCCCAGAGCCCTGCTGCAGGTTCCAATAAAAACCAAATTGTAGACTCCTGAAATTCCATGTCCTGACTGTTCATCACGAAGTATAATGAGATTGGGGGGAAGGGAGGAGGAGACCAGCTGGGGAGGGGGCATGAACTTTCCCCAGAAATGAAAAATGTGTGTATGGGAAATGTAATAGAGCCATCTTCAGGACATGAAATTGGCTATGCAAATTACAAAACATAAATCACAGTTCTGTATAAAATGGGATTATTTTGTTTTGTTTTAATAAATCCAGGAGAGAAAAGAGGGAGCAACTCTGGATACTTGTTTCCTGGAGATGTTTGGCAGAGATCATCAGTGGCCCAGGGTCAGAAGAAATTACCATGCCTAGTGTGTGCCCAGGGGGTAAGGGTAAATGCCCACAAGTGCCTGAAAGAATTCCCCTGCCCTTGGCCACACAGAACCCCCACCCACCCACCCCTGCAGCCTTTTGCTTTGTTCACAGCCGTATTGCCAGCTGTAGCTGCCGGGGTTAGAAAGCCTTAGGCTGTTCCTCCACAAGGGCCCTGGAGATCCCATCTCCTGCCATCCTCACTCTGGCCCTTGGCCCCGGAAGGAGAATATTCATTGCCCTTTTCATTGTGCCCAGGACAACCATCTGGTCCTGGACCACAGCTGCAAGTCCTGGGTCTAGCCCAGCTTCTCCTTCTCCTCCCTGGAGGAAGAGAGCGGGTAGGCTGTCCAGCATGGCTTGGGCACCAACTTGGTCCAAGCACAGGACTCCAGGAGCCTCCAGCTCACACAGACCAGATCTACAAACATCAGATTCATAAACACCTCTTGCTAGCTCCATCCGCTCAGAGCCCTGAGGACTGCTGCTGCTGAGAGAGCAGAAAAACCCCAGCTTCACGTGTGCTGAAATGGAACGCCGACCCCGGCAGCAGAAACCTAGGCAGAGACGGCATCTGTTCTCCATGGGGTGAACAGCATGCTAAGGGCTGGCGGCTCGCTTGGTCCAGAGTCCCTTTCACACCATTAGCCCATTGGATTAAGAGACCCTCAGGAAGGGAGAAGGGTGGGCACTGCACATCTCCGGTGGAGGGGACAAACCCAGAGGCAAGGATTCTGGGTGGAGACAGCTCTGCAGCCCTCTTGATCAGATCACATAAGAGATTCCTCCCTCTTATTTTCTTCAAAGCCTTGAGCTTGGGGCTTCTAGGTTCCAACAGAGAGGACTGTTCTGAGGGACAGCATTTGTGGGCGTAGCTGGGACCCTCTCTTGACAGAAATGGCTGGAGTTGGGGATGGGGACACTGGGAGAAGCCAAGAGGCTCTCCAGGCTGCAATTCACAAATGTCCTCACGTCCTGCGTCTAGCTATACCTGCCCCCTCCATGCACGCTTCATAGACTGGGGCCACCATCTGCATCAGTCTGAAGGTATCACTCTGAAGAGGGATATTTTGAAGTGACCCAAAGGACAAATGCCTAAAGCAGAAGATGCCAGCCACAGATGGGTCAGCCACCCTCAGCTCAGCTGGTGGATGGGAGTTTTTGGCTCATAAGGTATCTTTCACAGTTCTGAATTCACCATTTAAAAATGGACCTCTTGGGGACTTCCCCAGCAGTCTAGTGGTTAAGATTGTGCAATTCCACTGAACTGACATGGCCCGTTTACATGGAGCCGCCCTTGAGGGTCACCAGCCCCTGCTGCCACTCTGCCTGGTTCTGGAGACATGTCTCCACAATACTTGCTACAACTTTCTCTACAAAAAATTCCCTTGGATCTGGTCTTACCACCTCAGGGGACTCCTCCAGTCAGGAGTCCCCTCATCTCAGAAGGCACCAGAAGCATTCCCAGCCAAACGCTGCCATGACCTATGCTTTTTATTTGTTTTTTGGCTGTGCTGGGTCTTTGTTGCTGTGCTGGCTTTGCTCTAGTTGCGGTGAGTGGGGGCGACTCTCTAAGACACAGCGCATGGGCTTCTCACTGCGGTGGCTTCTGTTGTTGAGGAGCACAGGCTCTAGGGCCCTTGGGTTTCAGCAGTTGCTCATGCAGGCTCCGTAGTGTGGCCTCCAGGCTCCAGAGCACAGGCCCAAAAGCTGTGGTGCATGGCCTTTAGCTCCTCGGAGGCATGTGGGCTCTCTCCAGATTGGGGCTTGAATCCGTGTCTCTGGCCCTGGCAGGCAGATTCTTGACTGCTTAGCCACCAGAGAAGCCCCACCTGTTTGATTCTTAAACCATCTCATCTTAAATTTTCTCTTAAAGATACAGGTCACACTCATCTCTTCTACAACATAGACGTGGCTACTCAGAAAAATGTGGTTTTTGTTTTTTAATTTTAAAATCCAGAGGCTGGCCCCTCAGCCATACCAAGGCTCTGGCCACGCCCTGGCCTTACTGGATTCTGGTATTCTGAGGTTGCGGGGGGAGTCTTTTTGCTCCAGCAAGACTCCTGACTTTTGTTTCAGAGCCCATAGAAACTCCTTGATTGAACTTCACCCACCGGCTCTGGGATGTCCACGTGGTATGCTGAGCAGGAAACTCCCACAGAAGGGGCTTCTGAGGGCAGGGCTGGTGCCTCTGGGAGGCTGGCTGAGACTCACAGCCCATTCATGCTGTGACCCCTGCGATTTGATTGATGGGAAGTTGTTCAGCTGACCCAGCAGTGCACCCCTTTTGGGGAGTGCACTGACAGCTGTTGGTAAAGAAATCCGCTTGCAATGTAGGAGACCCCGGTTCGATTCCTGGGTTGGGAAGATCCACTGGAGAAGGGTAAAACTACCCACTGCAGTATTCTGGCCTGGAGAATTCCATGGACTGTATAGTCCACGGGGTCCCAGAGCCAGACATGACTGAGCGACTTTCACTTTTATTTTCACTGACTGTATCGGGTTAAGGACAGGGATGAAGCCCAAGGCGCTGGCTGTTCTGGCAACAGCAGGTCTGCTTCAGGAGAAGCGGTCACCCCTCCTTCCCTGCTCCCGGCTCAGGCCACAGCTGCCTTCTGGCGGCACTACTGTCTCAGACTTGCCTTCAGTCTGACTATCCAAGCCGAGCGTCGATGAGCCTGTCTGCAGCATGAGGCTCAGGGCGAGTCCACCCTGGCTGGGCCCTCGTGAAGGACTCTGATTCTTAACCTGGCTAGAGTGATGGCCACCTGGGAAATTTGGCAGGGCCAGCACCCTTCTGCAGACACTTCGAACTCCACACACATGATCCAGGAGGCCAGTGCTGGGGGGCAAAGGAGCTCAAGGCCTGCAAATGACCACAGGGCAAGGGTAACGTGGGCGTGTGCTTCACCTAGGAGATGGCTGCACTAACTCTGGGCAGGTAGGGGAGGACAGTCACCCGTCCTGGAGGAGTGGAGAGCTGGCTCGGAGCATGGCAGCGTTTCAGCAGTCAGCGAATGGGGAGGGAGGTTTAGGAAAGGGGGTGCTGCAAGAAAGCCACTGGGAAGCCTGGGTGGGCTGCCGCATCAGGGCGCTGCTCAGAGCTTCAGAAGGACAGAGAGAGGAGGGCACCCAAGGGAGCTGGCCTGGCTGCCTGGCAGGCCCCCAGTGTAGTGTCTGGGCTCTGTCTGCACCTCTCCTGGGGTGGAGAGTGCCTTCCCTCCCCAGGAAGGCTTTCCACTCTGGACTGCACTGGAGACAGTGTGTCCAGACACGGGGTTTGAATGTGTCTCTGACAGCTCCCACTGATTCTTCAGAGTCACAGATGCCATCTGGAACTTGGCAAAAGCCACGGGCACCCTTCCTCAGAAAACGGATGGTACACACAACCCATGACATCACATAAATGACGTCAGTCCAGGCAAACCTGGGTGTGCTCCTTGGGGCCTGGGCCACCCTTCCTCCCCTGGGCCAGCGCTCAAGAGCAAGGCCCCGGGGGCCACGTGCTCTTGGGCCTCATTCGTCAGCTATCTCTGACCCGGCTCTGGTGTCCAGGGTCACCCTGACCTCATCTGATGTCCCCTCGGGATGGACTCCAGCTCCATCACCCCCAGGCGACGTCTGCCTCTGTCCATCTCTACTCTCCAGTGCCCTGCTCCTGCCTGGATGACACGGCCCAACCCCAAGCCCAAGAAATAACGCCACGCACTGCCATCTTCCTAAAGGTCGTTTTATTGTAAAACCATAAATACAACACTGACATGAAATCATTTATTTAAGCAACTGATTCTCTCTAACCATTAAAAGGATGTCTTTTTGCCTTGGCATCAACCAACTGGGAAATAATGTTGCAAGAATTCAGGGGAGGAGGGTAGGGGGTGTTGAATTCTGGGCTGGGGCTTTTGGCAATTTAAGGAACCAAGTGGACCCTTCCTCTTCACCCTGGGAATGTCCCACTTTTGGACAAGAACAGACAGGTAAAAACAGCAACATTTAAACAGCTCAGTTTTAAATTTTATTACTTTGTAAAAAAAATTTTTTTTTCTGTTCCTTTCCTCCATTTGACATCAGTAAAAGTTTTAAACACCACAAAACTGATTTGGCTATAAATGGAGAAACGGTACCCAAACCAAAATGAAACCGAAAACCCAAAGGACAAACAGAAAACCCTAAATAAACCCTCAAGTTTGGTCTCGGGGGTTTACAAATCACAAGAACCATCAACTCAACCCCCATGCAACGTGACTCCTTGCAGAGCTGTTGGATCCACACCAACGACACAGGAGATCGCAAACAACGTCTTTTGTTAATTAACACAGCAAGGGTGACACTAGGTAACTTTTTTTTTTTTAAATACAGTACATGGTACACAGGGTCCCAAGAAAACCCTGCACAAACCCCTTGTGGAGACTTGAGCCAAGCACTGGCTGTTTATAAAAATATTGTGTTGCTACAAAAGTATAAATTAATGCTACCGGTATTAAGAAATATTAAACACATAAAACTTATAAGGATTAAGAAAAATATTCATTAATACCTGTAGAAAACTCTGGCCTAAAAAAGATATTTTTTTGTGTGTTTCTTTTTTTTGTAAATTTTTTTTTTTTTGTATTTTTTTAAGATGACTTGAGTTTCTTGCACTGGAAGAGAGAGACACAGTCAGATGTGCCCATGGTATTGCCTAGAACGTCTTTAACTACTGAGAAAGGATGGGGGTGCACACACGTGGTTACTGAGTGGGGCCTGGGAGGGAGGGGGCACCAAGGCTTTCATAAGATTTACCTGATGTGAAAGAATCACCAACATGAAGTTATGGGGGGAAAAAAAGATAGGGTCATCAGAGAACAACTGAAAATAATTTATGCTCTTTAAAAAATATCTCTGCTTCCGGTGGTTGTACAAAATGACCTCCTGATGCTTGGAATCTGAATGGCCCTGGACACGCTGTCCAGTGGGTCTGGGAGCTTGCAGCCCCATGGGGCCCTCTGTCTCCTGGCTGGCGAGTTCCAGCCCTGTGCCAGTCCACGAGCTTGCTCACTGCTTTGGAACCCGGCTACCCCATCTGGGACCCCGTTTGGGTGGGAGGGAAGGGTCCTAGGCGGGGACCGGCTGGCACCTGGGTTGTGGGAAGAGCCCCCCTTCCGGTTGGCCTCAGACTCCATGGTCTCTGCCAACCTGGACTTCAGGAAGCGCCATAGGGATCCCAGGCCCCTGAGGTTGCGGACAAGGCTGGGCTGTGCCCCTAAAAGGAACTTTGGTTCGAAGAGTCGAAGGTGCCTGGTGGGACATGTGGGTCGGGAGGCCTTGGTGGGTCCTGATGCTGACACCCAACTGAAGACCTAGCACATCCTTCTCGGTACCGGAGTCGAATATTTAAAGCAACGCCCATGGTGGTGGCAGCGGTGGGGCCATGAATACACAATAGCAACCCGATGCCCTTCACCGTCACCAAAGCGGGAGCAGGTGCCTCTTTGCACAGAACCACAGGGCCCCTCTAGAGAACGGTGGGGCTCCACGGACTACGATCCTCAAACCCAAACGAGAGAGGAAGGGAAACAACTACAACAAGTTCCTCCCAAAAACCCAGAGAAGGGAGAAGTGGGAGGGGAAACTCAAGAGGGAAAACACTGTCTCATTGGTTCACCATAACTGGCCTAGCAAACATGAGCCACAGTGACGAGTGGGCAGAGGCGGGGCCGGTGGGGCCCAGACAGGAGCCCCCCTCCCCACCTGCTGTCTCCAGGGGACAGCCTGAGCCTTCCTTACCTCTTGGTTTCATCTAAGCAGCGGCCTTTCTAGAAGCCCTCCTCTAGGTACATCCCAGGCACAGAGGTGCTACCACTGCTCCCCAGGCAAGGGCAGAGCTATGAACTTGCCCAGCTCCATGCGGGCAGACTTCCAGCTGTGCCCTGGATGCTCCTCACTCCATCTTTGCCAGCACACCTGTCGTCATGGCAACATCCCAGTACTGTCCCCTTCTGGGTCATTCCTCACGGGACCTCCCTTCTCCATCGGCATCCCAGGTTAGTTCCAAACCTTCCCTGTGAAGCTGTGGCCTCCCAGAGTGCCTGAGGCATCCCCAACAGCTCTTTGGGCTCCCACTTTCCAAAGAGTTTAGTCCAAGTTAAAGCACAAGCCTGGGTGACCCCTAAGGGCAGAGGGTCAGCTTCACGGTGGAAAACATGCCTTGCAGAGTTTTTCTCTGGTGTTTCTTGAAAGTACAGGAGAGAAGAGAGCAAGCTGAAGGACAGGAGGCTCACCAGCCTACAGAGCTGATGTCCGAGAGAGTCCTTCCCAGAAATCAGGAGACGCAGAACCTCTCAACTACATCATTGGACTGCTCTCTCCTCACCAGGAAACCACAGCACCCTTTTTCCAGCCAAGAGCCAAAGCCTGGATGCCAACCATGAAGCTGCCAGGCAGAGTGATGGCAGTGTCCTCACTCACAGGCACAGTAGGTGGTTTTCTATGCCATGAACCCTGAAATGAAGAGTAGCCATAAGGAGCTTCATCTGATGGCCCCTCTGTTTCCTGGTCTCTAGCTACCATCTGGAGGGAGGCCTGGCTGGTGGACCTGGGCAGAGGGAAGAAGAACCATGTTGGCACAAGTCCAGGCATCCATTCATGACAACTGGATGGCACGCCTGCTCTTGGAGCAGAGACCCCTTGGTTACTCCACATCTGTGGCACCACCCATAAGGCTATGGTCCTTGGCTTGGGCTATGGTGGCGAAGCTGACTGACCTCAGAGGAGGCAGGAAAACCCTGCAGAGTGGACGTGTGTTTTCTCTGCCTCCTTGCTGGGGTCCATGCATGTCAGCAGCAAGGCCCCTTATGTCCTGGGAATCACACACTTCTGGCAAACTGTGTCCAAGTCAGCAGGCAATTGACTGCCTTGAGCTGTAGAGTCCCATAGTGGTCAGTGCCACAGAACGGGGAGCCAGAAGACAGAAACTTTCTGAAGGTCCATGTCAGGGCAGGCACCAGGAGATGAGCTGGAAGAGCCGACCTCAATCCTTTGGCTGAGCTAGAATTTGGATAGGGTGGATATTGCTGGAGACAAGGGGCCAGTGGCTAGGCCTGTGAGATCTTTGGGTTTTATTAAGCTGTTCACTGCAAGGGGATCTGCAGTAGGCGAGCTGCCTGCGTGAGAAAGCAGACAGAGGAGGGGCACCTTGGTACAGCCCTTCCTACTGGCAACAAGAGTGTCTGAAGGACGAAAGACTGGAAGAGAGAAATGACTACCTGCGACCTTATGCCTGTTATCTGGATGAGGCAGTCCCAGGAGACAGCCTTCAGAAACCGAGTGGCACTCACGTCATCTCTGCAGAGTAAGCCAAGCCCTAAGGATCGAACTAAGGTGGAAAGGAGGGACAGAACAGGAGGTGACACGTTTAACTAGATACCTGGAATTTAGTAAGACTTCCTAGAAATTTCATGCTGGAGGGCAGACATCCCCGAGTTCCAAGGAGAAGGACGCTGATACTTGGGCTTGGTCCTGATGGCTTTGCAACACAGTGAAATGCCGACTTGTGGAGTGGCCCCTAAAATGAGGCAAGACCAGCACAGCTCCCCGCTCAAAAGCAGAGAGAGGATGGGCTCCGAGGCTTGACTCCTACCAACTACACAACACAGGCAGCTTCCACCCTCCTGTGTGGCTCAGAGTGCCAGGTCTCCCCGGCAGCAAGGCTGGAGGCCTTTGGCTGTAGGCATCTCACCCACCAGCAAGCCTGCAGCCACCTTCTGGAAGGTCTCCCAAAGTCTCATCAAATAGCCTGTCAATGCTCCCATATACTATAGAATGTGACAAGCGGTGACTGTCCAGTGCAGGTAAGAGGCTCTTCTGATGGTGTGACACCCCTTGGAAACGTGGAGTAAGTGCCCAGAACTTCTCCAGGAGAGGAAATGGCATGATGGTTCCTGAGACCATGGCTTGCTGCAGTGAACGTGGAAACGACCCTCTGGGATGCATTTCAGTATGTCCAAGATGCGGAGGGTTAGTTCTCATGAGGCAAATTGAGCAGGCTTGGCACCCGGGACAGTGTTCTGGTCCATGATCCTAAGCCTTGAGTTTTTAAATTAACTTCCCCAACGTTACTGCCATGGACCGGGGAGCGGGGAGAGGGCTGTTGTACAGTGCTTTTTGAAATCGAGGTATCTCGCAGTTGAACAATGTTTTATTACTAAGGAGGGATGTGGTGGACTTGGTCAGCCCCCCAGGATGGTAGAATGTGCCTTTGCAAATGGTGCCCCCCGCGATGGTGGGCACCGAGGGGATACTGGATCACCAGTACATATTCACTGAGAGGTGGGGTGGGAGGCTGAGCACTGATCCTAACAAAACCACCTCTTGAGAGGGGAAAGGGTCACCCTGTTGGCATTTAGGCTAAGTGTGTGGAACCTAAACCGCTCACAGAGGAAGAAAAGCCTAAAACCATCTTTCACAGCATCAAGTTGAATGTGGCCTAATGCCATTCCACCCTCAAACATCCGTCATTTGGCCCGCAAGGCACCGTGCTCAACCACCGTCCTGGAAGGAGGGCTGAGGCTCATGTGGGGGACCCCCAGGGCCGTGGGCAGTGGAACTCCCAGAATCTCAGGGGTCCTGGGGAGGAAGAGGAGGTTGTGGGTCTGAGGTGTGATGGATGCGAACATGGATCAACTCAGGATTCCCTGCTGAGCCGAAGGGTCAGTGACGCGGCAAGTAGTGTAATGCACTCTGGGTACAGAAATCAGACATTCGCAGGACCAGACGCAGCGAGCCAGGAGGGCGGTCTTCCACTTACAGTCAGCACTCCTCAGCCACGTTTCTCTGTGGCTTCCACCAAATCCCACATCTGCGAGACCTGTGACTCTAACACCTCTCCTGGTCTCCAAACAGCACAGCCAAGTTCACGGTCTTGGCTGTTTCAAATACAGGAAAACTGGACTGTACAGGGAAGGCTGATAAAAACCTCAGGATACTGAATACACCACTGAGATGAGCTAGTTTACAGTGTGACTCGAGGAACAAAAAGGGCAATCAAAAAAAAAAACACAAAAAAAACCTCCAAAATATAAGTTATAGACATTCAGTGCCTCCTAGCAGAGTCTAAATCAAATTTGAAAAAAAAAAAAAAAAAGGCAAAAACTGCTAAAATGTTAGGAAAAAATTATTAAGGAGTGGAGACAGTTATCTTATACTTCTTTGAAAATGTCTTTTTTTCCCTCTCTTATATTAAAAAGCAAAAGGTCAGCTTTATATTCTTAAAAGTCTCCTTTCCTGATTTGGGGAAATAGATAGGTGTGTTTCTAAGGCGGCTGCCCCCTGACACCCAGGGGTATCGTAAAGGCAGCAGCTCAATGCCCTGAAGGTGAACGAGAACAAAGTCCAGTGCAGAAGCTGTCCATCTGATGCAGTTTGGAGAATCCATGGCAGGGCAGCTGGGGAGGAGTGGGGTGTGATAGGGTCAGGAAGACTAGGGGCAGGGGTGACGGGCAGTAGGGGGACCACAGGGTGAAGGATAGAGAGCGTCAAGTCACTTCAGATCTCAGCTGCCTGAACATTTTACAACATCAGTTTGTACAATCTGCACACCTGAAAATGGAGTCTTTTAAAGCCCCCTCACTGAGAAAAGGAAGTGAAGCGTCTTCCCTCTTTCCCAAACACTCAGCTTTCCTGACACGCCCAGTTTAATGCACACGTGCCCACAAGGGAGCATGCATGCATGCACCAGGGGAGTATGTGTGTGCACGTGTGTGCAACACTTCGGCAGCCACGCAGATGAGCACAGAGCTGCCCGTGCACACACATGCACACTCACACTGAAAAAAAGCACTTAAGTTTCCAGGGGGCATTTATAATGAGGTCCACAGTGTTTAGAACTTAAATTGCTCTTCTTTGTTTGCGACAGTGTTGTGTGGGTTTTTTTCCTTCCTCTTTGAACGTTCTCTTTTCTTTTTCTCTTTCGTATTTTTTTTTCAATCTGGAAGTCTTAAAGCATGTTGGATTTCAGAAACATGAGTTTGTTCATATCTTCTGGACTGAGCAGTCGCCTCCTTTTGATGAGAAGTGCTTGTTCACACATATTTACACACCCGCTCCTGGCCCCCACGGCCGGCACCGCGAGGAGCCAGAAGGCGAGCCTGGCGAGTTTCGTGTGCTTTTGGGTCACGCACGACCAGTACTGGAAGAGATCGGGGGTGGCCTGGAAGAGGGGCTCCTGCAGGTAATCGTACACTTCGTTCTTCCCGAGCCGGTCGTCCTCCTGGGTGGCAGGGTTTTCTCCGGGGGCGGAGCGGGGCTTCTTGGCTGCAGGCTCGAAGTCGGCCTCCTCAGTCCAGGACTCCTTGACCTCATTGATGAGCTCGCACACCTTGCCGATGATCTCCTCGTGCTGGTAGGGGGGGACGGGCCGCAGCTTTTGCTGCGGGTCCAGGATCATGGCCACCTTGTGCGCTGGGTGCACCTTGAAGTTCTCCTTGAGTGCCTCCAGGAAGAGGTGGCACAGCTTGCTTACGGTGCCCGCGTCGTTGGCCTTGGCCGTGAACAGCTTCTCCAGCCTGACGTAGGTGGGGAGCACCAGCTGCAGGGTGGGCTGGCTCTCGTTGCTCAGCTCGATGACCGCCTGCTTCACCGGCGTCAGGATGGCGGCCAGGTTGCTGAGCAGGTGCTTGTTGAGGCTCTGGATGAGGTTCATCTTCTTGGCCCGGCTGTAGAACTCGCAGATCTGCTCGTAGCGCTCGTGCACCAGCAGCAGCGAGTCCGTGACCGAGTTCCAGCAGGGCGGCGGTGAGGTCTCCTCCAGCGAGCCAAAGGTCTCCTTGGCGAGGCCAGTGGAGCCCGCCAGGTCCTCGCACACGTTGAGCAGCTCGATGACCTCGTGCATGCTGCGGGCCTGCAGCGTCCGCTTGCTCAGCACGCTCTGCACCACCGAGTTCAAGGCACAGGCTGAGCAGCGCAGGCACATGCCGGCCTTGGAGAAGGCGGAGGCGCTCACCCGGCAGTCCGTCACGTACACGGTCCTGATCTCCGACATCACGAACTCCGACAGCACGTTCTGCACCCAGTGGTGCACCAGGTCGCCGCTGTCGCGGATGTCCGCACCCTTCACGCCTAGCACGTAGCTCTTGATGTGGTTGCCCTCGGCCTGGTAGGCCGTGAGGATGTAGCAAGAGTCGGGGCCGACGCTCTGCGAGTGGCAGGTCACGCCGATGCCCAGGCAGGCGTTGCTGCCCAAGGCGCACGTCACCTTCACCTTCACCTGGTTGTACATGCGCGGCAGGTGCTTCAGTGCCAGCGTGTTGAAGTTGCCCAGGATCTCGGTGACCGAGAAGGCCCCGTAGCGGGCGCCGCTGTCCACCAGCGTCTGGGCCAGCTTCAGGAACTCCTTCCCGCTCACCACGCTCAGAGCACCCAGGTCGGCGCACATGACCCGCAGCAGCCGCTCTGCGATGTTCTGCCGCTCCTTCTCGGGGATCATGCTGTTGGGTGTCAAACCACTGGTCGTGGCTGGGGGGTGGGGGGACACAAAGAGAGGCGTGATTAATCCTGGCATTCTAGGCTTCTTGGTCTGGCAGCAGCCTAATACTCAAGCATCTAGTATTAGGAATTACGAAGTGATTTCATCTTGTGTGCAAACCGATGGTGGCGGCAACTCTTTAACATGTGACAGTCTCCCGGGAATGAAGTTCTGTGATTGACTAGAAATGCCTGCCATGCCATGAAGTTCTGTGATTGACTAGAAATGCCGGCCATGGGCATGGGAACAGAGGGTAGTGGTATGTGTGCAAATATTTGCTGCATGTGCCATTCACCTCGACCTCTGAAGCTAACTAGTCTAACCAGTTCCTCAAAACAGAAACAGCCTCTGATACAGAAGGCGTTAGTGAATAAGATACCTGAGGCCACAGTGTCAGGAAAAAGCAGACCAGAGAAATTGTGCAGGGTGAATTCTAATTCTGATTCTGTCATGAATTTGTGTTCTCTGATCACAAAGAGATCAGGTCTCCCCAGGCCTCCTCTTCCATCCTGTGAGGTCGGAATTCCCATCAACTAGGTCTCAGGTGTGAAAGTGCTTGGTAAACCGTTATGCGTGGTCTTGCATCACCATGGGAGGTACGGGGGTGGGGAGGGGGGCAGAGAAGCAGCGGGAGGGGCTGGAGCAGACTTCCTCCAGTCCGCGGCGTCCGCCTGGGAAAGACCTACTGTTGTTGGCGCTGTTCCTCTGGGCTTGGGCCTTCCACTTCTCCTCCACAACAGCAGGGGGCGATCGGGACTGGTTGGAGGCAATGTTGTTTTCGTTGTCCGCTGTGGGCACAAAGGGGACAGTGTATTTCCTTGAAGTGCCAGAGGCCTGTCAGCTAACAAGGAGAGAACTAGAGCACGCAAGTGAAGACGAGACTGGTCTCTGGGACTCGGGCCTGGGTTCAAATTCTGGCTCCTTAGACAACTATCTGATGCCTGCAAAGCACCATTTTCATCACTGGGAAGAATGAAGATAATCCCACAATTGTTAGAAGGACTAATAAGAGATAACATAGGGAAAGAGCAGTGGGCACAGTGCCCAGCATGGAGTAAGCACTCGGGGAATGGGAAGCGCTGTGTTCTGAGTCTGGATGGGAGGCTCCCCAACACCCACAAGCACAAAGTTCTGAGACTGGGCAGGGGGTGCCCGTTACACCCCAAGAGGCAGAAAGCATCTCACACTCTTGCTTCTTTGAAGTGTGTCTTTTTAGTGTATTTACTAGAAACTTAATTAGATGAACACAACAAAAGCAAAGCCCTGTGTGACATCAAGTATACAATTCGCAGCCCCCTCGTTACATGCAGAAGGTGAAACTGAAGAGCACACGCAGGAAAGGATTTGCTCGGGATCACACAGAAAACCAGCAGCAGCGCTGTCCTGGGTGTGTCCTCCATGAATCCCCCTAATTTTTATTAACCTGTACGTTTACATTGGTATTCAGTTTTAAGTAATGGGCACACGCCATACTCTCCTATGCACGGTCAATTCTTGACATTTTTGTAGAGGTGTTTCTGAGTAGAAATTATCTGAGTTACATATTTGCCATCAGAAATGACCACCCCATCTTTTACTGCACCATACTTTACCAATTGTTAACTACACCCTAGGTCCTGAGTTTCAGGGCTGTGCCATTTCCAGTATGACTATTCTGCTATGGACCTGTTTGCCCAATATTCTAATATTGTTTTTCTGTGCTCTTATATTGTTGTTGTGGGTGTACTTCCTTGAGACATCATCTGACAGGTAGAATCCACAACCTGAGACTATCAGTGGGTCAGCAGCCTCTGTTCAGCATTGCCAGACACTGTTCTTCCTTTCTTCTCAATTTAAGATGCCAGACCTTAGAGGTCAAGGCCATAATTTCCATACCTAGAAAAGAGACTTCTCCAACTTCTACATATTCACAGTCAGCCAGCTAGAAGACTCTGGGATGGGCATTCAAGGAATATTTTGCAGCCACTAGAAAAGTGGCTGTGTACCCTGGAGAAACGTGAAAATGCATAACATAATAAAAAGCACACCTAATCAGAATTTCATATGTATTTTTAGAGATATGCACTTTAAGCTCACAAGTCAAAGAATGAACAGATTTATGCATCAAAATCTATGGGGAGGGGACTTTCACTTCTGCCTATTAGGGATGCCCTACCATAGGAACTGCTCTCCAGCTGCAAACAACTAGTGATCACGATACAACTGCTTTCAAACAGGCAACCCGGGGTGTGAGCCCAGAAAAAGCAGCAAATGTGGTGCGCTCTCTGACTGCCCTGCTTACTGCCTGGAGGCAGGGAACTGAACAAGCACAGTGGTCACCTTTAAGAGACAGAGATCAAAACTCAGGCAGAGACAGCTAGAATTTACAGGGAAAAGTACTAAGGCACAGGACGTGTCAGAAAGAGAGAGCTCTTGAGATTGTAGGGGGTTCCCTGGAGTCTTTGATGAAACTAATCTGCCTATTTCTGTTTAGACGATAAGTTGTGTCTGACTCTTTTGCGACCCCATGGCCTGTAGCCTGCCAGGCTTTTCTGTCCATGGGATTTCCCTGTCAAGAATACTGGAGTGGGATCCAATTTCCTTCTCCAGGGGATCTTCCTGACCAGGGATCAAACCTACATCTCCTGCCTTGACAGGTGAATTCTTCACCACTGAGCCACCTGGGAAGCCCAATACGTATGACCAAATTCCACAGGAATGGGGGAAGAATCATTAACATGCAGCAGGATGATAACTCCTAGGGTTACCCAGCTGGGGAAGTCACCCGGGCCCCCTCAACCAGAATGGAGAGACCAACCTCAATGCACGAGAAACTGGACAGTCCCCTTGTATGCGTGTGTATATGCTACGTCACTTCAGTCAGCAACTCTGTCCATGGAATTTTCCAGGCAAGAATACTGGAGTGCGTTGCCATGCCCTCCTCCAGGGGATCTTCCTAACCCAGGGATTGAACCCACTCTCTTGTGCCTCCTGCATCGGCAGGCTGCTTCTTTACCATAGGTGCCACCTGAGAAGCCCTGGACAGTCCCCTTATTATGCAGCTAAATTAGCCATAGATTAAGCACTGCCCTAGATCTGCCCTAATACATTTTAAGAACAAGCCTCAAATGTATTAAAGTGATTCCAAACTTAACAAACTGCAAGCCAAGTTTAATACTCTCAAAAAAAAAAAAAAAAAAAAAAAACCAGCACCTAATATGAAATTCACAATGTCATTCATCTAATCAGTACTGGACATTCAAAATAGTAGGCAAATATGACCCATAACCAGAAAAAAAAAACCAAAACCTAATCAATAGAAACAGACCTAGGAAGGACAGAGATGATATATTTTACCAATAAGAATCTTACAACAGCAGTTGTAAACATCATAAATACGTTCAAGATATGAAGGGAAACATGAATATCATAAGGAGAGAAATGGGAGATGTATAAAAGAGCAAACTAAACTACACTCATGTGGAACTTCTGAATATAAAAATAAGTGCTATAGGAAAAATACACTGTATGGGATAAAAACTAATTAGCTGCCACAGAAGAAAAAAAAAATCAGTGAAGTTCGAGACAGAGCAAAAAAAAATATCCAGTGAAAACCAGACTGGGTAGAAGGTTGTAAATAAATAAATGGAGTATGGACAATATTAAGCAGTTTAACACACATATAAATTGGAGTCCCAGAAAAAGGGGATGAGGCAGAAATAATATTTGAAGAAACGGCCAGAATTTTTCCAAATTGGATGAAAACCATAAAATCAAGTTCTAAAAGCTCAACTAACTCAAAGAAAACACCACCAAGGCACAGTATCATAATAAAATTGTTGAAAACCAATGGCAGGAACAGCCGGAGGAGAGAAAAAATTAAGTCCAGGTGAACAGAAATAAGAATAACAAAAGACCTAGCAGGCAACAGAACAAAGTTAGAGGAGAATGTCAATCTAAAACTCTAAGGGCTGCCCTAGATGAATGGATAAAGAAGATATCATAATGCAATTGATATAAATTATATTTATTGGGATATTACTCAGCTATAAAAAAGAATGAGGGACTTCCTGTGGTGTGGTCCGATGGCTAAGACTCCATGCTCCTGAGCCCAAGTTCAATCCTTGCTCGGGGAACTAGATTCCACATGCAACTTAGACCCTGTACAGCCAAATAAATAAATAAACATTAAAAAAATGAAATAATGCCATTTGCAGCAACATGGAAGGCCTTAGAGATGATCATACTAAGTGAAGTAAGCCAGACAATGACAAATACCATATGGTATCACTTACATGTGGAATCTAAAAAAACAAACAAAAAAAAGGATACAAATAAACTTATATACAAAATAGAAATAGACCCACGACATATAAAACAAACTTATGGTTACCAGAGGGAAAAAGGAAGGAGGGATAAATTATGAGTTTGAGATTAACATATATACACTAATATATACACATATATACATATATACACTAATAATACACTTCTTAATGAAAGTGAGTGGAGATTGAAAAGTTGGCTTAAAGCTCAACATTCAGAAAACGAAGATCATGGCATCCAGTCCCACCACTTCATGGGAAATAGATGGGGAAACAGTGGAAACAGCGTCAGACTTTATTTTTCTGGGCTCCAAAATCACTACAGATGGTGACTGCAGCCATGAAATGAAAAGACGCTTACTCCTTGGAAGGAAAGTTATGACCAACCTAGATAGCATATTCAAAAGCAGAGACATTACTTTGCCAACAAAGGTCCGGCTAGTCAAGGCTATGGTTTTTCCTGTGGTCATGTATGGATGTGAGAGTTGGACTGTGAAGACAACTGAGCGCCGAAGAATTGATGCTTTTGAACTGTGGTGTTGGAGAAGACTCTTGAGAGTCCCTTGGACTGCAAGGAGATCCAACCAGTCCATTCTGAAGGAGATCAGCCCTGGGATTTCTTTGGAAGGAATGATGCTAAAGCTGAAACTCCAGTACTTTGGCCACCTCATGGGAAGAGCTGACTCATTGGAAAAGACTCTGATGCTGGGAGGGATTGGGGGCAGGAGGAGAAGGGGACGACAGAGGATGAGATGGCTGGATGGCATCACCGACTCGATGGACGTGAGTCTCAGTGAACTCCGGGAGTTGGTGATGGACAGGGAGGCCTGGCGTGCTGCGATTCATGGGGTCACAAAGAGTTGGACACGACTGAGCGACTGATCTGATCTGATCTGATCTGACACTAATATATGTAAAGTAGATAAACAACAAGGACCCACTGTATAACACAGGCAATTATATTTAATATTTTATAATAACCTATAAGGGAAAGAATCTAAAAATAGATACGTATGTACGTATAACTGAATCCCTATGCTGCATACCTGAAACTAAAGCAACATTATAAATCGGTTATAATTCAATTAAAAAACTACAAAAATATTTTAAAAATAAAATAATTAAAACTTTAAATCCAGTCATACTATCTTTCGCAAATGGAAATAAATAAGGGGAAAAAAATCAGACCTGCAACTATAAGAAATGCTATTATAAACAGTGCTGCGATGAACATTGGGGTACACGTGTCTCTTTCCCTTCTGGTTTCCTCAGTGTGTATGCCCAACAGTGGGATTGCTGGATCATAAGGCAGTTCTATTTCCAGTTTTTTAAGGAATCTCCACACTGTTCTCCATAGTGGCTGTACTAGTTTGCATTCCCACCAACAGTGTAAGAGGGTTCCTTTTCTCCACACCCTCTCCAGCATTTATTGCTTGTAGACTTTTGGATCGCAGCCATTCTGACTGGCGTGAAATGGTACCTCATAGTGGTTTTGATTTGCATTTCTCTGATAATGAGTGATGTTGAGCATCTTTTCATGTGTTTGTTAGCCATCTGTATGTCTTCTTTGGAGAAATGTCTATTTAGTTCTTTGGCCCATTTTTTGATTGGTTCATTTATTTTTCTGGAATTGAGCTGTAGGAGTTGCTTGTATATTTTTGAGATTAGTTGTTTGTCAGTTGCTTCATGAAATGAGTCGCCAGTCCAGGTTCGATGCACGATACTGGATGCTTGGGGCTGGTGCACTGGGACGACCCAGAGGGAGGGTATGGGGAGGGAGGAGGGAGGAGGGTTCAGGATGGGGAGCACGGGTATACCTGTGGTGGATTCATTTTGATGTTTGGCAAAACTAATACAATATTGTAAAGTTTAAAAATAAAATAAAATTTAAAAAAAGAAAAAAGAAAAAAAAAGAAATGCTAAAGGAAGTTCTTTAGGTATAAAAAAAAATGATACCAAATAAGAATCTGGATATACAGAAAGAAAAGAAGAGTACCGGCAACTGTATATATATGAACATAAAAGATGTTTTCTCTCATTTTTAATCTCTTTAACAAGGTAACTGACTGCTCATTGGAAAATAGTAACAATGAAATGTGGTAATTACAAGTAGAATAAA